>NW_017729022.1:85502171-85518586 GCF_001723915.1 Gavialis gangeticus
CCCCCCCCCCGCTCTACCGCTGTCTCTGGATGGGATAGGGAAGAAGGCAGGGGAGGGCAGAATTGGAGGGTGAATAGATTGGAGCCCCCCCACCCCTGCAAAGCTGAGGGGCTCCAACCCACCAGGCCCCCCACGCCAGAAAAGACCTCCCTCCCCTGCCTTCTCCCCCTCCCATCCAGAGACAGCAACCTCAGTTCACTGTGCTGCAGCTGAAGTAGTCAGAAATTAATGAAGTCACTCCACTTACGAGCGGCTTCATTTGAACCTTCATACAATAAAGGCACCCAGGAGGACTGGGAGCTTTTAAGAGGCACAGTTTGGAAGCCCAACAAAAAACTGTCCCGACAAAATGGAAGCACTAGAAGAATGGCAAGAGACCAATGTAGTTGCACAAGGAACTTCTAAAATGCTTCAGATGCAAAGGGAAGTATCCAGACTGGGTGGCACTATTTTGTCTGCAACAGTGTCTTGGGATGTCTATTCTGCAGCACTCAGGCAATGCAAATACTGCTGAAAGTACCTTTTCTTTTTTTTACCTTTAACATGAGCTTAAAAACTGTGATAATATCTTTCAGCACTGCCAAGTAGAGTGTGAAATATGAATTTTCACCTTGCTGTTTATTGACTAGGGCTTGATTTCTAGCTGACTTCTGGGGTGTGGAAGAAGACCTGGGAAATGCTTATTTCCAAAACTGGCAACAGTAAGTGTTGGTCTGTTAACATCTTAATGCCAGGGTGCTCAACTGCCAGCTCATCAGGCCATGTCATGCCGCAATTGGGTTTCCCCTTGGGTCCCAAGTTTGGCAGCAGCACACTCGGGTCTCTCTTTATGTAAGTTCATTTTGTGTAAATTCGCTTATATGCAACAACCTTATTTATACCAGAAATTCACTTTGTGCGAATAAAATCTGATCTTATGCGAAGTTGACCAGCAATAAGCTCCCTGCAGCTTTCATTTTAAGTCAGTGGAAACATTTTGATTGACTTTAGTGGGAGCTGGACCAGACAGGGACAGATCCTCAGTTCATATAGATCAGCATACCTCGCCTGAAACCAACATGCTTTTGCCTTTTTACAGCAGTTAATTAGGATCCTACTTTAATCTATAAACTACTGACATAGAAAGTCAAAGCTCAAGAGGGTATCCACAATGTATGTCCATGGTCTCTAAAGTGTTAAAAATACAGCTCTGAAGAAACATTAAGAGTTTGTTCACTAAGTTTTTTCAGTCCTATTTTTAGTTGTTTGAACATGTTGACTCTTACATAAGATTCATTCAGTATATATAAACTAGTCAGTAAATATTCCCACATGTGAAAGAATGATATTTTCGTCCATTTTGTTTCTGTCTTTCACTTTTTCTAAAATAGGCCCTGGGAGCAATTTGGGTATATTTCCATGGTAGTTTCATGAAGTTCCTGCACAGATTTGTGAATGTATGTAACGCATTAATAATATTGCAGGGAAGTAAGGATTAAAACTAATATGTTATCAAGCCAACAGTATATATATTTAAGAAGTCTTTATGTCACCTTGATGTTTAAATGTATTTATGTCCTTTCTTTTTCTGCCTACACAATAGCAGTTGTGTCAGATAACTTAGTTAGAATACAGCTGTTCACAGAACTGGTTACAGCAAAATCCCCAAGAGTAATGTAGATGATAACCTACCATCCTATCCAAAGCCTTGCACTGTCCACTGCTTTAACATGATTTGGAAACACAGTAAAGGTACACAAATTGGCAGGAATAAGCATACTGTATGTCAGTCCCTTTATATAGCTAGTTAGTATAGCCAGACTCTTTCTCTCCCTTGCTCTTTCTCTCTCAACTCCCTCTACATGTTACGTTTATCCCACAATGAATATGTTAATCACAGCATAAATGGTAGGGGTGCTATATGTACACCCAATTATAATGCCATAAATGGCAAACTAGCCAAACAAATGTTTCACAACTAATGTAGAACATTTTTATGAATGGTTTATATGGTGCCTTAAATTTAATGTGTGGCATGTCTACACCCTGGGGTTCTTCAGAGTGCATGCCCAACAATCAGCTGATTGTTAGAATCAGCCCTGGATAGCCCCCGTCTCCACCCAGCCTGCTGGCAATATTGTTGGAACTGGCCTGGGACAACCTTGGCTTCCATTGGGCCAGGAGCTGCCCCAGAGCTGTTGCCATCATTCAGCTAACTGTCAGCACTGGCCCCCAAGACAGTCTAGGGTCTACAACTGTGTTCAGGGCTGCTCTGGTGGGAGGTAGGGAGAGCACTGAGGCTGTGGGTATGGGTAGAGAAGGGTTGCCCCTGCTGAGGAGTAAAAATTCTGTGCTCATCATGTCTGGGGAGACTACCAGGTGCAGAGAATCAGAGGTTCCCAGTGGGGGAGCAAAAGGGGACTTTTGTAGGGACTTTAACTCTTCCACCTGGCAGCCCCCTTAGAACCTTTCATGCTCTATGTCTAGCAGCCCCACCAGAGCTGCTGGGTGTGGGGTTTAAATTCCTCATGGGAGAAGTTCTCAAACCTGCTAGGGCCAATAATCAGCTGATTGTCAACCCTGTGTACAGGGCCATGGGTACCTGACTTCAACTTGTCAGTGCAAGGAGTTCATGAGATTATGATCACAAATCTTATGATTCCAGGTTCCCCTGCTCTGATAAGTAGTAATGGTGCACATGTGGTGTATGTGGCATATGACATGTTCTGTACATGTGACGTGGCAGGAAACACAATTGTTGGGATAGGGAATCAGATCCTATCACATCAAAACAAACTGTGCCTGGGGCATAGGGGCATTTATACACGTACCTTTATCTTCTGTAGTGGAAATCTAGTGCGTTGGAGCAGACTCAATTAAACAAGTCTGTGGAGCATGCGAGCTGACATGTCCAGTGCTATGTCACATACATTTGTATAAATAGTGAAATGTGCATCAGTGGGCAGAAAATGACAGCAGTGCACTTTTGAACTAAAATGCCTTCGATGTGCTTTACTTCAAAAGTGTGTCGCCACCGTTTTCTCAACCCTGACGCACATTTAGCCGTTTATACAAATGTATGCACCACAGCACCACTTTTAGAAGTGCCCAGCACTGTGACACATTCATTTCTACAAGTACTGTAGGTGTCCAAGAAACTGTTTTTCTTAAAGAGAGAATCAGGAGTAACTAGTTGCATTACTGTAAAGACCACAAAAATCAGTCCTTCAGTTTTCTACCTAATATTTACTTTTCCATGATTACTTGAAGCCACTGAGCACACAAAAGGGAATGCTATGTTTTATTCAGTTTGCGTCGTTTTGGTTTAACTTAATGGTAGGCCTGTCTTTTTTTAAAGTTGCTTGATTATGCTTGCTATTAAGATTTCAACCACAAAAAAGAGGAACCAAGTTTTGTGATCTGAGAAGACATGATATTGAACACCCAACTCAGCTCTACACTTCTGTGGCGTTATTCCTGAAGTACCACAATGTAACAATTTAACCTGTCCCTTATAGTTTCAAGATTTGTGAGCATCTTTCATTGTGTTTTATTATTAAAATGAAGCTCTTTAAAGTTAATAGAAAAACATAACCTTCTATCTCTCCAATTTTGCTTAAAAAAAAAAACCCTTGACATTTTACTTTGTATAATTCAGTACAAATTGGAGTACAGTGAAAACAGAGAAGGGAAAACCCATGACTTGAGTCTGGGCCTTATATCGCCAAGCGGAATGGGACCTAGAGTATGGTGAGGCAATGCATTCAGTTCCCATACAATGCCAACAGCACTGGGGAGCCTGTAAGTACTATCATGGTAATGTACCCAGCTTAAGAAGTAGTAAGGATATGACCATCTGCATGCTAAGACCTGGAATAAGTGTGATTACCTCATAGCCTGATCCTGGGCCAGAAAAATCTGAAACATTTATGGAGGCAGAAAGCTGGCTTCTAGATTAGTATATGCAAGGAAAACTAGTAGGTGGAAACCCATTTCCAAATCCAGAGAACAAAACAATCTTCAGTTACACTGGCAGGGACTTAGAGCATGGCACCAGAGTTGTAGTCAACTCCTACAGAAAACGGGGATAGGATACCTAACAGATTGTATTCCCTCATTTCTCTTGAAATCCTACTTCTGTCATGCAGAGGAAGAGTTAGCTTAAATCAAGTGCTTATGAATAGAAGTACAATAAAGAACAGGGAGAGAAGGAGGATATCTGAGAGAGATCTCCCCATCCTCCCAAATTTAAACCTTCCAAAACCAAAGATAGTCAAAAGATTGATAATAAACAAAATGTAAATGCCTTCAAAATAGTAAGCCCGGTTTATGCTTTATTACACAGGGAACCATATCTGATATCTTTTTCTGAGACTGTAATTGATTGCAACTGAAATTCATGCATCCTGTTCTGCAGCATCTAGCTCTTTCCTTACAAGGTTCTTCAGAGGTAGCGTAGAGTGATTGTTGATCTTACAGAGTTCATTCCTCTTTCCTTCTGGCCACCAAACAGCAAACTTGTTCAGTTCTATTCATAATAGTTTCCAGATGTTGGCACTGAAGGCCGATGGAATTTTATTGCCCCAGACCTTCTAGTAATTTTAGCTGTACTCTGGACTGCACATGTTTGACTTGAAGGTAAATCGGAATGTAAACACTATAGGGCATGTACTGAAATTAATTACAGAGAACCTGTATTCTCTGAGGCCTTTAAGGCTGCAATTAACTGTTTACATTAACACCAAGCCAGACAAATCAACTGGTATAAGTATAAACAGAGTTTAATCACTTTCCTATGTTACCTGCAAAGGAAGGGAAACCATTGATGATCTGAAGCAGACAGCCTACATGTTATGTTGGGTCATGGCAGCAGCATCTTATACTTTCCTGGCTCCCAAAGCAAGCACCTTTTGACTATATCATCTCATGTGTTCTGAGTGCTTTCTGTGGAAATCTGAAATGCCAAACATCACATTTCTAATAGAAACAAAAACATGCTTAGACTTAGGTCTGGAAGTTTTCACTGGAAATATCCAAGATTAATTAGGGGAGCCACAACCAGGAAAAACTGACCTCTGTGTCAATATCATTGAAGAGAATGGCTCAGTACCTCACACCATAGATACTAGAGATGAAAGAGACTTACTGGGACCTGTCTAATCCCAAAAAATAAAATATACAAATGAAACAAAATACAGAGTTTGTACAGGACATAAAAGTATAGAGTCTAAATATAGTCTTCCAGAAAAAAAGGCTAAAAATCTCAAAACGCAGAGTAAAATAAAATAGATAAACCTAAAAGAAAAAATAGTCTTAATGAAAACAGCATTAGTACCAAATGCAATCGGAGTGTTTCTAAAAGTCTCCCAATATGACACACAGGGCATATCCTCATGTGATGTTATGTTGGCACTGCAACATGCTTTGGCAACATAGCATCCATGGGCAAAAACCGTGATGCCACAGCTACATTGCCATAGTGATGTGCTCCCTCAGTTTAGCGCATCACTATAGCAACGTAGCAGCTAAAAATAACCGTGGCTATGCACACGGCACAGTATGGGTTGTTACTGCACCATCACTTAGTACTTCCAAAGGGAAGTACTAAATGATGGCACAGTAACAATGGCACCATAGGGGCAAGTGTAGACACACCCACAATTTATTGTGCAATTCAATATTTATGCATGAGCTAACAAAACTCTAAAACCATTTGGCTGCTGTTTAGAGAAAAAAGATTGCAAAGAATTCAGCCAGCATCACTTTTACAAATATATCAAAAATAGGTAATTCACCCCAGAGAACACCCATCTTTCAGGAAGATTCGGGTCATATAGGTAATGCCAAACAAGTTCCTCAACTCCCAAATACAAAAGAGAAAGGAAGAGAGGGGAATAATGGTCAGTCCCTTTCTCCAATAACCCAAATCTTGAGCAAAGACATATAACAGGGTTTTTTTTATCCCTAGATATCTCCTGGTCAGAAAAACCTGCAGAAAAAGAAATCAGCACAGTGCATGCTCTGGGAGCATGCTGTTGCAATGTGGAGAACACTGAACTGTGCAGTATATGGTGCTGCAAATGTGTTTGCAGTGCCACATACCACATGACTCCGCTCACCTGGATGCACCCCAGGAGGCCATTTGGTCCAACCTCCTGCTCCACCCAGGATCATTTCAAATAAATAAAATCAAATAATCAAAATTCTAAAGAAGAATTAAAGTGATAAATCTATTTTTTTTAAACCCCCTGGAAGTTTTCTACAGCTGTTTTTACAGATTTTTCCATTTGATATAATGAAGGTTGTAGTGCTGACTGTTTTAACATATTTACTGTCCTGGCTTTGATAGGAACTCAGTGTTATCAAATGCAGTTCATCATTCAAGGTAGGAAATCTCCTGAGTACAGAAGAACTATTTAAAGGTGCATGTCTTTCTCCTGTCTTCTTTGGGAGTTGAATCAGACTTTAATAACTGAGCAAGGGGCAAGGGCAAAACAGAAGTAAATGCCCAAGTGTGGAACTAGAAAAGGAAAACTTCTGGAGGAGTTGCCTGTATGCAGTAGCATAATTAGGGCAGGGTGAGGGGGGCTGTAGCAGGGACACCTAACCACTGCTACTTAAAAAGGGTGAAGCAAGCAGCAAAGGGCTGCAAGTGAGTAGTCAGCTGGGCAAGGGTCAACTGCAGAGTAACCCGTACTTGGGGAAAACCACAAGGGGTTAAAGTGTAGCAGGGGAGAGGGCAGTGGCTGCAGCTTAGGGTTTAAGCTACAACAACTAAGGACAGGCTCAGTACAGAGCTAGTTAGAAACCCTTGGCCAAGAGAAGGCCATGTGACTCAAAAGGGGTGGAGCCCAGGGTATTTAAAAGCCTGGCTCCTCAATCAGAGATCTCAGTCTGTCTCTGATTCCCACTGGGTGAGTCTACATGTGCAATTATTCTGAAGCTATAAACTCCAGATCAGTTTGAGCCAGAGTAAACTACTCCTAGGCACAGCATCTACAAGTGTGCTTGGGATGGCAGCAATTTGAACATGAGGGTATTGAAAGTGTAGAGCTGTTTAGCTAGGTGGGAGACAAAAATCTGGCCCCTTGTTGACTGGGCTGACCAGGCACAATTTATGCCTGCAGTCAGCATCTACACATGTGCTTAATTGCAGTTAATTACCTCATCATAAGATAGTACTATCTTACGGTGACATTAATTAGTTTACTACAGCCTAATAGTATCACAAATGTAGACAGTAACACCTTACTCTGCAGCTAATTTGACTACATCTGCATGTGAGCTTCTGAGAGCAGAACTTCTGCTGGCCTGGGCTGCAACAGAGGGAGCCCAGGCATCATAAGGACTTAGGGAAGCTGAGAGAGCTAGCAGCTTCCGGGTGGAAGTTTTCTGGGACCCAGGGAGCCCTAGGGTGGGTATTTGCAGTCTTTAGCTGGCTTAGAGAACTGGAGGACTGGGTGCACCTGATGGTGTAGTAAGGAGCCATAGGGTTGTCTGAGGGGCATACTGCATAGAGCCTTATAAGGTTCAGGGACCCAGGGGATTTAGCGGAGAGAAAAGGCAGCCTCTTCTAGTTCAGGAATGCTAATAGGGGCTGGGTTTGACTGCAAGTAGCTTGCCTGGGTCAGAGACCCCAGGGAGCTGGGCCAAAACATGAAATGAGGGCTGGGGCTCAGAGCAAGACAGCTGGGTCAGAGCAAGCAGGCCAGGGCTGGAAGTCAGAAGAATGGTGGGCTAAAGTCAAGAGAGCTGAGGCACCTACAGGAAGGCATAAAAGGTTGGCAGAGTAATACCTACAAGGCATGGACATGGCCACAATGGAGTGGAGGCTGTGATTTTAGCCCTTAACCAGAAGGATTGGAGCCAGTTGCTAGAGGTGTCAGAGCCCTGAATCAAGCAGGCCAAGTTGAGCCAAGGAGGAACAGACCATAGGAAGAGCACCAGAGCTCACCAGTCTCTGAAGGCAACATCCCTCTTTATTTTAACCATCAAGGTAGCAGGCAAGACCAGTAGGGTGATATCTTGAGAGGCTGGAGCAAGGCAGGATTTAAGTGGCTGCTAGTGGGTGTCACAGCTGCCATTGGGGCCCATCCTGCTACAGGACTGCTTTCCCCAGATGCTGACTATGAGGGGGAACCAGGATTATTCCCGTCCCCTCCCTGCCCAAGGAGTCTTTGCTATAGCAGGGGACACTTTGTTCTGTCTCTCCTGGCCATAGGATCTGGGCAGGGCAGCACTGTACCAATTGGTGTATCTGAGGGGCAGTGGTCAAATCAAGTAAGCAAAATGGGAGCCTTTGTCAGAGCAGCACAGCCCTGCTCCCAATGTGTGTATGGGAGGGGGAGTGAGCAGAGCACTAAGGCCTACCCTGTCCTATAGCTGGGCTTCCTCCAGTTGTAGACGAAATGAGAGGCATGTGTGCATGACACTTTAAAGCAGGTTAAATACTTTTGCACCGCTTTAATGGTGTTGGTGTTTGCATGCCTCAGTGGTGTATTGCGCATTAAGTCCAGCCTCCGTAGGAAATTTGGTAGTGTAATGTGCCTTAAATGAACTGGGGCACAGCAAACTAAAACTACTTTGAGAAATTTTTGTTTCCTGCCCCTACAGCTGTGAACCAAAGCACTGGGCTCTGTACAGCTCTGCAGGAAGTCTTGCAGCCCTGCAGGCAGCCCAGGAAAGCAGATGAGGCTGCCCAAGAAAAGCAGTGAGCCTGATCTTTTTACATTTTTTTCCCCCTCTGGAGTCTGCCTGCCTACCTGAGATGCACGGGGGCCCGGTGCTTCCCTCTGCAGCTGTGGTGCCCCCCAGGACCACCTGAGCCAGGTGCCTGTGGGTGGGTGCCACCTGGGGAGGACTGCCGCTGCTCCAGAGGGAAGCACCAACCCCCCTTCCCCCCACCTCTGCAGCCCAGGGACCGCTCCACCAGTGGTGATGCGTAGGGGGTGCATGGGGGTGCACATGCACCCCCTGAGAGTGCCGGTGCACCCACTGACTGGCTGTGCTTGCCACTTAAGCGATGGGTGGGGGGGCAGGCAGGAGCACCAGTGCCCCCCTGCGAGCACTGGCCAATCACTTCTGGGAACGGCTGCAGTGATCAGCCAGCGCTTGCTCCCAGAAGTGGCCTCAGCCACTCCTGGAAGCAGCTGCAGCGACACCTCCCCCCACCCCTGCTGGTAGCACTGGTCGTGGGCATGTGCCCCCTCTGACTAAGGGGGCACCAGTCGCCCATGCACTCCACCCACCAGTAGTTTGCCCTCCCCTCCCCTGCAGAGAGGCAGGTAAGTCAGCAGGGTGTGTGCACAACATGGGGGTTTAATCAGCCCTAAATTAAAGCGGTGTTTTTTAAAAGCCACCGCTTCAATTTAGGGCCCCCATTTCTTCTACACACCCTCTGACACTGAGGAGCAGCAGCCTGGAAAGATAACACTTCCCTTCCTCTCACCCATGCTGCTGTATACTGCCCACCTCTCCGCATTGGCTGCTCAAGGGTTTAAGTACAGCAAGTCCTGCTCTTTCACTTCTCTCCGACATAAGAATTTCTATCCGAAATACTGCACGGTAGCAAAGAACTATCTCATATTAGGGTGTTTGATTTCATTATGACAATATTTATCTTTCCTAAAAATTTCATCTTATTTTTGCAAGGGGAAGAAGGAGTTAACTAAAAAAAATGGGTTCAAATAGTAGATGAAATTATGACAATTTTAGGAAGATTGTTTTTCAATACTGTTTTTGGAATAAAATGCTAAATACGTTTGAAGTTAGGTAAAAGTTGCTATTTTATCTAGGAATTGGTCATTTTTCTAGGGAATTGTAAGAAGAGATTTTTAAAAATATTTTATAGTAATTGTAAATTAGTAGCATTTCTACAGCTTTACAGGTTTTCCTTATAATTAGTGCATATACTTATAATGTACCATGTATAGGGAATATCTGTAATACCACAGGAATACTAATTACTTACAAACAGCAACTGCTACCTTTTCAATTGCAGTCACTCTACATTTCCACATGTGCGTTTCTTTGTTTTGTTTTGTAGGTGTAGTGGATACAGTATTTACCTCCAATTCTGAAACTTTGGATTCAGTGCATGGGTGGAGGGTAGGGAGCTAGAAATAGATTATTTTTCCATATTAAAAAATAACAAGGAATTCCTTGCTGTTAAGAGACGCATTAAAGCACTGGGAGACTGACCTCCCATCAATTCCCAGTAGTACAGCATGATGAAATAGGGGTGGAGTGGGAAAATGACTGGGAAGTATGTGCTAATCCCAGAATACTAATAAATAATTGTATTTTTCATTAACATTTTGGCCTCAGGATCTCAAAGCACTTTACAATTGCTAAATAATTAAACCACATAACACTGATGGAAAGTAACTTCAGAATGCAGCAGAATGGGGCAGTTCCTTAACATGATAAAACAATGTTCCTCACCATATTAGGACAAGGAGAAAATATGAACGCCATTTCCAATTGAAACAGCGATGCAAATTTTGGTATGCAGCCATGGCTGAACTGAAATTGATAGCTCAGTGACACAGAGTTGGAAGCATGCCATGCCAACAGCAATTAGATGTTCCTTAGAGATCTTCCATTAAATAGACAACCCAGCATAATCCTTCTTGGTTTAGGAGATCTCACAATACCATAGGACAAGGTGGTATAGCTGTAAACTGTGTGCACTTCTCAGGCTGCTTAAAGAGTTGAGGTGTTATACTCGCTACTTGGAGGAGCACATGATGCTGTCATTGGGTTGCAATGAAACCGCCATTACAATACATGGGTAACTTCATTTAAATAGCCTTAGCGGTAGAACATTAATAAAAGAGCAAGCAGTTGGTGTCAAAGACCAAGCACACATCAAAGGGCTCCCAGGTGGAATAAGGAGCCCATGGGTGCATAAATGCAAGGACAAGTAAATGAAGCACATTTCTACCCTGGGTCTGTACTGCTTGTGGGCTTTGTAATTTGGTACTGTTGTGGTTTTTTAAATCTATATCCACGCAATCAAAACTGGTTTCTTTAACTCTGTATAACATAATTATAGGTCTGACAGGCTGTGACAAGTTGGCAGAGACATTTATTCTTGCAGCCGGCAGATGCTTAAATGATTTTGTATTGGAAAAAGCTGCTTGTGAAATGTGTGTGTGTGTGTGTGTGTGTGTGTGTGTGTGTGTGTGTGTGTGTGTTACTAAACCCAGATCTGTAATGAAATCTAGCACCAAATATTTATGTAAAATTGTTTAAATCTGTAAATAATGTTATCTATAAAAGAAAAAACATCTGAGAAAATTAGTTATGGGGGGTGTCAGAATTTTGTTAGTTACAAAACAGTGATGTGTTTCTTTTTTGTGTTCTTTAAAATTGTTACTGAGCTGGCACTTCAGAGACAGTGAGATGTCCATGGTGTCCATTGCTACATGAAAAATGTCCATGTCCTGATATATTAATAGTTCTGTAACCTGTCCCAGTTGGGGTCATTATGTATTATTAAAGTCCTCTCACAAGACCAATTCAGAAAAGCAGGCGATTTTATGTTATAATCATGAGTCAGTCATAAATAAAATGCTTTCCCACAGAGAGATCCTGAAAACAGATTAGTTCTCATCAGGAAATGCCAGAACAGTACATGCTCAGTTGTACCTTCACTTCCTGGTTTACATTATTGACCTTAAAAAAACCTCTTCCACCATGAACCAGCTTTAGGCACTTGGAAAACCACAGGGTGAGAGGAAATGACATAAGTAATTGAAGTCATATAGTCGGGTGTACCACAACTGTGACAGTAGCTAAGTATATTTTAACACTTCAATGAATTATTTCTAATGTTTCAACAAAAATTGACTCTAATCCTTAAAGTGGATGAGTCCAAATGTGATTTCTGTGTGTATGATTCTATGCAAGAGCTCATTCTCTGGGTATTTTAATGATGGGAGATCTCTGGGGAACCACTTTTTTTCTAGTTTGCATTCTCTCTGATGAGGGGCACTACAGAGGCCCTATTGATTCCTGCCACCAGGGACCTATAAATCTCAAACACTGGCTTACAACTTTGTTTTTTGTAAAGTCTGGAAAAGTAGTCTCTGCCTAGCCATTAATCTGGCCTAGTTACTGTAAACTGATTGCTGTAGGATGCAAGGGCCAATCTTTCCTTTGGGACTGTTGCTCTGGGCCTGGCATAGATTACTTTGTAAGGTTACGAAGGCATAAATGAGAGTGTAGTTTGGAGACATATCTTTCCAGGTGCTTATATAGTTCACATTGTGTTAGTTTCTGAACACCTCTAAAATACTTAAAAATAGAAACAGTGATAGGAATGTGTGTGTGTTCATGTTCCTTTCCAGCTCACAGGAGAAATAGTTTGATTCATTATAGGATTTTTATTTGTTTATTTTCTTTCTGATTTATACTAGTGAGTATATAGAAATCTATTGAGGGAAGCTCAGTAGAAATATATTGTGTCCATCCTGATATATTAATAGTACTATAACCTATCCCAGTTGGGATCACTATGTATTATGAGACTTTGCATTTGGGTCTAAAATTAGTGAGGTTCTCAGTCAAACATACTGCTTATTAGAGAGTACTGCAAAAACTAGGCTTAATGCCTTTTAAAGTCCTATGTGTTTCACTTACAAGGCAAGGTAGATATGCAACTTTATAGATTAACAGGGAAAGGGGAGCATAAGCTTTTGTCAACCCAATTTTACTTTGATACTGTCAGTGTTGGCTTTCTTGTAGGAAGTCTCAGAGGGTGAGACAGTCAAAGCCTTCCATGGGATTGTTCCAGGTCACCTGAGAAACTATCAGGATGCACAGTCTGTATTCATTGAGAGGTCAGTATTGAGAATGGAGTACTAGAATAAAACGTTCATGCAGACATATGTTGTGAATTTCATGCACGCTTTTGACTTTTTTTCCAATGAGAATTATTTTTGTGGTCTATGGCTTCATCCCAAAATATGAGTGGTCATAAATGCATGGATCATATGTCTATCAGTTTATCTTAAGTCTATCAGACTTCTTACCAGGCATATACACAAATAAGTGTGTTTTGCCATTATGGCTATTCTGATATCCAGGACCTCTAAGGTCACAGACTGACTTGATTTGAGCAAAGAAGTCCTGATAATGGAGAAAAGTAAAAGAGAATTTCAGTCTTGGAAATACTTACTCTTTCAACCAACATCATTTCAGTCTTGCATGGGTTCTGTAACTGGCGGTGGCTACCCTTTGTCTAGGGACTGCTTTTACCTGGTTTGGGAAAGCTAAGATGACATTTGTTATAAAGGAGATTTAGAACATTATATTGCTACTTAGCCAATTGCTAGCACTTCAGTTTTAGATACTGGTTAACATAGGGGAGAGGATTTAAGTCTTCAGGACACTATAAATGAGGGCTGTGGAAGTAGAGAAATAGTTGCCCAGTGCATCAGTACTGTTCCCAGGCACTGTTCCATTGCAGCAAAGACAATGATCAGCACGCAGATATCAGTATTTTCTTGTGTCCACTGAAGACCTGGCAGTAGGAAAGATTCCAAACTCATCACAAGGGGTATCAGAAAGAAAAAGCACCCAAATACTTTCCCTTTACGTATCTTCCTTACACACACACTCTTGTCACATCACAATTCCCAAAACCAGCCAAGTGTAACCTCCTGCAAAGTCTATCCATGTGCTAAACTTGCTTGGCAAAAACATGTTGGAAGTTGTTCTTGGTAGTCATCCCTCAGCTCTGTAACTCCCTTTCCCTTGAGACCCACCAGAGACGAGGCCTGAACATGAAGAAGCATTGTAAGACCTTCCTTTCTGGGCAAGCATTTATCAGGCAAAGCTACACTATATCTTCTTTTATATAGTTTATTTTAACACTCCACTGGCTTTTCCAATTTACTTTGTTTTTGTTTTCTTATTTTGTAAGTTGTCCTCCACCCTGAAACCTCCCTGAACAAATTAACTAAATAAATATTATAGATAGATCTCAAAGCATTTTTGGTGGGGAGCAGGGAATGAAAACCCATCCTATTTTTCATCCAGGAGTGAGGTGATTTAAAGTTTCCAGCATTCTACTATCTGCCAGGAAGAAGAGTGCAAGGGAAACTTCCATACTCTTCCAGAATGCAGAAAAGAGTAAGGGGAGAAGATTATGGAATACCGCTTCTCCCAGTTAGCCAGGAAGGGGGGGGTGTTCATTTTACATTTACTATGCATTAATGGGCATTTACTATACAGAGGCCTTCACACTGTGCTTTTTATATCACTGTGCTATTATGGTTTGTATTTGGAGGGCTGATATCTCTACAGCTATCCTGAAACTAGCTGATTGAAGGCATGTTTTGGTCAGTGGTGACAGGTACTTACTTTGAAAATTATGCAACTTGCAGTTTAATATATGTGGAATTAATTGGTTTTACAAAGAGAATGGGGCTAAAAAACTCAAAATAGAGCTGCAGCATTATCATAGTTTTTACTTATTAAAGTGAGTAGAGAATCACTAGACACATGATAAAAAATGGTTAAACTTAAGTGATTATCATATGACCCACCTCTTTGAAAAATCCATATTTTGTTTTAGCCATTATAAAGTCATACTAATGTAAAAGAATACTGCGGTCATTTCACAGAATCCATACTGTATGGAAATTATGCAAGAATCTGAAAGCAACCATCCAAAATGTTTGCTCTGGGCTATTGAAACATTTCCTGTTCTTATGTGGGCTGCAGCTAAACCTCTTAATGTGATAAGAGGCATTAAGAATATAAAAAGGCTCCAGCAGGTATTTAAAGCATTGGAAGGTCTGATTTTTTACAGCCTGTAATCACATATTTACAGTGCTTCATTATTCTAAATTAAAGGTGTGATAAGCAAAGGAACAGCCACATTCTGCAGAAGCCAAGAGAGGGCTGCCTGCTGGGGTTGAGCAAGTGGCTGTATTGTTCGTAACAACAAGCTAAAGACTTACTTGTTCCATCTTTTGGGGGGAAATAAAAAAGGGAAAGGAGTGAAGATAGTGGAATGGAGTGCAGGGAAAAGACAGAGAAGAGGTAGATACTACATATGTAACACAAAAATCCATAATAAGTTGCGTAAGTGAACACAAGACTGAGAAAATGCAAAAGTTAAGGTTCCCATTGTTACATTTTGTCAGCCACATTGTATGTTCTGGATAGTGAATAACACGCTTATTACCACTAATCCAACATATGTATGTAGTGCAGGGAAGTTACTGTTACTATGGATACTTTAATTTGTGATTTCCTGACATTTGCGTGTTAAGAATCAAACTTTGAACATTACATCATCATAGGTTCATAGATTCACAGATTGTAAGGGACCTTGAAAGATCATCAGGTCCAGCCCCCCTGCACTAGGGAGGAAAGACAAGGTGACCATCCAATCTCCTCTTGAAGATTTCTAGGGTAGGCAATTGCACCACCTCTGGAAGGAGTTTATTCCATAGTGATTCTTCACTCTAATTGTGAAGAAGTTTAGGGTGTTCGTGTGGGTTTTTTTGTTTGGTTTGGTTAGGTTTGGGTTTTTTTGGAAAAGATGCAAAGAAGTGAAGGCAAAATACAGAAAGGCCTAGAGCTGTAGTACTATGAAAATACCCAGCTGGATTTTCTGTAGCTCCCTAAATTGGCAGCTACCCACTTTTACATACTAGAGGAATCTAATTGTCCTGCTGTAGAGTAGCTAACAATGGGCACTATGACTGTTCACACTTCCTGTAACTGAAGAAATGCACTGGTAAATTAGGGTCCAGCAGTTGTCAACTCCTTGGTATGAGAAGAATAAAACAGCTAAACTTGTTCAAAATTCTACTGTTCGTTCTTCATAAACATAGGTGGTATATCCTGACTAGTGCTCACATGCCAGGGTGCGCATTTCCCATGGAACAAATAGCAGTGGCACAAATAGCAGTGTGCCTCTGCATGTGGCAAAGTGACCTGGGGAGGGAAGAGGAGGGGAGGCTGGGCCAGCACCTATGCTGGCACCAGCAGCCTTACCTGGGCTCCTAGGATCCACCTCGAGTTGCAGCAGCTCCAAACTGGCTGCTTGGGGCCTGGCTGACAGCCAGAGTGTGGCTCTTGCCAGCCAGGCTCCCTTTCTGGCGGTGCATGCTGCTGCCATGTGGCCACACCACTTCTTTCAGAGCGGAGTTTTCTTTCTTTTTCTTCTTCTCTGTTTTTACACCAGGATTTTTTATGATATATCAGTTTGTTGTTATCTAGATATTGTACTTTTTCTGAGAGCCAGTTCCCCATACAAGACATGTATGTTGCATTCTAGAGAGGGGTGTTGGCTAGGGACTCTTGCAAAATAGTGGTGCTCACAAAAAGGGCTACCCACAGGGGATAGGTTCACAGAAAGGGACATTTTGTCTCTCTGGTTATGGACTATGATATGTGGAGGTTTTTGCTATATT
>NW_017729022.1:85523586-85531263 GCF_001723915.1 Gavialis gangeticus
TTTTTTTTACCCAGGACATGTCCAAGGAGTGAGATTCTCAGCTGCAGTCTACAGTCATTTGTGGCATCCAGCTCAGGTTTAGGCAGCTTAATTTCAGCTGCCTAAACCTTAGTTTGGATTGATGCGTGTAAGCATTTGCTGTTTACCAGGAGGAGGTGCAGGCAGCCAGAAACAAGTAAATTGGGGAGGGGAATGGCAGGTCTGTGGTGTGGAGGGGAAACTAATGGGTCCTGGGAGATTGGTGGGCCCAAGGTAGGGACTCGCTTGGGAGGATGGAAATAGCCTGGTGAGGGTCAAGGAGGTAAAAACAGTACAGCCTTGGGTTTGTGGAGAGTGGCCGTGCTTTTCCAGCGCCAGGCCTATGCTGGAGATGTGTGCAAATGTTTGTTAGGCTGAGTTAACCCTCACTAGGTTAGGTTAACCCCATGCAGAACTGGAGATAGTTATCATCTGATGAGAACTGACTTGAGTCAGGGACACCATTTTTAGGTTGACCTAAGTCCTGCAAATGTTTGCGCACTCAGGCTGTGGACAGAAATTACACATAAACCAATATAAACGATCAGAAACTAGTTTCAAATTGGTTTGAAATGATGTCTCAAACCTGTAACGCAATGGAAGTTTATTGTGCATAACCCACTTTCAAAATGGCTGAAACCAGTTTAAGATAACCTGGATGGATGCAGTATCAAACTTCACTGAGTTGACTAAAATCAGTTTATTGAACTTCTGTCCCAGTTCTCCTCCAGGTTCAAGTTAACCCACAGTCCCCCAGCATCCCAGGATGCTTTGCACCTCCCCTGCAAGTTCCCTCACAGGATGGGCAGCCTAGTCTTGGCCCAAGCTGTCTGCTCCAGCTGAGCTGGGAGGCATGCTCTAGTGCCCCCCACCCAGCTTCTGACCTGAGCCGCTGCAGGGGTGTGGCTGCACTTCCAGAATCAAAAGTGAATGTCTGTTCACTTGCTTATTGGTTCAATCTACACAACTTAGACTGACCCATGAAGATTGAATTGATTCAGCTTCAGGCTTTTTAGACTGTTTAAACTCAGCCTCAGGCATTTAGATCACCCTAACACTTGTACATACCCTAGACAAGGTAAAATTGTGCGGTTTGGAGAAGGGTGCCAATTTTTTTTAAGCCTGACTTTCTGGAAGTTGCTTTCACTCCCAGTGTAACTTTGAACAGCCTCACAGCTACTGTACATTATGTACCCAGGGGTTCAGATGAGTGGTCTACCAGTCAGACAGGGTTCTTTGGGTAAATGTGGTATCTTTTATTAGACTAACTAAATAGTTGGAAAAATTGTTCTTTGCAAGCTTTCAGGCACAAACACCCTTCTTCAGGAATTGAGGAGAGTCTGCTGTTGGTTTGGGTACTCTCCCAGGTAGATTAGAAGTCAATATGCAAAAATGCAGGTAGGCAAAAATGCAAATGACTGGTCTGTTGGTCAGGACTTGCTGACCAACATCTGAAACTAGAGGGAAGCAAGAATATTATGGCAACCCAAAGCAGTTTATACAACCCAAAGATTCACTTCACAGAAGGGGAATCAGGATTCTGTTTATGTCAGCTCTGGCTGCCATTGCAGCTGCACAAAGCAGTGAAGCAGGATTTGAAAATTTAGCCCATAATATCTGCTTTAAACTTTAGTACTAATTGTTAACCTTTTCTTTTTAAATCCAACATACTTATTTCTGGCAGAGAATTTAACTTGTGTGACCTTTGAAGTTTTAAAGTTCAGTCATTTGTCAGTTCTTAATTTAAACATATTCCCTTAGGAAACCTAGAAAAGCTATTCTCTGTGGTATAATCTAAGAATGACTGACTGGATTATCTCTGGTCCTCCTGTGTGAAAAGTTCCAATCTGCAACTACTCTGTTTTGAAGACACTGATAATGAAGAAGCAGTAGTATAGTTTTATGTTGCAACTTTAGAACATACCAGCTTGCACAAACCTCATTTTTATTTCAGGAGATGATTTGCAATTTATAGGAGAGTGTTTCCCTTGTGAGTAGTAAAGTAAATTCTAAAGACTGGCCTGTTTTATGAAACTCGTATCCCAATGCAAACTTTTCTAAAGTTCAGGGGTGAACCCAAACTAACTTCTTTATATGATAAAACTGGGCCTCGTTGAGAATCCTATATCACATCTTTGGGAAAGCTGAATTTGGATTTGAGTTTTACAATATGTGATCAGATCTTATTTCCAGTTTTTACTGTACATCCTACAAGCTATAAGACATGGGGTGAAAAGAATTCTGCTTTGGTTGCTATGTTCTAAAATCATATTGCGTGGCTAGAAATCAGGTGTGGAAAGCTAACTTTGTACAGAGAAAATTCTTAGAAATCTCTTTTTCATGTGTTTGTAGAAAAGAGTGCTATCATTATTTTTTCATCTCAGTAACAAAGACATTTTCCAAAAATAAAAAGCTCTCACGCTATGCAAAAGCAGTGAAATTTCATGTGAGGTAGTTTTTACTCAGAGGAAAAAAGGGTTGGAATCAGGAATAAATTTCACCTTCCCTGCCTAGAAAAGTTGCAGGAAAATGAAACATGATAGTATTAGATCAAATGATTTCATCCTAGCAAAGTACAAATTACTGGTTTGTTTATATGTCTGCCAAAGAGCCTAATCATGGAGATGATGATTGCATTTCAAAGGTTCTTTTAAATGCATGAGGGAGAAGGTGTATTATTCATTGCTTGCGTGATATTAGATAATTTCTCTTGCAGGGTTGGGGTCAATTTTAAATGTAACTTTTCTAAAAAGCACATGTATGTCTGGTTAGAAATGAGCAATTAGCTCCATAATGCCTATTTTATTTGCCTGCCTTCCAGTTTGAGAATCCAAATGATAAAGGACATTTTTTCCATTTCCTGGTGTATTCACACTGAAAAGAATACCCAGGACTGCTAAGCACTGTATAATACATTGGGTTAACTTTTCTTACACCAGCAAAGACATTATGTGAAATTCAGCTGAGTCTGCTCACACTGATGTACCATTTACTTGTAGCATGCAACAATAGCTCTCACTTTGATTATGTAAAAAGCTTTGGGATTTATTAGGATGTGTCTGTTATTTAAAAATAAAAATGTAGATTTGCATGCTTGTTGATGTTCCACTTTTCCAAATGGAATTACCTGTCCTTTAGTGTCTCCATGCCAGCTGCTGGGCACATGAATATAACTTTTCTCAACTGGAGGCTGAGCATAAGTTTTCATTAAGATGAAAATTTACCGAGGAATTAAGGTACTTGCAACTAGGCCTATCTATGCTCATTTTAAAGTGCATCTCAAAACATGTGTTCTTTTTTCCTTTTACCATACTTTAATTTCCTTTTCTTTTCCCCCACCAGAAGTCTGTCTTATTTTTGCTAGGCTGGTCATATCTTTCCATTGTAGGTAGAGCAATCATTAGTTGGTGTCATGGACAAGTGCCTTAGGACACTGCTCTAAACCTTGAAAAGAATCACTGCTCATTCTACATATATTTATATGTAAAATATCACTAGGAAAACAAATGACATTCTTAATATTGCTATTGAGCATAAGTGGCAGAAGGGGGTGCTAATGGGGCTTAGTCCTCCCAAACGTGGGGCAGCAGTAGGGCCACAAGGCAGCCTAGCTGCAGGCTTCTGGCAGTTGCAAAAGGGGTGGGGTGGGACGTGTGTGCAGCAGTGTTGGAGGGAGTGAGGCTGGGGCTGAGGCAGGCACTGCACAGCCAGGGCAGGGTGCAGGATGGAGTCACAAGTGGTTCATCATGGGGGCACGGCTCCTGCTGCTATGCACACCCTGGGGGTGCATGGGGGACATGTGCCCCCGGATCTGCGTGGTGTGTGGGTGGGCTGCTGCTGTGGGCTGGGGCAGTGCCAGACTCTTTCCAGCAGGGATAGGGCTGCACTCAGGATGGGCGGTGGTGGTGCTGGGAGGGAAGCTATGGGAGGAGCGCTGCAGCCACCCCAGAATTTGCCATAGGCCCCCTGCCACTCCAGTCCCACCCCAAGCACAGCATGGCCCAACCCCCCTGCTGGGAAGAGCCTGGTACAGACCCAGCCTGCAGTGGCAGCCCATTCTGCCCCATGCAGATCTGGGGGGGCACCTCCCATGCCTTCCTGTTATACATGTAGCCACAGGAGCTGCCACCCCTGTTGGGAGCCCCCTGGAGAAGCTGCTTGTGGCTCCGCCCCATGCCCTGCCCTGGCTTTGCAGGGCCTGCCGCAGCCCCAGCCCCAATCCCTCCCCCACATCCCTTCCTCCACAGATGTACCTGCTGGAGGGGCATACGTGCATGTGATCAGCCCCCGCAAATAATTTTTTTTCCCTCTGCCTATGCTGGTGAGCAAACTTTCATCTTCAGAGAGAAGTTAATTCCCAGGGAAAGTTTGAGGTCCAAAAACTATTTTTAAATTAAATGGAAGTTTTTTATAGTATGGGGCAGTGATGAGGGGAAAGCTTCTATGACACAGTGGCCACATCTACACAGTGGCTGCATCTATGCAAAGTTGTTACTGCATAGTCATTTAGTACTTGCACAACCAAGTGCAGTAGCATCACATCATGGTTAGTAACCATGCCGCCCCCCCCCCCAAGCTACTGCATAGCAGCAATGAGCTACTCCAGAGTACCTCGTTGCTACCACGATAGTAGATGTGGCCAGTGTCAAGCCAACTGCACAGATTCTAATAACCTTCCTAGCCCTATATCTTGATGTTGGTGTGGCCCCATGAGGACAAAGAGAGGAGATCTTCAACCTGTTAGTTAGAGTGACAAGAAATTGCTGTTTGTCTGTGTATGTTGACTTGTCTTTAAATGATGGTATCTTTTGTTTGTCTCTGTTTTTGTTCAATAAAAATATTGTGAAAAAAGCAGACAAGCCATTAGAGAGGTCCATCATGTGATGAATGGGTTGCGTGTATGTGTATATGTGTCTACAGGTATGTCCCATACTTAACTGCAGCTGCGATTCCATATGGGATAATTATGGTTCAAAGTTTTTATTGGATAAGCTAGAAAGGAATTTTAGCATTACAAGGAATATGTGGGGTTTATTTTACTTGAAAGTACATTTTGCAGGGATAACATCATTATCAGTCTGCAAATTAATGCCAGTTTGAATCCAAACTTCTTTTTTATGGTTGAGATGGGGGGAAAAGGTAAGAAAGAGACCCATCACAATCAATTGTGGGTCTTTGATTAATGTTCTAAACATAGAACAAGATAGGAAGGAAGTCAAAGAAGGAACTGTAAATCTAGTCTTTAATGTGTATTATGAGTCATGTAGAACAGTCTTGGTGCCTCAGTAACTCCAGTTGTTGGGTCTTTTCTCACCATTATCGGAGGAGTTCTTGTGGGTTACAGCATTTAACTTTGCAATACTGTTTCATCATTTCATTTGATAAGCATCAATTTGATTCATTTTGGGGTATTTGCATTTATTCCCTGGTAACTTCACCAGTGCCTGCTTCAGCTTAGTACCCTGTTTGTTGAAAGTTATTTTCAAATCTCCCTAGGCTAACACTTCAAGTTTTGGTACCTTAGGGCCTCTTGGATTCGTGGGCCCCAGGAGCACATGATTAATTGAGCTAAGTACAGTCAAAAGACCCAAGGTTGAGTCGATTCAATTTTCACAGGTTAGCCTAAACTGCATAGATTGAACAGACAAACAAGGGAACAGACATTCACTTTTGACTCTGGAAATGCAGCTACATGCATGCAGTAGCCCATACCAGAAGCTGGGGGTGCTAGAGCACACCTCCCTGCTTGACTGGAGCAGGCAGTTTAGGTCAAGGCTAGCCTGCCCACCCTTTGAGGGGAGGCATGCAGGGGAGGTGCAAAGCATCCTGGGGGACTGTGAGTTAACTTAAATCTGGAAGGGATTTGGGACAGATCAATAAACCAATTTAACCTAAATCAGTTAAATCTGATACTACATCCATCCAGGCTTATCTTAAACTGGTTTTCGCTGTTTTGAAAGCAATTTATGTGCACTGAACTTCTGTTGTGTTACAGATTTAAATTGGTTTCTGATCACTTTTATACTCGTTTATGTATAAATTTCTGTCCCTAGCCTTGATACCTCTAAGCCTGAGCACAAGTTGTCTTAACTCATATCTTAATGGTTCTCCACAAAGAACTTTCTTCACAAACTTGTTATGAAAAGCCCTTACATTTTTATCTAGAGTGAACTAAAGCTCTTAGACTTTTATTTTTTGGACACAATATAGTAAATGTTATTGTCTTCAAAGGAACTATGTCTAAATAGCTGTCTAACTGGACCAGTGAACTGATTCTTAAAAGATACATTTATTGTGAGGGGTTTCATACCCAGAGTCAATTTTGAGGCAGCCAGATAAAATTCTTAGCTCACTTTTACAAAGCTTTGGCTTATACTTGACAGAAGTCAAGAAATCATTTGGGGGTTGGACTATCTGGGTTACAGAACATCATTTCTGAAGTTTAGCCCCTGACAAATTTGGTTTCGTGTTTGGAATTTTGTCTGTTTTCTCTCCACCTTTGCTTTCATATGCATCTTTTCTCCCTTTGTCTCTCTCCAGCTCAACCCATTTTAAACTTCTTCTCAAGGTACTACCAAAAGACAGGTTATTTAATAGAAAATACATTTTAATTACAGCTAAAAATCTACTAAAAGCACTGGGATTATAGAATAGCATCTCAAAGTCAGAAGTTGCCAATGGAAGTGTTCTGTATTCTAAGTTTCATGGGATGAATCTACATATGCAATTAGTATGATACAATAAATGTGGTTTGTGCTGAAGCTTATTGCTTCCAGGAACACTGTACATGCACCTGAAACCACAGTGCATTGAGCCAGGTCAGAGCAGCCCTAGCTGGGAGGGAGTTGAGGGGGTCAACCTTCCAGGCTGGGGCTGCTCTGATTTGGCTCAATATGCTGTGGCAAGGCTGGCTGGGGCATGAGGGTGCTTCAGTGCAGGGCTAGTTGGCAGGTGGCCCCCACACTGAAGCATACTCATGCCCTAGCCAGCTCCATCAGTACCTACACATGTGTTGCAGCACACCAAATAATACCACCATAGGATAGTACTTGTGTTTACAAGTACTAACCTATGGTGGTGTTTATTAGTTTACTGTGGTGTAATAGTGTCACAGGTATAGACACTGAGACTTTACTATGGAGTTAATTAGGTAGCTCCTCAGTAAACTTCTTGTGTAGATGCACCCATTGTGTAGTTATATTAGATTTAAAAAATGGTGAAAATATTAGAAGTTGTTGGCAGGTGCCATATTTTCTTACGTACCACATTTTGGGAAGGCAGAACGGAGAGAGATTTTTCCCAGAGTCATGGCCGAGTGCAAGCCTCATGGAGCCTGGGGAAAAACCCACTCTTCAGTATCACTATCCTTGCAGCTAAAGGTTTAACCCTTTCACAGTAGCTCAGCCAAAGGCAGGCAATTTGGTGGTGGCTGAGAGAGAATTAGAGCCTTAGCTGCAAGAAAACTGAGTGATGCTGCAGTGGTCTCCACCCTTTGCATGCCCAGCATGGAGC
Source organism: Gavialis gangeticus (assembly GCF_001723915.1). NCBI lineage: Eukaryota > Metazoa > Chordata > Crocodylia > Gavialidae > Gavialis > Gavialis gangeticus. Next base: position 85,531,117 of record NW_017729022.1, read on the forward strand.
CAGCCCTCAGCAGCAACGTCAGCACCCTTGTACTTCCATTCTAATGTGGGAATCAGCTTCCTCATTTAAAACATGCAACCCAATTTTAGAGGGCTAATATTTGGGGGGGGGGGGGGGGGGGGGGGAAGAAGGGGCATGTGGTATGCT
>NW_017729022.1:85531340-85538680 GCF_001723915.1 Gavialis gangeticus
ACAACCCAATTTTAAGGGGCGTAATTTTGGGGGGGGGGGGGCGAGGGTGGGGAAGAAGGTGCATGTGGTATGCTAGTAAATATCTTATCCCTCAGACATTTTATTAGTTAAATATAGCCCATTGTTAAAGTTCTGTTCACTAGATGGGAACCTACAGAAGCAAAAAAAATACTGCAGGGATCTTTGATAAATTGAAAAAATGATCTGAAATAAATAGGATGTAATTCAATAAGGACATGTGCTAAGTAATGCACTTAGTAGGAACATTTAAATGCAGCAATAGGAAATGGAAAACATCTGGCTAAGCTTCAGTACTATAGGAAAGGACCTGGGGGTTATATTAGATCAAAGCTGAATGCGAGTCAACAGTGTAATATATTTTTTAAAAAACAAGAAAAAAAACCAAAAAACTAATAGTGTACTGTGTTGTATATGTTGTATGCAAGCAAGGCACAGGAATCTATCCGTCTATTCTACTAGCACAAATTGTAAAGTGTCCAGAGAAGAGCAACAGAATTATTTAAAATCTAGAAACCATGACATATGAGAAAATTATGGAAAAACTAATCTGGAGAAGAGAAGACTGGCACATTTTCAAATAAAAAAAGGGTTGTTAAAAAGGAAAAAAAAATAAGAATGGTGATCATTCGTTTTGCCTCATTAGAGTATATGCCAAGCAGAAACAGGTTTATGTTACAACAAGGAAGATTTAGATTAGATATTAGAAATAATTTTCCAGCTATGACAATCGCTAAGCACTGGAACAGATTACTTAGGCTGTGTAATCTCAGTAATCTGAAATTCTTAAAAGCCCGTTAGACAAACAGGTATCTGGGATAACATAGACATGGGTTATCCTGGCTTGAACAGGTGTTTGGACAAAATGGGTGCATCTACATGTGTCCCCCATGGCACAGTTGTTACTGCACTGTCATTTAGTACTTGTTTTAGGAAGTACTAAATGACAGCGCAGTAACAGCCATTACTGTGCAATCCCATTGGCATATGGTTAGTTTTAGCAGCTATGTCACCATAGCAACATGCTGTAGTGAGGTAGCTTGTCGCTACGGTGATGTAGCATCAGTGTCATAGTTTGTGCCCACTGGTGCTGTGTTGGCATAGCAATGAACTATATCGCTGTTGCACATTGCTACAGTGACAGTGTCATGTGTAAATGTGCCCGATGATCTCTTCAGGTCCCTTCCAGCCTGTTTCTTTATGATTCTGTTATTCAGGAAAGGTTATTTTGTGCAGGATGGTAAAGAGTTTCTGCTGTTCATGTGTTTATGTTCATATACACTTGAGCAATGTTTTTTATGATATGTCTTCAAAAACAGTTATGGGAGCCTTGCAAAATGTTGCTGTTTCAGCTGTCTTTGTTGTTCAAGTAAAATGCATATATTTTGTACTATTAATATTAATATTGGTATTCATACTATAAGGCAAGTAAGTAAAATAACAATTTTGGCCAGAGTTTGAATTACACTTTGACTCTTGGGTGGGGTAGAGGGGTCTGCAAAAAAAAGTTGGCTGGGGTTAGGGCTGTGCACACGAGCCCCACCAGTACTGCAGGGCTGGGATCAGTGGTGATGACAGCTGGAAGAAGCCACTGCTGCTGCTGCGTGGGCTACTTAGAAATGTGCAGGACAGGCTGGGGACTGTGCACAGTGGTGCATGGGCTCTGAGTTGTTGTGCAGGGGGGGGCCCTTCCCCACATGCTTGACAGCAAAACCAGATGTGGGCCGGAAGTACTTCTGGTCCACTTCCAAGTCTACCAGGGAGTGCACTGGACCCTCCCCCTCCCCCCCCATGCCTCCCTGGCTCAGTGATTGGCTGTGGGGGGACCCTGGGTGCCCCCCCCCAGACCCTAGTTCAGAGACTGGTGCCTCCTGGAAGGCACCCCCCGGCGTGCTCCCTGGTGGACCCAGAAATGGACTGGAAGTGCTTCTGGTCCACTCCCAGGTCTGCTGCCGAGCGTGCTGGGGGGACCCCACACACACTTCTGTGGGATGCTTCATCTGCCCCAGCATCACAGCATTCATGAGCCTCCTGGTACCTTGAGGTCTGTAGAAAAAACATTTAAAGCTGTGTCTATGTCTGAATCGCTGAATCTCTCCGAGTTGATTTGGAGGGTTCCGATTTGATTTGGGGAGATTAAAGGGTCTCCTGACTTGATTCGGAGATTCAGCCACTGATTTGGGCTGAATCTCCACCAAATCAAATCGGGGATCAAAGCTTCGCACAGCCCTAGTGAATGGGTATTTACTTTGATTTCACAGTGTTGAAGTTTTTTGACAATTTGGCAAGGCTGAATTCCAAATTGTCATGTCTGTTTGTTTTCCTTTCTTATACCTTTCTTTACAAAGTTGTCTTAGTGCTAAAAGTAAGATAGTAGGATGGGTACCCTTCTTTGTTCGGGTTGGTGCAGTTTCTTAAACATGAACAAATCACTTCTAGTGATAAAGTGCATAACAGAATGCAGGCATTGCATGATCCTGTACAATTACTGGAAAAAACATATGAAAATCTGGGGTTTCTAGCAAAACTAATTGAATATAAGAGGCATAATTACAACACTTTTATTCACACAGTCTATTGATTTTATAGATTCTGAGGAAGTGTATTTATTTCTGTCTATTTTCAGTCCGGGGTATACAATTCCTATTTTTAGTAGCCATGCAGTATTCTTAATCAGAGATTTGACTATCCAGTGAGTCAGAAGGTCTGACTGGCCAGAGATATATGAGTCAGACAGGCAGGAATAGTCTGTTCTTCTTCAAGACACCAAGAGAAATAGATTTAAAGAGGAGGTTCATACTTGGTGAACAATACAAATGAAAAAATGTATAAATAGAAACCCTTTTACCCTTCAAGTCAAATTCTTTTTCCAAGAAACTCATCCCAAAATTGTAACATACCTCAATATTTGTATCTGTACGAAAAAAAGCCAACTTTTCACCCATCTCTTCCTTTTTATATTGACTGACTGTCAGTTAGTTAATGAATTTCTAGGTCATATAATCCTCTCACTGTGACATAACTATTCCCACAGTAAGACACAGAATATGCACGAAGCAGGTAGAAGAGATGGGGGTCAAAGAGGAGAATTTCATAACCATTTAAATTTATCCTCAGATATTAGCTCTTTGGGAAGGGCAAATTCCATTTAAATAGCAAAGACAAAGTGGCTTAAGTGTTCCTGAAGTTTTACCATTGGACACTGATACATAGTCCTCCCTGGCAGACGTGTTTGTTAAAAAGCGAGAGAGAGAGAAAATGATACTAGCTGCATACGCATCAGATTGATACTGTGGCTTCAAAATGGTAATACATGAAAAGTGGAATGATACAGATAATTAAACTACTGCTCAGTCACAAGCTGTTGAAACTTTCTTCGGGGCATACAGAAATGTCCATTAAACTAGACTGTTCAGAGGATTGTGAACTCTGAAGACCTGTGTTTAGCAGTTTAACACAAGATATGTGCACACATTAGATCTGCTAGTAATGGAATACCAGTTCATTGGATTCAATAGGCGGTTCAATAGATTGGTAATGAAACATAGATCCTCTCATTCAAGGTCACTAGTTCAAAGCCATCCAAATCAGCTGGAATTTGTCGTATTACAATTACCTAATGAACATGCCAACCAAAGTTGTAATGTCAGTTTCAGGACACAAATTATGAACACAAATAGTATTACTTGTCCCTTTTTGGCAGCTTTAACAAAAAAATTACAGGGTAGAATTGGCTATGCAGAGTAAATAACACTTCTCCCAGCTCTGTGAATGGAGAAAGGACTTAAAACTTTTGGACTGACAACCTTACAACCCTTTGTCAGAATTAAGTTCACTAACCAGTGCAAAAGAACATACTAAAGTCTAGACTATTCTAATATTGTAAAATCCTTTGTGTCTCTGTCTGTCTCTCTGTAATGCTTTATTCTCACTCTGATTGGCTGTCTGAGCAGTCGGCCAGTGCTCCAAGAGTGTTTGGACTGCATCTGGTAGCAGTGCTGTGGTGAGAGTGCTGCCATGACAGCAGGAACAGAGGGGATCGGGGTGGGGAGGGCAAGGCCAGCACAGCTCCATGGAGAAAGTGGAAGCAGCAGTGGAGCAAGGGTGGTGGGGAACAGTGTTGGACCCAAAACAGCAGTGGGGGGGGTGCCCCGAAATGGGAGCGGGTGGGGAAGACACGCCCAGTCCCAAAACAGCAGCAAGGGGGGGCAGCCCCAGGGAGGACCGAGCAGGTATGGGGGGAGGGGTGGTCAGCTGCAGGCCTCTGTCCCCACCCACACCCCACTCCCCCTGTCACTCTTGATGGGCAGTTGGCTAATACATTTCAAATGCATTTCATGACATTTGTTGAGTTCTAAAAGGCCTTTTTGCAGGGGATCTCTAATTTTAAATCCAGCAGCCTCCATCCCATGTTATTGGAAACACATTGCAAATGAGGCCTTATCACCTGTTCCAGGTACCAGTCTTACTGGGTTTTTGTATTCTGGAGCTGTCTCTAGTGTCCAGCTCCTGTTCTGCCCTTTACTCAATAAAAAGGTATTGTTATAAAGGTATTCTTAGTACCTTGGCCAGTGCATGTATGTCCATACCAAAAGACTGGCTAACTAAAAGCTTTTTGTGTTGCAAAGAGCATTCAGCAGATCAGAGTTTTGCATCCTGCAAGTATCAAGATGTTGACAGAAGTCTCCAAATCTAATATGACACGGCTCATTGGGAATTCCCAGCTAAAGAAGATGAATCGAAGCCAGTGTTTTCAGCAGGATCATAATGAGCACAATAGGTCCAGTAACTTACACTGTCTAACAGCTGCTGATAGAGATTGATATTATTCATAAAAATGGGTGGGAGGCACTTCTGGGCTGCTTGACTTGCACACACTCATACATATTTTATGAAAAGTGTTTTTCTGGTGGCAGTTGCATCAGCTCTTTGAATCAAGGAACAACAGTCTCTTACCAATGATCAATATATACTATATGAAATTTAATAAAAACAAATTAACTTTGCATAAGTGACTGGAGAATTCTTCAAGTGCTTCAATTTGTCATCTTGCCACAGAAGTGTCATTGAAGTGAAATATAAGCAGAATATTAAACCTTACCTTGACTGAGTCCTTGTTCTTACACTGAGTCCAGTCACCTCCTTATTTTGTTTGACACTTAATCATCTTGTGTCTAAAAGTGCATTTTCAAAATTTTTGTCTTCATGTGGCTTTCCTATCGATATTCTCCAGGAAGTCTGCTGAGCAAGTCTCATGCCAGGGTTAATTAAATCAGAACAATACCCATGTCAATAGCCAGCCTCAAGCAAGAAAAATCAGTAAAACTCGGTAAATTGTGAGCAGAAGTATTCACACCCATTTCTGTGGATTCTGAATTTGACTTTGCCTTGGCCACATTCATAGCTACATCACTTTTATAACAAAACATTAACATTTGTAAAAACAAAATTTTGTTCATTTTGTTCATAAGAACATTTGCAAAATTAATTTAGGACCCCAAACCAAGGTTGACGTAATTAATCTGACAATTTTAGGCATAAGCAAAAATAATAACAATATTAATTTGTTATAAATGTTAGGCCAGCTAATCTGGGAACAGATACAACAGTATATGACTTGGGGAACAAATCTGATGGCTCCATTTCCCTCCTGAATTCTATATTGAATATTGCAATAGGTACTTACTATATACAGATCACAGGTAATCCATAGACTGAAATTTATTTGCATGAATAAATCAAACAAGTTCAGATAACAAATAAATGCTGTTATTGTTCCTGAACCATGCAGCAACATAATATTATAATATTAGAAATGTATTTATTGCACATTAATATTGTAAACATTGTATTCTATGAACACAATATTTGTGTTCTGTGAACAAGGACTAAAGTTATTAAATAAACTAACTATAATTTTAGCACCTAGTAATGCATATTTGCAGGGCAATCAGATGGATTGCAAAACTTCATTTAAGAAATATGATGTCTTCAGCAAGGACTATGCTGAATGCTTTCCCAAACTAATTTGAATCACATTAGACCGTCTCATGCTTACTGAATTCCTTCACCAAACTGTGTTTAGTGCCTGCAGTATAGTCTTAGGAGACAACAGGTAGTCCCAGGCATTGTTTCCCATCTCCAGTGGCAGAAGCAAGAAAATAGGAACATATTATCCTCTCTATTCAGATAAAAGCCAGCTACTTTCTTTGACTCTAGCCATAGTCTTCGATATCTCTGAAACTTGAACCTATAGTCCAGAACAAAGTGTTTTAGAAGGCTGTGCTGAACCGTGAATTTAGAGTCCTGAGGAAGCTCTAGAACAGGGGCGGGCAATTATTTTGGGTGAAGGGCCGCTTACTGGTTTTGTCAAGCCATCGAGGGCTATATGACAGCAGCCAGGGGCAGATAAATATTAATTTCCTTAAATTTTTAGGGGCCCCACAGGCCGGATAGAATGGCCTAGCAGGCTACATCTGGTCCAAGGGGCATATTTTGCCCACCCCTGCTCTAGAATGGTAGCAGAATTTGAATAGCTCTTGCAAGTGTACACATGAAGTTTCTTACCTACAACGGAAGAATGAGAAAAAAGACAAGCTTCTGTCTCACCCTGAACTGGCATTTACTGATGCTGACTCAGGCGGGAGGGAATGGTGACAGTACATATGAGAACCCAGAATGAATGGAGCAACTGTGCGCAGACTGTCCAGGCAATGAAAGATTATCCTTGGATTGTGGGAAAGTGGAACTTCTGGAAGGTCAGATTCATATATACGTATCAGGATCTTTTACTATCAGAATTGGACAACTTTGGCAGTTTGACCATCTGTTATTTTTCATCAGCTACTTGTATATCTGAGATCAAATGACACTCATGCACACACAGTGGGCATGTCTAATACTGCGGGGTGAATTTACTCTAGAGTACTTTATTCTAAAGTAAACCGACCCTGGGCAGGCATCCACATGTGCAGGGATTCGGGAGCAGATTTACTTCTCCTGACAAGTCTGCTTCTACCCCCTCTGGGCCTGCAGAGCAGAGGCTGGGAGTTCCATGCTGCCAGGCCAGGGGGACATTGTCGCTTTCCAGGCTCTGATGGCGGAGCCTGCCCTGGAAGAAGGCAGCTCCTAGGAGCAGGGAGCAATCTCCCGCCCCCTGCTGCCTGGCTGACCAGGAGCAAATTTGCTCCCAGTCAGCTGTCTACATGTGCCTTACTGTGCAGTAATTGCTCAGCAGTTAACTTGCTACTTGCATTTGCAGGTAGCAAATTAACTACTGAGTAGACCAAATTACTGTGCAGTAAGGGTCTGCACATATAGAT
>NW_017729022.1:85543680-85547927 GCF_001723915.1 Gavialis gangeticus
GGACATTGTCGCTTTCCAGGCTCTGATGGCGGAGCCTGCCCTGGAAGAAGGCAGCTCCTAGGAGCAGGGAGCAATCTCCCGCCCCCTGCTGCCTGGCTGACCAGGAGCAAATTTGCTCCCAGTCAGCTGTCTACATGTGCCTTACTGTGCAGTAATTGCTCAGCAGTTAACTTGCTACTTGCATTTGCAGGTAGCAAATTAACTACTGAGTAGACCAAATTACTGTGCAGTAAGGGTCTGCACATATAGATGCAGATGCTTACTATGAAGTAATTTGCTCTACTGCACAGTAAAGCATCTTGTGTAGACACACCCAGTATTCAGTGACATGAAGCTAAAGGGCTTTGAAGCTAAAGGAAAGATTTTCAGTGACTTCAGTAAACTTTCAGTGAGGTCTGATTTTGTTTTGTTTTTGTTTTGTTTGGGGGTTTTTGCTTTATAGAAATATATGCAAAAAAATCACTCCAAAGGGCTGTACTTCTCCAAAATTCTTTCTTATAGAACTCCAAAATTCATTCTTATACTACTTCAAAAATGGTATAACATCTACTTCTACCATATAATTAAAAGAGCTGCTATGTTACAAAGTTAAGTAATGCAGTAGATTAATATACCATTCATTAATTACTAGGAAACTTGCATTCAGGTTCTGTTCTTAGTCACAACTAACCAAGTTTAGTGGTCCTCGTCTTGTCTCCATTTATTCTAATAAGAAGCCCAAAGGAAGCAATTTGATGTAATTAATCATTATTGGTAGTCTCTGACATGTTCAGGATGGAAACAGCTGGAATATGGTCAATGGCATTAGCAGAGCTGTGTGGAACCTGGACTAAAAGAGTAGGAATGTTGCAGGTCAGGTTTGTGGTGCATTGGCAGTGTTCTGTCAGAGGGCTGGATAAGCCATGGAACAGATTCAGATATTTCTGACCCAGACAGAAATACAGCTCCCTGATCTAATTCATGGCACTTCACAGAAAATGCCATGAGTTAGACCAATCCTTCTGACCCAACAAACATTATCTGTTGGCTCCAATTTGGAGCCAATCCAGCAAGAGAGGCTGTGTGTGGGCAGCCTCTTCCCCCAACCATACCCTCCCTCTCCCAGCTCCAGTGCTGTCTCAGGATAAGAAGGGAGGAACCTCAAGCTGGTGTTTGCCCAGCCTACACTGGAATGGGGCAGGAGCCAGCTTGGGAGGCCCAATCTACCTGACCCCACTCCAGTGCAGGCTGGGCGAACACAGTCTGAGCTCCCTCCCCTCATTTTTCCCCCCTCCCTTCTTAAGACAGCACTGAGGATGGGGATGGGCTGCAGCAACCCAGCTGCCAGGGCAGACGCAAGTTAATGAAGGTGCTCCACTTTGGAGCACCTTCATTTGAACCCTCATACAATGAGGGTTAATTAGTCGTGCAATTGGAGTGTTCTGCAGCCATGCCCTTCTGTTAGGGCACACCTGTAGAACACTTTCAAGGGACCGATCACATGACAAATGTCAGGTGCAGACAGAAGTGACAATTTTTGCCAGATCTGGCCACAGAAAATGGTCTATAGCTGTGACCAAACACAACTGCATGGCTGAAGACCACTTCAGAATGGCTGATTGGGTGAAACTCTGAACCCTCATTGCATGAGGGTTTAGATGAAGACGTTTCAAAACATAGTATCTTCTGTAACTTGTATTGGCCTGCCTGCTAGCCTCTGAGCTGTTTTCAGAACAGGAGGGCAAAAAGCGAGCAGAGGGAGTTCAGTCTGGGGGTTTTTTGGCCCTTGCTGGAGGATGGGGTGGGTGAATTGGAGCGCCTCCAATGTAGGGGGACTCTAATTCACCTACCCCATCCTCAGCACCAGTTGGGAAACCCCTAGAATGAGCTCCCTCTGTTCCCTTTCCCCCTTCTATTCTGTAAATGGACAGGCCTGGAAAAGGAGGGGCCATTGCTAGGGGACACCAGCTGCAGGCTGGCAGCCAGCAGTTGGATTCCCCTCCCCGCCTGCAACCAACAGTGAACTTCTGTTTGGTCTGGGGAATCATTGCAACTCAGAACACTTCCTGCAAAGGAAAGCATAAGTAAAGGAAAACGCTATAGATCGGATTAGGGGAGAAAAGCATGATGGGACTGTAAGAATAATTCTTTGTTTTACTAATTGCTCTACTGTTCATAATGAACATTAATACAAGCAACATTCTTCACAGAATCTCCAACCCAGACAAAGCTACTCTTTTTGACCTCAAAGTGGTATGGCTGCCTCTGCTAGTATAATGTTTTGTGGAAAGAACATTCCCCCAGTAAAAGGAAATAATGGAAACATTTGGATTCAGCCAGTAATTTCTGCTCAGAATATATTTGAATAGTAATCACGATAATAGGATCTAACGAATCAGTTAAAGGGAAGACTATCTAATAGATTATTTTCAAATATTAGACAAGTAGAACAATTCTTCCTATTAAATATTATCTATTACATTTCTCCCCTTCAGTCCATCAAGCAATACTTTTTGACAGTCTGTAACTTGGAGATAATTGCTAAGTTTTATTCAAATTGCATTACTAACCCTGTAATGCTACGTTTAATCATAACTATCCAAAATGATTCTGTAGGAGGAGTAGGTTTCCATTTAAGCCAACATTTGTAGGCCTTTTTTCCCCCAACAACGGAACAATAATTTTCCCAATACTGCTTAATTAGCATCAAGTCTTAGCAGAAAAATTGGTGATTTGAAAAGGCAGGTTACTAAAAGTTTTTTCTAGAGTCACACTTTACTGGATATACTGTATTGGTCATCTTTAGTGACTGAAGGTTAAACTGTTTCAGGAAAAACATCCCTTGTGAATGTCATTAGTTCTAATTATAAAACTACTTTCATATTTTTATAGTAAAGTTTATTTTACCTCCCATAATAAAGAAGTGGAAGATCTTAGATCTTGCCATTTTGCCTATTAAAATTATTTTTTTTCCCCAAACTGTAATCTGTTAGGAAGAAATCACTCTAGACTAGGGATGGGCAAAATGCAGCCCACGGGCCAGATGTGGCCCACCAGGCCATTCTATCCAGCTGGCGGTGCCCCTAAAAATTTAGAAAATTAATATTTATCTGCCCCTGGTTGCCTGTCATGCAGCCCTCAATGGTCTTCCAAAACTCAGTAAGTTGCCCTCTGCCTAAAATAATTGCCCACCCCTGCTCTACATTTTCCTTATTTTCTGTCTGCCAAGAAGTCATTATTTTATTTTGAAGTTGCTCCAAATTTGAAGAAGTATAAATGAAATTAGAATCAAGCCCATATGATTAAAGGTGCAAAAGATGTTAACATTTACGGGCCTGATTCAGATCTTATCTACATGCTAAATGTCACAGCAACTGTGATGAAGCCACTCATCTGAAATAAATGTAAATGAGATTAGAATCAGGTGAAATAGGTAGTCTGTTCCTACTGGATACAAACCCAGAATTTTGTACTCAATCAATTATAGATAAGTAATATAGCTACATTAATGTATTTATATTGTAAATAGCAATAGTATTGATTTGGAAGGTGACTTTGCTGGAGGTGACTTTGAGGTGACCTTGCTGGACTTTTTGAAGGGCTCTTGGCTGCAGTCTTTTCAGGAGTCTCGGCTGCAGCTTTTTCTGGAGTCTTGTCTGCTTTCTTTAAAAAAGTGACCAAGGAAGTTTGGACAGCTGTTCTCCAGGGTGATGGGTGACGCAACAAACTTGTTTGCTGGCATGACATGGCATTGGATCAAGCATTGTAAAGTTGAAACTGACGTCAGAAAATTGAAACAAGGTGTCAATTCATAAACGTTGTAAGTGCAAAAGGCTGTAGCTTGAAATGTTATAAGTCCAGGACTTGCTGTATTTAAATGATAGGCAGTGGTTGTGGAATAAGGATGGGCGTGGACTATTAGTAATTTGTTTTTACATTTTACAAAGGTGCTTAGATAATATGTTGCTAAGAACAATACCAATCCGTGACTAAATTTAATTCAACTGCTAAGCAGCCCTAAGCTATAAGCAACAGAGAAAGACATGAAACTAACTAAATTTCTACATCCAGGGCAAAGAAATAGACAGCATAGTTTAAAATTGGTGGGAGGTGTGCCTATTAGAAAGGTGTGTGAAAATTTATAAGTGAGATGTTGGGATTGGTTCTTGTTATACCAGCTTATTTAATGACACCTCCTGTGAAATAAGAGTAAAAGTCGTTTCCTTGTGTGATTTTTTTTTTTTTTTTTTTTTTTTTTTTTAATGCCC
>NW_017729022.1:85552927-85560623 GCF_001723915.1 Gavialis gangeticus
TTTTTTTTTTTTAATGCTCCCTATATGGCAAACACAGTACTAATTTAGGTATGAAATTGTTAATTTCAGCCTTCATAAATACTAATGTTAAACCCTGTCTAGGGTATCAAATGATGTATCTGAATCTATTCAAGTCAGCAGGTCCTGATGAACTTTATCCCTTGGTTCTGAAGGAACTGGCAGAGGATATCTCAGAGCACTTGACAGTGATCATGAAGTCATGGGAGATGGACAAGGTACCAGAGGACTGGAATAGGGCCAATGTAGTGCCCCGCTTTAAAAAAGGCAAAAAGGAGGACCTGGGGAGCTACAGAGTGGTTAGCCTCACCTTAATACCCAGGAAGTTACTCGAGCATATGCATTCTGAGGAAGGCTGTTTGCAAGCATCTGAAGGAGGAATGTCTGATCATGCAACCAACCTGGAATTACCAAAAACAAATCATGTCAAACAAACTTGATCTCCTCCTTTGACAGAGTAACTACTCAGGCGGTTGAAGGGAATACTGTGGACCGGGTGTATCTGCACTTCAGCAAAGCTTGTGGCAAGGTCCGCATGACCCTCGCAAATGAATTGGAGAAATGCAGGCTGGACAAAGCTACTACAAGATGGCTAGATACTACAAGCTCAATAGCCACAAGCAAAGGGTAATCATTAATGGATTCATGTCAGAATGACAGTAGGTGTCAAATGGAGTCCCGCAAGGGTCTGTCCTGAGCCCAGTGCTGTTCAGTTTGTTTATTAAGAATTTGGACGCTGGCATAGAAAGGTTCTTGAGCAAACATGCAGAAAACATGAAACTGGGAAGGATTGTGAACACTTTGGAGGATGCAAGCACAATTCAGAAGGCTCGCAACATATTAGAAAGTTGGGATGAAGTTAAGAGAATGAAGTTCAATGCTGATAAATGCAAGGTGTTATACCTCAGGAAGAATAATTAAAAATGGGTGACTTGTGGCTGGATAGCAGCATTATAGAGAAGAATCTGGGTGTCTTGGTAGATCACAGACTCAATATGAGTCTGCAGTGTGATGCAGCTGCCCAAAAAGGGAAATACAGTTTTGGGATGCATTAATAGAAGTATCAGGTGATAGTGCCTCTCTACTTGGCATTGTTTAGGCCTCCTTTGGAGTACTATGTGCAGTTTTAGGCCCCACATATTAAACAGGATGTGGAGAAATTAGGGTCCAGAGGTGGGAAACAAAGAGGATAAAGTACTTGGAAAGCAAGTCATTCAAGGAGAGGTTGAAGGAACCAGGCACATTCAGCTTGTGAAAAAGGCGTTTAAGGGGACATGATAGCAGCCTTGAAGTACTTGAAGAGCTGCCATAAAGAAAAGGGAGAACAGCTTTTCTCTCTTGTTGCAGAGAATAGGATGTGGACCAGTAGCTTGAAGTTGCAGAAAAGTAGTTTGGATATCTGGAAAAACTTCTTCACTGTTAGAACAGTGAGGCACTGGAATAAACTGCCTAGGGAAGTTGTGGAGATGTTTGAAAAGAGGTTGGATAGCCACTTGTGGGCTTTGTCACCTGGGGCTGTGAGGGAATTCCAGCCCCCCTCCCTTTCCGCTACATGTGTCAGAGTTTTTTAAGCCTTTTTCAGAGGCATTGGGTGTTGGCTGCAGCCAAGGCTGGGGATTTTGACTGGGGTGTTCTGGTGCTCCTGCTGGCACTTAAAGCTGGAGGTTCCTGGCTGGAGGGTCTTGCCCCTGCTCAGGGTCAAATCGATTGCCATATTTGGGGTCAGGAAGGAATTTTTCTCCATGATAGTTTGGTATGGACTATGGGGGTTTTTGCCTTCTTCTGTAGCAGGGGGTGTGGCCTTCTACCTGAGATATCTTGAGTGTATATTCACAACTTTTACACAAGGAGGATGTTACCTGTGGCAGGCTAGGGTGTTACGTTTTGTGTTGTGTCATGGTTGACAGTAGTTTCACTAAGAAATTATAGACTTATTTAGGATGGTCTGGATAGGGATTATCCTCTCTCGGGGAAGGGGGCTGGATTAGATGACCTGTGGAGGCCCCTTCCAGCTCTACTTCTCTATGATTCTATGAAAATAACTTCTTTGCAAGCTTCTTAGGAGAACTTGACAAATTGTTCTGATTCTAGAAGAATGAGCCCTTCTTCTTCAGTTCTATGAAGGGTTTGATAAAAAAATCTGAAGAATGCTAGCATGTAGCCATTTCATATTTGGAGGAAAAACTATCCGCTTGTTTTACCTACCAATCATGATGTATTTCAGAGTCCAACATGTGTAGCAAGAAGTTACATGAGCAAAGCACAAACCCATTCATCCCTGTGCTATCCTGGGGGATGGGACACAAATCCCCTTATCTACATGGTGTGCATTTGAAAAAGAATTGGTGCCATATGGATAAAACTTGCTTACATTTAAATAGGTGTTTTAAATGCATAAACTCACCATATTTCAGTAAAGTTTGTAAAGCCTTTTCACTGGGAAATATACAAGGCTGATCCACAGTCCCTTTAGGATATCTCAGCTTTAGGGTGAAGTTACACATTATACTTAGTCCATACTAAGTCTGTGGAATGTTAAGCCTGGTTAAAGTTAGAACATGCTGGGAGCAGTCACATGTGAAGTGTTAATTCTTTTTTTTTGCCTGCACAGTTCTGTGTTGCCACTGAAGTACTATCGAGCAAGGGCCTGACTAGAAGCCAGGACACCTGGGCTATATTCCTGTTCTGGGTAGGGGAGAGCTGGGAGCGGTGCATCCTGAGGTGCTGGTTGACTTCAAATTGTTCATTTTATCTCTGTGGATCAGACTGAAGTTACCCTAACATAAGCTAGGTAGCAGGGCCCAGAGTTTACCCTCTCTTGAAGTGATGTAACTTTGTGATGCTCAGAGGGCACTTAGCACGAGTTAAAGAGCTTTAATATGTGGACACTCACATTTTAAGTGTTCTTAGTGCAGTCTAAGTATAATTTGTAACTTCACCCTGTTAGTCCCTCCAGCAATAGGACTTGCTTTTGACAAAGGAGACAGGTGCAATATTGAGTTGTTCAGGCTGTTGCTTCTTGGAACACTGTAAAACAAAGTATTTGGAAATAATTCGTCAGCGCTGTGCTTCCTCTATATTTTCCTTTATTTTCTCAGTTCTATATTTGGTCCTTTTTCAGACAAAACACTCACTCAAATAAAATCATTACTAAAGACATTGGGGTTTGGTCCTGCATGCATACTCTACTTCATTTACAAATAAGGCTATTTTCATTAAACAGACTCTTAATTTCTTAAGACTCCATTTATTCTTGTTTCTTCTGCCATATTTCAGTTTGCCTTATAATGAGATTCTTTAGATGTCATCCTGATGTGACAGAGGATCATGATAATGGTGAGGATGAACAGGATCAACGGAACTAGAGTAAAACTGACATTGTTTAAAACTAATGAGCTAGAAATAGATCTCAGTTGCATTCATGTCAGTCTGGAATGAACTCCATTGAAGTCAGTGGAGTTATATCAGATTCACACTGGTATAAGTAGTTACTCAACGCGTTTAATTTTAAGATCTGAGCAACTTTAACTGGTTAAAATTAGGAGACATTAGGAAGCAGAAAATAGCATGGTCAGATACTGTGCAACTTAATCTGCCCAATGCATCTTTTTCATGTTGTGTATCACCTGGTATGTAAGATGCCTGGACTTTACCCTCTCTGTCGGTGCCCTGTAGTCCTGACTAGAGGACATTGTTTTTCCAGGGAGAGGAGGTTAATATCTTACTTACCTCTGCATACTGTGAACCTACGTCATAATAGCAAAAAAGTTTCACAGAACCCTACTATTAAATGATAAAGAGGAAAACAGTGGTTGTAAGCCTTTAAAAACTGTTCCCTATCCCCTTGAAGAATCACAACCTACAAGTTTCAGTTTCATTCTAAGAACTTACTTGAAGAGTGAAAGGGATCGGCCAACAGATTCAGGATTTTTTTCATTAGGACAAAAGATTGACTTATGTCTCCTGTGGGCTTCCCTATTGATGGTCTACCTCACTTAAGATGGAAAGCCTGAACACTTAATTTTTATTCTTGTTTTAAATAGCTAAGAAGAAAATGATTATGCTCAGCTCTGAAGGCAAAGGCATGTATCTAGTCCTGACTGTTTCTTTTTCATGCCTCAACTCTAAACTGTTGTGTAGGATAGCTTCTTTTTTCCAAAATCCTTTATCTTGCTTATTGGCTCTAATGGTATTAGATTTATGTTAGCATTCGCCAAGAGTTGCCGTAAAATGGCCTCTCAAGACCTGTAGGTCCTGCAGACCTTAAATGCAATTACAAGTACTTAGTAACTCTGCAAATTAGGCCATTTTCAGTTACCTAAGTGTTGATTTTTTTCAAATGTGTCCATGTTTGAAATTGTAATGATAGAACAAGGAAAGTTCAGTTTCAAGGAACATAATTATACCACTAAATTGTGCAACCTCTTTACTAATAAACTCCCTGAAATAAGGCTACCAAAAGATATATAATAGAGAACAATGTCAATTTGTTGTCTAAAAAAGCCAAGCTCACTATAATCTATTGCTGTGCTGATTTAACAACAATAAAATGCTGTTCAGCTGGGTTTTCCAAAAGTTATTATTCTAAGATCAATCTCTCCTTTAAATAAGTCTGGAAAATGACTTCCCAGGATCTTTTCTTCAAGACTGAGCACCTACCTGTATTTTGCTATGAAAACCCAGAGACAAACCAGACTGCACAACAAAGATATTACACGAATAAATGGTCAGGCAATGAAAACTAGATATTAAAAGTATATAAGGGGTGTGCATCAGGAACTGGGAGAACATCAGTTTACCAGGGCACCCCAAAGGAAGACAAGGTCTAATGGTCACAAACTGCTGGAAGACCATTTTATACTGGACATTAGGAAAAACCTCTTTACTGTTTATGTCTCCAGAGTCTGGAATAGACTACCCCCAGAAGTTGTGCAAGCAGCTACTCTGCATACCTTTAAGAAACACTTGGATGCTTATTTGGGCTATGTGACGCTTCAATTCCTGATTTGATTTGGTGGAGCTTCGGCCTGATTTGGTGGCCGAATCTCCAAATTGAATCAGGAGACCCTTTAATCTCTCTGAATCAAATCGGAACCCTCCAAATTGATTCAGAAAGATTCAGCGATTTGGATATAGACACAGCTTTAAATGTTTTTTTCCGGGTCTGCTGGGGAGTGCGCCGGGGCACCCCCCCCACACATACCTGGCTTGGCAACTGGTCCCTCCTGGGTTTGGGGAGGCATCTGCGGTCCCCCCGCAGCCAATTGCTGCGGTGGGGCAGGGGCCTCCTGCATGCTTGACAGCGGGCCCGGAAATGGACTGGAAGTACTTCTGGTCCACTTCTGGGTTCGCCACCGAGTGTGCAGGCCCCCCCCCCCCCACACACTCCTGTGGGATGTTCCATCCACCCCAGCATTGCAGTGTTCATGAGCTGCGTCTGGTACCTCGGGGTATGTAGAAAAAATATATAAAGCTGTGTCTATGTCCAAATTGCTGATTCTCTGAATCAGCATTGATACTTCTGATTCAGATTCGGCCAAATTGAATCAGGAACAGTGATCTGAATCAACTAATAGAATCACTGTCCCCAATTCAGGCCAAATCTGAATCGAATACAGCCCATTTCACACACCTCTAATGCTTATTTTGCTGGGGTGATCTGACCCCAGCTGATTTCCAGCCCCTTGTGTAGGGGGCTAGACCTGATTATCTTGTGAGGTCCCTTCCAGCCCTAATGTCTATGAAGTCTATGAAAAATAATATTTAGGCACCTGAAGATCTCTAGTGGGATTTCGAAGACATACAAATAGTTTGTGTGTCTGAAAGTTAAGTTTTTAACTTTTTTTAAATCCTACTTGGCATTTACTTGCACTTTTAGGCACCTACATAGCTTTGCCAGTTTAATTCTGAGTGATCAAAATCTCTTTGTCTGTCCTAGAAACTTGAACATGTACTGTATGCCCAGTGTTTTGGAGAAGTTCCAGTGGTCTCTAGCAGGGAGTTTTAGTTATGGATCCTCTTCATCCCCAAGTGAAGTCCTTTGAGTTAAACCAGTATAAGTATAAGTGAGGGAAGAAGTAGTTTACCATAGTAAATCTAGAGAATTTCAAAAGTATTGTATCCATTGTTCTTTTGGGTTCCTTTATTTCCAAAAGAATTAGTGAGTATAGTCTTTTAATTTATCACATAGCTTGAAAAAAAATCATTTTTTGAATGAAAAGTCTTCATGGCCATATGTCAAAAATGTCCAATAACTGTGCCATGCCACCAGACAAGTTTTATTTTGTTTTTCAAACCAGAATAGTCCTTTCATTCTACCAAGGGCACATCATTGTCTAGAGATCTCACATCTTAAAGCTGTAGTTGTAAAACTTTAGGTTGTAAAGCTGTTAGGGTCCCACTTGACGTTCAGGTATAGGTGTAATAGGACCCACACAATCATGCCTCCTGCCATGCCACACATGTGGTACAATTTTTTTGGCCCAAGTCTACCATAAAAATGAGGATACAAAACGGGTTTCAGGATGTACTTCAACACCTTATTCCTTTCAACCAGAGTTTCTAAGCAAGTTACACAGAGGATTGTGTTGATACTGTCCTAGATAGTAAGACATTTAAAAGTTTTTCCACACTCTTTTGACTCTTTTCTTTTTTTTCCCTTCCTATCAAAAGTAATTAATTTTAGGCAGCTTCTAGATAAAGTATCATTAAGAGCCCATATGTATAGAAGACTCATTGTTTTTAAAACTAAGGGACCATACAAAAAGCCAGTCTTGAATGCCTGTATACTTTCAGATAATTGCAACAGATGTCAGGTAAAAAACAGCCAAATGAGTATAGTATTCTCTTGTATACCTGACCAGATGAACAAGAACAAAGGTCTAGTTTAGCAATTTTTTAACTTTCCTTTATGTTGTTAGTGAAACTAAAAGCTCTTCTTGTGGCTCCAGGTCTAATTCCTCCTCACTTGCAAATATATAGGACTAGCCAATTGCCCATCAAGAATGACAGGGGGGAATGGGTGGGGATGGAGCCCCATGCCCCCCTGGCCCAGCTCCTCCCTTCCCTCCTGCTGCTTGGGGTCTGGGTCCATTCCCTCCCTCCCCACCACAGCAGTAGGGAGAGAGGAGGAGTGGGCCTGGGCCCGATGTGGGGGAGGACTGGCCCAAGGGTGGGGAGAATCTGGGATGCCACTGCGGAGGTGGGGAGCAGCGGGGCCCAGGCCCACCCAATGGCAGTCGGGGGATGGGAGAAGCAGGGTCAGGGCCAACGCGGAGGAGGGGGAGCCGGGGAGGAGTGGGTCTGGGCCCAAACCCGGGCCTGGGCCCAATGCAATGGAAGAGGCCCACTCCTCCCCTCCCCCAGCCCCTGCTGTATTGGGCTGGGCCCAGTTCCACCCCCCTTGGGCCCACTTCCCCCCGCAGCAGTGCAGGAAGAGGAGGAGTGGGCCCAGACCCAATGCAGGACAGAAGCCAGGCTGCAGAGGCAGGGGGAGCAGCCGGCCCGGGCTGACCCGGCAGCAGTGGCAGGGGGGATGGGAGGAGCGGACTTGGAGCCAACACAGGCAGGGGGGCCCGCTCCTCCCCTCCCCCTGCTGCTGCAGCATCAGGCCAGGCCCACTGCTCTCCCTCCCCTCAGGCCTGGTCCCACTCCACCCCCACCCCCCCCTTCCCCTCCC
>NW_017729022.1:85560634-85567540 GCF_001723915.1 Gavialis gangeticus
TCTCCCCACCCTCAGGCCTGGTCCTCCCCTGCATCGGGCCCAGGCCCACTCCTCCCCTCCCCCCCCCACCACTGTGGCAGCACATCTGCTATTCTCCCCAGCACCATTGTATCATCCTGCATTGGTCCATGCAGGCGGTGGCAACCATGGAATGGGGGAGGGGTGGGCCAAGGCCAGAGCCAGTGGCCTGGCCCCCCCCCCCACGCTTCCTAACCCCGCTCCCCACCATGCTGCTGCTGCCGTGACCTACAAGAAGTGGGGGGGGCGAGGCCAGCTCCAGTGGCCTCGTCCTCCCCCTCTGCTCCATCCTCACCACCTGCAGGTAGCAGAGCAGGTCAGAATGGTGATTTGCTTAGAAGCAGTGTGAGATATTTATGAGATTGTAAATTCCATACAGTCATGTTATCAAAGATCTTCAGAATAGATTAACTTGTTAAGGTAAGAGCTAACTGTAAACTTCACACCAAGTTGAAACTGAAGGTTTTTGAGAATCAGAAAAGATAGGGCAAATTTACCCTATTTTTTATTTTTTACATATCTTTCTGCTTTATGATTTTCCTGGAACTAGAAGCAGAAGCATCAGAAAACCACAATGCAGGCAGTTTTGCAAATTTGGGAGATTAGGATAAATGTCAGAATTTCTGAATGCCCATCTGAACCTTTAAATCATGTCTGGTTTGCCCATGACTAACTTCTAGCTAGCTCTGCAGGGAGCAGCTCAGGATGACAGCTTTCCTTAGTAGTATACCTCAAGATATCGTTCACTGAGGAGACCTGCAAGGAATTTTTCTGTACAAAACAGTGATGTTAGCTCACTTACCATTCCTTTGATTTTCTACCTTAGCAAGACAGTGGAAAAACATGCCTTCTTTTGGCCAATGTTGTCCTTGTACTTACTAAAATGATAAATAGTGGTTGCTGTACTTGAAACAGAAAAATTGCCCTTTTGCTGATGATAGATGTCCTTATGTACATTTACAGTAAATGGGTAAAATGTCCTGGGTAACTGAAGAGAAAACAGCATTGAAGACCAAAAAAAAAAGACTAAATTCTGCTTCTAGTCATACTTATGCAAACCTATTGATGTCAATTGGATTCCTACTAGCATAACTGAAGGAAGAATTTGTTCATATATTGTACGCAAAATAGTGTTACTGGTAACAGGTCTATCTCAGATTCTTGCTACTATCAACCGTGGGGGCTCACTACTGCTTAGGATCAAGTCTTTGGTTTGGAAAATGTATTAGAAATCTTGTAAAAGCAAACTTCCCTGTAAAGTTTTAGGAAATTTACCTTTTTAGTCAGGTCTGAAGTATTGTGATACTAGTGTTGCTTGTGGTAGTTAGTTATTTCTGTTTCTTGACAAAGCCAATAAATGGAAAGATATGTGAAAACTATAAAAACAATATTTGGCTTGATCAGGGAAAATTAACTTGATTCTGTTAACTTCAAGGAAGACGTGGGTTTGTTTCAGTATGAAACAAAGGTGGAGGGCTTTTCTCATTGACTACAGGAGTGTCTTTTTTCTCTCCCTAAATGACAGTTCCTAGGAATGGGATTTCTGTGTCTTCAAAGTGAGCAATCTTCCCCTCAGCTGCTTTTGATCTCCAATTAGTGAACAAAGGCTAGCAAACCTAGTTAGTTCTTGGATTATACCATTGTATTAACAAGGACAGAAGAAAATGGAGATGTGAATTTAAAAGAAAAAGCTCCTTGCCAGCCCTTTTTCTAACATCTGAGAAGTTTCTATTCCAACACATTTAAAGTATACAGAGAGGTTACAGACAATTCTGTGCCTAATCAGCAACTGGGGTTGCAGGGGATATTTTCAGAGAAGCATGTTTGATTTTATAATATGATAGAGAAGAATGGGTAACTATTTTCAGGGACAGGGATACTTCATCTATCTCCGTCTGTTATTTAATTCTGGATCCTAAGAAGAATTGTCCACCGTACAAAATAAGACCTGATTTCTGTAGGTTCATTAGTGAAGCACAGATCCATCCTGCTAGCCAATATTTCAGTCTGTACTTCAGTCTGACATGTGCTTAAATCTCTTATTAATCATTTGGTTTCGCAATTTGATTAAAGACAAACTTAACTAACATCCTTGATGGATAAAAGGAAAGTCACCCAGAATGAAAATTCACACTATTTTTATAGACATAAGATGCAGTTACAGACAACCAAAGATCACGGGCCAAATTCACCTCTAGAGTATCCATGCACAAGTAAGGGAGATCAAACTATAACTGAATTTAACCTGTGTGTCTAAATCATAGGTCTCTAAACTATGGACTCTCTGTTTCACTTGTTCTGGAGCTCTGCTTAGAAATTGAGACACCAGCCCAAGTGCCTTTTTCATTACTTTTGTGTTTACAAAATATTCTTTCTCTATAAATCATTCAGCAAAAATTAGGCAGAACAAAATATAAGCTCAAATGAGAATTCATTCTCATTTCTTTCTTCTGACTTCTTTCATGCTGGGCTTTTTTTCCTCATTTGCTCTTGCTTCTCCTGACTACCTAGCTGGTTTGGCATCTCATACTCTTGCAGGTATTTTTAGCATCTCTTGAAAAACACTGAAACGGATTCCTGCTGGTGATCAGTCAGTGCTGCGTTCTCCACTGGTTGCCATCAAAATATCTTCTCTGTGTATCTCCTTTGTCTATTTTATCCTTACTAGTGTTTGTAATTTCTAAGTTGGATCAAGTGTCCCATCTTGGTTTTTGAAGAGTCAATCTATGAATTTTGTAGGAAACTTACTCCCAAACTTTTCATTTGCTTTTTTGATACACATCGGAAACTTTCAAGGAATGTTTCCATGGAGACTGCAACATGTTTATCATGGTGCCTGTCTTTGATTTTCTTCAGTAAGAAGTTCCATACTCTCTTTTCCCAGCTTCCTTTGATACAGCAGGCATGTTTCTTGAATTAATTCTGACAAAACAGCCTTTCTATGCATTTAGTACAGTGGGCTATTTTATCTCTGAAAGACTAAAACTGTATGAGATGGATTGTCTTCTGAACAAAGACAGACTTCAGTTTTGATTTTTTTTAGACCTACTCAGTATATCTTCTCTTGGTGTAGTTAAGTGCCTTATATAGAAACCTGGATTTGCTCATTTCAGCTTGAAAAAAAATGTTCATCGTTTTCACAAAGTTTATTAGCAACAGAATTTTGTATAATAACTTCCATGATCAGCATTCCTATCCTATAACAACTCCTGTCTGGAGAGCATAAGACCAGACTGGCTACAAGTCATTGGTGCCAGTGCTCTCTATCACTTTTCTTGCTGCAACTTGTGCTAGAAATGGCTTCTGGATTTATGCAAGCTAGTTCACACATGCCTAAATCCTTTCAGGACCTCTGTTTTCTCTAGCTCAGTTTCTCCTGCTTTCTCCCAGCCTCGTAACAAGATGCATTCTCAGCGTCATCAGTTCTTCCTATGATATTCCCAACCTATCCTCCCCAATGTACAATGTAACACCACTGGCTTCTTTTCTCCAACTCACTTAAACTTGCTCTAGCTATAACATCCCTATTTTACAGAGATTCTTCCTAAGATCAGAAGTACCTTATGGCATATCTGGACAAACCCGGCCCACAGCAGTTATATTGCCAGTCCCACTGAGATGCACACGTTTTTCCTCAAAGAAAGAAACCCTTGGGGTTGGCAGAGAAGGTGGAGCTATTTCTTTTAAATCCGTTTCAGTTTAAAATATGGATTGAAATTGAGGGTGATGCCTATTTTGTTCCAATAAGGTTTATCTATTTCAAATGCACTCTGTCTAGCTGACCTTGCCCTTTGTTCCTGAGCAGGATATTCTGAAACTGGAGCTTCCCTATATTTGATGCTGTCACACCCTTTTCCGCAATAGCATTGGCCCAGAGTTCAGTAATACAGATTTTGCCACAAGGGCAATTTACCTGATTAGGACTTTTGTAGTTCCACTGCAGTCACTAAACTATTCAGCTTCTTATTTAGCTCAATACTTTGGCATATACAAGAGAATGAAAGATGTGTCACACTTCAGTTAATAGCTCAGGCTAGCATGATAAGCCATGCTAGTTTCTGCAGCTAGTGGCCTGCAAAAGAGTGGTGTATCCAGCATTATATGCGGTCATCTTTGACTCCCCACCCTGAATTACCAGGTACCAATTTATGTCTGGATTAATCAGGGGCAGCCTTCAGTACAAGTCTGGAGCCAGGTTCAAACTTGTATCTTTGAATCTGGAGTAGGATACCTTGACTAGTCTACCACCGCCCCACTGTGTTAGGTTCTATATTTTTTCATCCTAAAGAACCGGATTATTTAGTCCAAAAGACATGTTTGTATCAAACACATTTTTTACAAACTTTATAAACATAATTTCAGGAACAATGTTGCTTTCCTGGCAAAGACAAGGTTGCAGCTGTTAATATGGCAAAAGTCATCCCGCTTTGGTACATTAGGTTATTTAAATAAATGTGCAAGTATTGCATGCAGCACAGAAATCTGTCCCCTTGCTACTGATCTACCTTTTCGGTGACACCTCAGTTGTGTCATTGTTGGTTAACCCACATTTCTCCTATCCCTCTTGATTTTTCCCTGTTCTTTGAGTGTTTGCTGAAGCTGAAACCTCCCTACATTCCCTGATTTGTAATATAAACCCATAAAGATATTATCCTAGAAAAGGACTTAGTCTCAGAATTTCTGTTCATCAAAGGGAGTGGAGAGGGCTTTCAGTAACTAGGTCCAAGGGCCCAAAGGCCACAATAGGCTTTCTCAAAAAATATTTTTTTTAGAAAACTAATAATAATACTTACTCTGTGGAATTTCTAATCCACAGGTTTCAAAGTCTCACTGACTAAATGAGGAAATCAAGGCACACTGAGACAAAGTGATTAATAGCCAGTTCATAGCAGATACAGAGGCACTATAACTCAGTGTTCCTAACATCCAGTCCAGTCCCTGAGATCATTTTGTCATTAAAAAAATTCCCCTTTGGAATTCTATTAAATTCTTAGATTGGCGTGTTTGATATAGTTTCTTGCATCAAAGAGTAGGTGATGCATAACTGAGCTAAACCTCAGAAATCTCCCTAGCTTCTTTTTTAGCAGAAAGCCAACAAAGAAAAGATTAACACCTATCCCTACTGGAAGCACTGCTTTTTAGTCTAGTTTTTTTCCCCATGGTTTTTAGCATTCCCTCTGTATTTTGGACAGCACCGTTTTCAGCAATTACCAAAATTGATTGGGCATTGCTTCACTGGTAAATACTGGAAAATTGTCTTAGCTGGTTTAGAAACTATGCATAAGGTATGTGCAGGAAGAACTAGTTCTCAAAAACTATGTACTAAAAATTGCAAAAATTTTTGCATTTTAGTACTGTATATCAGGGGCTCAGTCTCACTGCTTTCATACTCTTGTGTAGCACCACTTAAATCAAAAAGGGATCCTCACATGGTTGAGGATTACAGAAGTCTATATAACATCATAGAATTGGCATCTTTAAGTGCTCAGTTAGTGATTTATTATAAGATTTATTGATTTCCCCTTTTAAGGTCTTGGCTTACTCCTTGTGAATCCAAAACTTCCAGTGATGTCGCAGGGACTTTTAAATACTCATGGAAAATACCTGGGGTTCTAAAAGAAGCAAGACATTTTGAAGCTATTTAACCACAGCTCCCTCCCCACACACACTATAATTAAATATAAATACATAAAAACTTGGGTTCCATGTATGAAAAGCTACAACTTTATCCCCCCCCCATCATACAACGGACCATGACGGTGTCCTCAGTGTAAAGAAATAAATAAAGCATCAACTAATACCTTTCCACTCTGACAGTGCCTCTATTTAAACAGAGACTAATTTAACTGAATTCTCTGATAATTGGTTTAAAAATATGAAAAACCTCCACTGTGGGGTGTGCAGTAGGCTTTTCATAGAACATATTGGAGTCAGTTTCCATGGCATTGCAAAAGATTTTGGTCTCCATAGCAACATCAGGTCGACTTGTCACACCTTATATCTTATGCAGACTGAAAGCAGCAGCTTGTTTTATCTGGAGTTAATATAAATATGGGGAGATCGGCAGCCACGTTTACTAGAGATTTTTATTCTTACTATTTTAAATCAATCCATCTTTTAAATATTATTAATCAGGCTAATTGGAGGCGCGTCTGGTAGGGAGTACTTTGAAGCTGCGCTGCCCAAAAGGAGCATTGAAAACATCCTGCTACAGGGGAGCAGAATGTCACCAGGACCTCTCTGTGCCTGGCATCTCAAACATCTGGGTCACAGACTATCACTTTCTGTCCCCCCCCAAGGCCACTCTGCAGAGAGAGCAGAAACATGAAGGTGCAGAGCCATGGCTCTGCTTACTTTCTGCTTCTTTTCCAGGATGTTGCCCCCAGCCACTTGCCCCTGCACTCCTCTAACTGAGCAGACTGCCATTCATGATCCCTTTCCTGCAGGTCTTGTAGCCAACTCTCTTAACATGACTTCTGTTTCTGCCTGTGCCTAGTAAACGTGTCTTGGGCTTTAGCCCCAGGCCCTGTAGTTGGTCCCTGGCACATACTGAAGGTTCCTGGTGCCACAGTTCCTCCTTTTTCCCCCACCCCTGACTCAGCCCCCATTGGGACTCAAACACAAACTAGGCAGCCTGACCTACCAGAAGCTGCCCTTTCAGTCCTCAAGCCCCAAAATGGCAAGGAATATCCCCTAATTGAACGCAGAAGACTAAATGGTAGTTTACAAGTTTACATAATGTTCCACCCCAAATGGAGTATATCACACCAGGAGGAGTCCTGCAGGGATTATGCCTGAAGCAAACAGTCTCTGTTAAACTGCTCATTGTATGTAATGGAAGTATGGGGGGGGGGGGAATTGGAGAGATGGGAGGAATCGAAGTTAGGG
>NW_017729022.1:85567651-85572154 GCF_001723915.1 Gavialis gangeticus
CCCTCCGGGTTTTTGCCGAAAAGAAAAAGCTTCTGTTAAACTGCTGTTTGTTTTTAAGGGAAGTAGGGGGGGGGGGGGGAATCGCTCCTGAGGGAGCACATGCAGTGAGAGGGGGTGGGGGGAATCGCACCTGTACAGTGCAGTGGGAGTGGGGGGTGGTCATGAGTGCATATATAGTGTAGCAGTAGTGTGGAGTGCCCAAGCAGCTTGGCAGCCTGTGGCTCACCTGATGTGTCTGGCACAGCAAGCGGCCCCCATGGTTTTTATATAGCTGTGGAATCAGGGTGAGAGGAGTTGCTTGCTTTTATGACCTGCCAGAGCCATCCACAACAATGAGCAATATAGAAGTCTTCTACCTAACCCTCTCAAACCCCCTCTTGCGCACAAACATACTCTACAGATTCACTGTTGTATATTGCAGTGTTTGGGATCAGCATTACAAAATACACCATGTTTGTTTTTAAATAAAGGATGTCTTGAAAGGCCACATGCATATACTCCAGGTCACCCAAATGACTTGTTCTAAAAAAAAATCTTGTCATTATCTCAGTAGTGTTTACATTCTTATTGCTTCAAAGGATGGAAGGAGGTATTGGGACTGCTAAAAGAAGTGTAGTATTAAAAGCAATTGCACTCAATCCCTCTTTAAATGCATCTTAACCCATGATCATATTCTCTTTTCTCTGTATATGATGAGGCCAGGTTGGTGTAAGAAAGTAAGGGAGACTGATTCCTGAGGCAGAAATTGGGGCTATATCTTGTGCTTCCTGAAATTATAATGTTTTAAATGTGGATCTTTTTTCAATAAAGTAATTTGATCTAAGAATAATTAAGCAGACACCATCTACTGCTCCATTTATTTTAAAGCAGGTATGTGGATCTGGTTCTGCTTTTGATAAAAATGGCCTGTCTGACCTATGCTAATGATAATTTATAAGCATTTGGTCTACAAAGTGCTTCATTATGGCGGTCCAACTCTACTTTTCAGCCATGTCTTTATCATACTGAACATATACAGCAGAGTAGTCCATGAAAACTGCATTTTATGAGGAATAATCTATCTTTATTGGACACTACAGATTCTAAAAACCTTAGCCAACTGACAGAAGAACAGTAGTTATATATATATAAAAATATATAAATATATAAGTACATTTCCATTTCTTACATCTTTTAACTTAGATTTGTGCAGCTGCATCTTAAGCAGATGAAATTCTTTGCAGTTGTTATTCCTCTATCTGGACTGGTAATGAGAATATCGCAAAAGGTCAGTAGTTGTCTTTGGGAAACTTTAGTGAGAGCTATGCAAATGCCTGTATGCTTTAATGTTGAAGAGAAAAGCGGACAAAAACAATCTTTTCTCGGTTGTGCTTGTAGTCCTAGTCAGAAGTAGGAAACACACAAGTTCAGGAGAATAAAAGACAGGAACATTATGGAATATGTTCAGATTTTGGAGAAGATTAAGGTCTCATTTGAAGTATGGGCATAGTCTTTAGTTGATTCTTATTTTTCCTAGTATCATTAGTCTGAGTTGCCATTAATAGAGAGATGGGCCAAGCACAAATATTTGTATCCAGTTTTGAAGTAGAAAGTTATGCTTGGGCCCGTCTCTGGAGTAGAAAGTGAAGTCAGTATTTGTGATGGGGAACGTTTCTGGATAAATTTAGAAAGTCTGTTTTAAGAAGTGGAATTTGCATCAATGTATTTGCTTTTCAATTTAAGGAATTCACCTAGAGATTAGAGAAACAGAAGAAAAATGTTTATCCATTACAAAACACTACTTAGTAGCACAAAGAAAGGAAAACAAATTTGATACAAATAGAAACCAGGTTAATAAACATTTTAGATTGATCCCATTCTTGGCAATGAGTGATTCCCTGTCTCAGAATGGTGGTCTGTCAGCACTAAAGTGCTGCAATTTTACTCTGCTTTTGTATCAGAAAGCTACACAGATAATGTCAAACGTGGCAAGAGAAAAAGGAGAGCTACAATGGTAAAATTCTTGCTTAAATGTCAGTAATTTCTCTGACTGATATACCAAACACCAGAAATATATAAATGTGTAAAGAATGACAGATTTTCATCTATGAGGGTATCTGCAAAAGCTGGCCTTAATGGTGAAGGCTTCCGTGTTCATACTTTACCATAATACACTTGCTTGAGAGAAAGATGTGACTGCTCGAAAGAGCAATGGCTTGTTCTGACAAAGATGGTTTTAAATGGTTAAAAGAGCACTTAAAATACACACTATCTCTGTACAGAGTGTTTTCAGAAATAGGTACGCAGCAACAGAGAGAAAGAGGGAGTGAGCAAAGACAGAGCATGCTCTGTTTTCTGCCTGACTTGAGATAGATGACAGTAATCACAAAGACAGTAATCTGGCCTTTTCTGCTGTGCCCACCTGCTGCTGATGTTGTCATGTTCTGTGCTCTACTGCCATCCTCCGTGACAGTGGCGCTTCCATCTTGGCAGTGCTAAGAGTAATTAGGGATGGCATAACTTCGCAGCTGTTTTGGTGTAAAAGGGGTGTGTGTGTGGGTGCAGGCAGTGGGGAGGGGGAGTAAAGAGGCAGCATAAGAGGAAATTAGATGGGCTGTCATTAGAGCCAACAGTTAGCATTTTAACTCCAGTATTAGCTGAGCACATGAAAGGAAAGTTTTCTATCTGGAAATCTGGTTATTTTTATGGGTTGTAGGACAGGGAGTCATTAGAAAGCCAGAAATACTCAGAATAACAGATTACCAAAATGTAAATTAAAGAGCAAGTCCAGATCTTTAAGAACAGATTTAACCCTTGAAAATCCCTTCTCTCCTTTCCAAGGGGAGTTATTTACACAAAATGCTGGTATTCAGTGGAATTGCCCATGCAGAGCAGGACATCTCTTACAGAATGAAAGCTATTTTAGGGGGCCAGGATTTGAGACACATTCAAAGCAGAAACAGCACATACTAACATAATTCAAGAGCAAATATAGCAGCACAGCTCTCAGTTAAAAAAAATAAACCGTTTGTTCTTGTAATTATTAATAGTGAATTTTAGATACTGGATATAAGTGTTGAATTGTTATATAACTGCATAATTGTTGAAATGTAACTGGAGGACGGTTATAGACATGTGTACATCAGAAATGAATGAGCAAGAGAACAAGGAAAAAAGAAGCAGTGGAATGGTGCTCAGGCCTCTCTTAACCTTGAGTTCCTGGGCTGAATGCTGATGTGACATTGGAGCCAAATTTGTAGAAATAGCAATAAGTTTTTTACTTCTTCAGAGGTCATGGGACAAGGCTGAAGATGCTCCTAGAAATGTCCCTATTAATGGAAAGCACTAGTGTTATTAACGCATGGTCTCAGAAGCTAGTTAGTATTATGGTGGTTGCTTTCTTTTCAAGTTAAGAACTACTGTAATAAAAATAAAGGAAAACATTTAATTTTAAGGAACTCCAACCTGTTGTACAAATCCATGTACCTAAGTTATAAAACAAAAGTGACACTCAGTCTTGACTGGATCAAAAGTAATGACAGCAGTCGGTATTAACCAAAGAAACACAACAGCATAAACACCCATAGATGATCTGTGGGCGGTGCACACTCCAGTTCAAAGGAAACACCTAAAATATGTATTTGTGTGTTTTCTATTGTTAGTAATTACAAGAAAGACATACCCTGTGTATGTAGGAGGAAAAACAAATAAACCTTTGATAACTTTTTCTGCAGAGAGCGACAGATGATAAGCTGAAGAATCACTTGTAGATCCAGAGCCACAGTCCTAAGTGTCACTGCTCTACTCTATCTTTTCATGTTTATTGAGTGGGAAAATATATCAACAAATGGTATCTTTATTTTTGGATATGCCTGGAAGTATATTCAGTAAAAGGGACATATGTTGGAATGAGTGGTTCTCTGCTTGCTTTCATTGGCCAGCAAGTAGCATATGCACTCTGTAAACACACTCTGTCTTCTTTACCAGCCTGCTCCTGAAAACATGGGTTCTGTTCAGATGAAGCTTTGTTTCTCAACTGAAGAAGTAGGGAAATCCAAGTGGTAAAGTGATTCCATGGCCAGTCCTACACAGTTCTGGGTGTGCCTCGTAGAGTTTTTTGTACCTTTACCTGCCTTTGACCTCATAGGACAGTGAACATGCTAAATGTAACAAATGAAGCACTTGGCACTTTCAAAAATTAGCCCCTATTCCTTACCTTTTATTACATATTGGTCAAGGAGAATCCAAGGACCATGTATGGTAGGGATCTTTGTAGGTGTTGTGAATTTCTGCTGATTTTCTGTGGAAGGAGACTATGGCAGACCTTCTGAGATGCCTCCAGATTGAAGCCAAGGAAATTCATTTTGCTAACCCCTTCTCCCTCAAACTCATTTTACATGCAAGATGAGAGGGAGTTCTCCTTCCTCATCTCTATCCAGTAGAAGCTCGGCAACAATAAACCCTTGCTTGGACCAGCTGCCTTCCTCCTTAAGATGAAATGCAGTCTCTCCCATGTGCTTGAAA
>NW_017729022.1:85577154-85577600 GCF_001723915.1 Gavialis gangeticus
ATTTCTGCTTCCCTCATGCTACATGTCCTTGGAGACGAATTTAAAAATACAGGATCAAAAATGCCTATAATCAATGTTGCTATAAAAGTCACTGAGTTTCCTTTATCAAAAACGTGCACCCCTCACCCTCTTTACTACACAGACCTTGTTTACATTCTGTGAGGTTTGATCTTCTCCCTTATCTGCCCATATCAAGTGGGAGAAAGAAAGAAGAAATTAAACCATTGTATTCCACCTTTCTTGTTAACTACTGTGAGTTTGAAGTAAGGCAAGTGACAGCTATACTTTTGTTACTTTAACAGAAATAAGCAAAAAATACAGGCCTTGGATTCAGAGTTCAAATATTCCTAAATAAGAATATAGGGAGTGCCATACTGTGTTAGACCAATGGTCCATCTATCCCAGTATCCAGTCTCTGCCAGTGGCAGGAGTGGATTCTTTACAGG
>NW_017729022.1:85578209-85582544 GCF_001723915.1 Gavialis gangeticus
TAATGCTATGTAAGGCTCCAGCAGAGACTGCAGACACAGGGTCTGCCTGGCTTCCCCCTGCCCTACCCCTCCCCCTTAGCTGCTCAAGCAGGAAATCCCCTCCTCCCTCCCTCCCATCTCTCATCTCCCACAGCATGGACCCCAGCCCCCCAGACTCTAGGCATGTGGTATACTAGCTAATGCTGAGAGGTGTCTGTGTGTGCCTCTCTCCAGTTTCACTGGGGCAGGCAGACAGAACAGTGGCTACTTAGGGCTGTTTGGAGCTAATCAACAGGTCAGCCAGTAAGCTGTATAAGAAGTCTGAAGTAATAGAGAGAGGCCATTGTTTTGCTAATCGGGTAATAAAGACTGTTATCACTATCAGCCCCCAGCTGGCTTGCTAGTCTGTCAGTTTGACAAAGTTTGACAGTATGACGAATTAGGGAAGGGGATTGAAAAGCTCTGTATCAACAGATGCATGGATTTCCAACCCCCTCCTGCCTTGCCTCAGAGTGCTAGCCCAGAGCCTGGAGCTAGCAACACTCCCACCCCTTGAGCAGCAGTGGGGAAAAGCCTGGGACCGTTTAGACAGACCTCCCTAATGAGAGAGTCCTGCGGGGCCTGGCAACACGCCCCTCAGCTCAACTCCCTGCAGAAGGGAAGGGAGGGCTGCTCTAAGGCCCCCGGCTTCTAGCCTGAGCCACTGCAGGCATGTGCCTGAATTTCCTCAGTCCAGAGAGAATGTCCATCCAGTTTCAAACCACTTCAGCCTAGCCAGGTTAGACTAATGTGCAAAGACTGAATCAATTCAGGCTCAGGCTTTTTGAATGTCTGTCCCTAGCCCTGGCAGTCCACAGCCTATGTCTAAGGGGTCCACAAATGATTGCTACAATCAAGCAAAAGTATGTGAATACCCACACTTACAATTCAAAGGGGTCTATACCCCCCATTTGAAATTTTTTAGGGGTCTGCTAATTAAAAAACTGTTGGAAACCACTAAACTAGAGTGATCTATCCCTTATTCATTACCCTCCCTGGCAACCACCATTACTTGTTTAGAGATACCAGAGAGAACATTTCTAACTGTTTTGTTCAACAGCTATAAATAGATCTATCATCCATGAATTTATCTAGGCCCTTTTTGAACTTGGCCATGCTATCACCTCTACCATCGCAACTCAAATACATAAAACAGTATTCAGATCTGTGGTGTTTTTTTTACCACTATAGTGATAATGGCTAGCTGTAAAATTCAGAGCTGAAATCAGATTCTGAACCAACCTATATCTTCTAGTGCCAAGTTTTGCAATCTGCATGAAGGGGAGAATATTGCTTCCCTACATCTTCAGTATATTGACAGGATAAATTCATTACCACTTGGAAGCACTTTTTGACATCTGCACAAGAAATTCTAGAGAAATGTAAAATGTAAAGATCAGGCTGTCAGTTGAAATTTCTGGTTCTCGTTTCTTCTGTTCAGGATAGAAATATGCTATTTTACCGAGATGCGCCCAAATAAAATCACACTTTTGGACACTACAGGGCTGTATTGAGGCTGGAACACCTCCCAGCTTTTTAATTGCATCAATAGTTCATCATTGTTTCCTGCTCTCATTGTTTTGCAATAATCCCTTCCCATTCTACCTAGCTTGACACAGCTTACATTTTAGCCCTACACCATGGGACTTTAAGCCAGAAACAGAAAACTGCAGAGACTAGAAATGTGGAGCTGGAAAGTCATTAGGTACTGTACAATTTTCTGTGTTCTGACTGATAAATTATTGTGCATCTTCAATGTGCTCTGACATTCAATACAATTTGTCCATGTAACAGTGATGATAGGTTGTCCTGAGCTAATAATCAAGACCCCTTTATTTAGATTCCTCAGCCTTTTAGGGAAATCTTGAAACACAGTTCTTATCTCTTTTGTCAGTTTTTATTCCATATATTATCGTAAATGGAACAAGCTTTTAGCCTTGAGACTTTAACTATGATCATATTAAAAAAAATCTCAGAAAAGAAAACTAATCAGCTCTGCTTGTGATGACAGATTGTTTCTGTGTATCACAACAGAATATAGTTAAATGAATATTGGAAGATGCTTTTAAAAAGGAAAGCACTCTTTCCTATCAGACCACCCAGATTCCTAGGCCCCCTAAAGGACATTCTGAGACTGCTCCAAATTCTCCCCATGCAGGTCAGTCTGCAGTATTCTAACCCTGCACTCAAGCATCTTTTCTGCCTACAGTGCCACACAGAATAGAGTAACCAAGGTATGATCTGAATGATCTTTAGGACAGGCCGCTTGCTCACTTCACAATTTTCTAATCAGATTTGTCGACTATTTGCCTAAAATTAAAGCTTGGCCTAAAAAAGGATCCCAGACGCAGCATGCTAAACTTACACTAGAAATGTCAAAGAAGAAAATCCACTTTTAAAAAAAGTCTGTAATTTAAGTCCTAAATAAATAATGACCAGTCAGTTTTACCCAAAGGATCATTTTATTCCCTTATAGAGTATGCCTTTGTAATAGAGAATGTTGACAGACTAGCACGGCAATAGCAGAGGAGAGTTAGATGTGGGTCCTTTGCCTGAAATACTCGTCTAACACTTTCCCTGATTCCATATGTTCTGAAGCACTTCTGTAGTATCCTACATAGGAAGTCTTCAGGCTTGTATACTGACATTTTAATTGAATTTCTGGAGCACTGGTACTTTGTTTTTTTTTACTCTGTTTGTGGTAGGGGAGTTGGAGTTTTAGTTTGCCTTTGTTCTCACTCTGGGGATCTATTTGGCCATGTCAGAGCAGTTTGCTAATTGTGTTGATAGCTTGATATATTTTGAAGTGGCCATTTTTAATATGTGTTACAGGAAGGCAAACCACCTTCTCTTTTACTCAACAAGTTTCAGGAAATTTGTCAGATAATTTCAAGAACATCTGCAACATTTTAAATGAAAATATCCTTCTATGCAAGTAGGAGAGGCTGAATTACCGGAGGCATTTACATTTCCCAGCATTTTAATTGTTTTTCTTTTTCAAGTCAGTGAAGCATGCCCCACCAGGACCAATGACTTTGGCTTGTTGAGACATTCTAGCCTGTGTTGTGCTAATGTTGACATCATAGAGCTACCAGTATTCAGAAATTTTTCAGTGAGTTATTTTGCCAAAATTTTAAGTTAGTCAAAGCTGGAGCTGTTCATGGGAAAGGCCACATGTGATGAATTTCTCCTTTTGAAAACAATTGGAAAAAAATTCAACATTGTTAGAATATCCCATTTTGACTTTTTAAAGGAAAAAAAGAAATTCCATCTTTTTTAGTTTAAAAGTGCTTTTTAACCATCTTACGCACACGTGTGTGTATGTGTATGTGTATATTTATATTTTAAAGATGAAAATAGAAAAATGCTTGCTTTAACATGAACTGAATTGTTTTTTACATTGTAGGTTTGCAAAAACCTGGACTTTTAGCATCCTAACTTGTGTTGTAGAAAAAAATTGAAATCCTAAAAATGTTCTTGATGCTCAAGACATACTGCATCTGCCATTGACCAGCACAAGAGGCAGGAATTTGCCTGAGAAGAGAGTAAGATCCACTCCCTTCTTCCAGTACTGTGCTGCTACTCACAGTTTTCCTTTTGGTAATATCCTCCTTCCAGATGTTTGACTCCAGCATTGTTGTTTTCATCTTAGTGGGACACCCCTTGAAGATGATTTGCAGTCCAATTTGAAGCAGAAATTTTCAAAAACAAAAAACACTTGACATTTGAAAAATGTAATTAAATTTCCATTGCCCCTTTATTTTTATAGTAACACTGCCCTTTGTAGAAAGGTAGTAAATGGCTTCCTCAGAAGTAACCTCAAAGCTTCTTTAATTAAAAAATACCATTTTGCTGTAGCACTTAATCCAACATATACATGGGGCCTTTTAAAATAATGTGTGCTAGAGTTGCCTGTCAGAAAATAACCAGTTTCACAGTCATATTATCGCTACTGTTCTATTTCAGTAAGTAACTGTCATGCATGCATAGCAACTGTTTTTCCCCTAATAGTATTTCTTATGCAGCACATTGTAAGTGTTCAGCAGGGCTATGGACTGAGACCGTATGCTGTTACCTTGTTAACAGCTTCAGTGGCTCCTGTGGGAGACCCAGTGGAGGCATCACTGTCTGTGGAATAAATACGCATCAGAAAGACTTGCAAATGTTTATTTGCAAGAAGGCTGTTTCAGAGGAGTCCACCTGTCGTAGTACAGCAAATAGTACAGCTATTTTTGCTTAGCACTATCTAAAATACGCATTTATCAAGTAACAGCTGCTGTGTCCCAGAATGAGGACTGATGTGAATTCCCCAAAGCA
>NW_017729022.1:85587544-85589639 GCF_001723915.1 Gavialis gangeticus
ATGTCGTAGTACAGCAAATAGTACAGCTATTTTTGCTTAGCACTATCTAAAATACGCATTTATCAAGTAACAGCTGCTGTGTCCCAGAATGAGGACTGATGTGAATTCCCCAAAGCATGGTCTCTAGAGCAAGAGATTTCTCTAGCACATCAATCTCTTTATTGGTTGGGTCTTGTATTCTGCTTGCCACAAGATGATGACCGATCTTACTATATATGGCTCTCATGTCCGTGGTACATCTTCCTCATCTGGACACTCATTTAGCTGTTGTGCTTCTCATCACATCATCAGGCCTGTGTGATCTGCAAGCTTGAATCAAGGCCCTGGCCTGACCAAAGCAGAAGTTTACCCCAACCTGCCACTGCAATTCCCAGGAGGAGGCATGCTGAATCCTCCCGTCATTGGCTGGTTCACAGCACCTATTTAAAACCAGGGAAGGAAATAGGGAGCGTCTGGGGTAATATATTTCTTCCTGATCTGAGACTGTTCTGCAACTTTGCCTGTCCCTTCATCCCTTGGTCTCCGACTTGGCTTGCTTCTGGATTCTGTTTGCCAGCTCCAACTTTGGCTTCAATGCTCCAGCCCCAAGTTGGTGTCAGGTCTGGCCACTCATATCCTGTCACTGACATTGTTTCCTTCTGAATGGGCGTGTCTTCACATGCTCCTGACTGTGCAGTTGTTACCCCACAGTCATTTAGTACTTGCTTTAGGTAAAAGTTACTGTTACTGTGCAGCCCTTGCAGGACATGGGTCATTTCCAACCCTACAGCATGGTAACAATAAGCTACTGCACAGTAGCATCAGTGTCACAGTTCATGCCCGCCAATGCTATGTTGCCATAGCAATGTGCTATGTCAGCATAGATTCATAGATGTAGGGTCGGAAGGGACCTTGTAGATCTTCAAGTCCAACCCCGTGCCTGGGCAGGAGGAAAAACTGGGCTTAAATGATCCCAGCTAGGTAGGCATCAAGCCTCCTCTTAAAGACCCCCAGGGTAGGAGCCAGCACCACTTCCCTTGGAAGTTGGTTCCAGATCCTAGCTGCCTTAACTATGAAGTAGTTCTTATGGATGTCTAATCTAAACCTTCTCTCCAACAACTTATGGCTGTTATTCCTTGTTATGCCATGGGGCGCTAGGGGAAACAAGGTCTCTCCCAAACCCTTCTGGTCCCCCCTAGTGAGTTTATAGACGGTCACCAGGTCCCCCCTCAGCCTTCTCTTGTGAAGGCTGAACAGATTCAGGTCCCGCAGTCTCTCATTGTAGGGTCTGCCCTGTTGTCTCTGGATCATGCGGGTGGCCCTCCTCTGGACCCTCATCATTGCTCATCGCTACAGCAATGTAGTGTCTCACATAGATGCATCCAATAGGCTGTTCTCGTGGCCCAATGCACCCAATTCCACCTGTTTTCTTGGCCTCTCTCTCTGACTTTCTGAGAGTAGGCTTTCCTTTACCCCTTCAAGGAAATGGGACTTTGAGGCCCAGCTGTCTTAGACTCCCATGACCAGTGCTGTCCCTCCAAACTCTCAATAGCTTAAGTATATCCTTTCCACAAAGCCCCACAGGGGACCACTTCAGAGAACACAAGTTGCTCAGGGCTGCAGGGGGGCAGTCAGGAAGGCCAAGGCAGAGATGGAAATAGGACTAGCGACCTGGATCAAGGATAATAAGAAGTCCTTTTTTAAATACATAGGGGGCAAAAAGAAGGTACCGGGTAACGCGGGGCCCCTGCAAGACATGCTAGGAAATCTGGTCGTCACACTAGATGACAAAGCTAACCTATTTAACAATTTCTTTGCCTCCATTTTCCTGAGCAAGGACTGGATCAGCCCTCCCACCGGGACCCCATCAGGCCCCAGGGGAGGCGCACCCAGGACAAGGGTCAGTGAGCATCTAGTCAGGGAACTTCTGGAGGGACTGGATGTATTTAAATCAGGTGATCTGGACGATCTCCACCCCAGAGTACTAAGGGAATTAGCTGAGGTCATTGCAGGACCCCTGGCACACTTTATGAGCACTCATGGTGCTCTGGTGTGGTGCCAGAGGACTGGAAGAGGGCCAATGTGGTACCCATCTTCAGAAAAGGGAGGAAGGAGG
>NW_017729022.1:85590883-85597520 GCF_001723915.1 Gavialis gangeticus
CAGACTAGACATCAGGAGGCGCTACTTCACTGTCAGGGTGGCTAGGGTCTGGAACCAACTTCCAAGCGAGGTGGTGCTGGCTCCTACCCTGGGGGTTTTTAAGAGGAGGCTAAATGAACACCTTGCTGGGGTCATTTGACCCCAGTACTTTTTCCTGCCATGGCAGGGGGTCGGACTTGATGATCTGCTCAGGTCCTTTCCGACCCTGCCAACTATGAAACTATGAAGATAAATGGAACAGACAGACACAAAGACTTTGTAAAAGTTCAAAAATTAATTGCTCCTTAGTTTAACTTTCACAAGAACTATGCAGATGTAGACAAATAATACATGCAAGTTCCCTGAGCTATAAAATCAAATCCTCTGTTCCTCTCTCGTACTTGGACTACCTGTGTCATTTTGAATCCCTTTGCCTGAGATTCTCAGTCTCTACAGTTTTTAAGCCCCAGTGCTAATATTTAATCCTGCTCTATGGATTTTCCAGCCTTTAAGATATAGTCTCCTTCAGAGTAGTTAGAGGAAGTTGGTTTCATCCACCCTGTTGTTCCCAAATGTGTCCCAAGTGAGCTATCCAGGTTCAGTGATCCTCCATGTCCCCAATCTTGGAGATACATGATAGTGGGCGCATCTACATGTACAGTTAATGTGACTTAATTTACTGTGCAGTAAATTCAGGATCATTAAACTGCTCCCGGGGACAGGTCTGCATATGCACCTGGGTCAGGAGCAAATTGAGCCCAACAGGAGCAGCCTAGTCCAGGGCTGCCCCTGCCCTGCTCTGCCCTCCCTGCAGCAACTAGGGAAGCTCCAGGCTCCCTCAGGTGCTAGCCCAGGGCTGGCAGGAGCCTCCAGCACTAGCCCTGGGCTGGCAGGGAGCATGAGGTCAGGCCTGGGCTTCACAAGGTGGGGGGAGCTGTCCCTGGCTCCAGGGTCAGCTCCCAGTCATGCGGACTTGGGGGCTAACCCAAGCTCCACGGAGCAGGGATGAGCCATCCCTGGCTCTGGGGTCAGCTCCCAGCCCCATGGAGCTTGGGGTCAGCTGTACCTGATGCTCCCAGGAGGAGCGTGTGGATCCAAGCCACCAGGTGGGGAGGCAGAGCCTGTCACACCGGTACCATACCTGCCCTTCCTTCTGTTGGGAGCTGCGATTTCTCCTAGAAGCTGCAATCACAGGGGAAGTGGGGCCCAGAGCTTCCCTGTGGTGCATGTCCTGCAGCCAAGGGGGTGGTGCTGGGGTGATGAGCAGCAGGGCCCATGCAGCAGTCCCATGGCTGGGAACTGCCCTCGCACCACTGAGCAACCAATCCCATCTATGGCTGGGCTGTCGGGGGCCGCTTGCAGTACCTGGTAGAACAGCAGAGCCCAGCCAGGCTGTCAGCAGCTGTGCCTGGCTCTGGGACTCCTGCAGAGTAGGAGAAGGGATGTGCTGGCATGCCTCCAGGCTACTGCTCCCTACACAGTTGCTTTCTGCCTTGAGCTGTGTGCTCCCAGGCAGAGAGCAAGAAGCAGGCAGGCACTGGGACATGGGGGTTGAGCATACCAATGCTTGTCTGCCTCTTGCCAAGAGCTCCTCAGGTGCACTGGGTGCAGCCCTGCACAGGCATGGTGACTGCCTGTCTAATGCACGGAAGAGCAACTTGTGTAGACTTGCCCAGTGTAGCTGACTTTACATACAGTGAGGCATTCAATGATTCAGCCACTTCATAACCTTAACAAGAAGTCATTCACCAAATTGTACATTGATAGATTCCTCAAATCTTTGCAAAGTCCTAATCCTGCAAGGTTCTGTATATTCCTGGCTACCATTAAACTCAGCTGGACGTGTTACTTGGCATCTTTAAGGTTCGAGTGCTTAGTGAGTTATTTTCAATCCATAGCATTCACCTATTTAAAAAGATTTTCTTGGCAGATAATGAACGTCAATGTAGAGTCACAAATATTAATCAGTTTAAATGGGGAAATGTCAATAATAATAGGCACTTGCTAAAAGGTAAATAACTAAACACTTGGCTGAACCACACCACAAAGGAAAGTCTGAGTGAATACCCAAGGTTAGCGGTGTGCCTCTGTAATGCTTTAGAGGAAAGAGGATAAAACATGATAGGATAAGATGCTGGTGCTGATAATTTAATGTCCTGCAAGCCTAATGTCACTGATGGAAGCTCCTTGGCTTAGGACTTTTACATCTGAACTGGAAAAGGGACTGGTGAATATATAGCAGGGAATGATCATGCACTGACAGAGTGAAACAGAGACTTCAATAAGTATTTTCCAGCTTCAACTTCTCCCCAGGCAAGACAGTGATTAGACATATGGAAGAACCAAGCTAAAGTTCCTTTTCTGAATCGGGTAGACTTGAACATGGATCTCACAATTCAGAGGAAAGTGCCTGCCTTTGCCACCAAGCTTCAGAGTTAGGCTTTCTCTATTCCAGTAAATACTATTCTATAAAAATGGACCAGCTCTACTAGGAGAATTTGGAAGAGACTGACTCTGTAATATGGTGGGATGTGAGAGACCCAGGTTCAAGGTTCTTCCTGAATCTGGGTGTCAGTCTCACATCCCTTGTCCCAGGTGCAAGCTCAAAGTACTAGACTACTGGCTATTGTTGAGGGGATGTATGCTTTGCTTTTCTGAATAATTTCAAAACATTTCTTTTTTGTTTTGTATCAAAACAAAACTCAATTTCAAAACCTTGAAATTCCTCACAAAATGGAATTGTTCATTTCTGGTCACCTCTAGTGCAGCATCTTGTCCTAGCTGGTGACTGAATTTAAAGTTATGGGAACTGAGGCCTTTATTTGTAGACCATAATAAGAAAATCAATATTTTTTGTTGGATTATTTTGTTTGTTTTTACCACTTAAACAAAAACATTAGAACTAGTCTGTGTTAAAATGTGTGTGGGGAGCAGTGGGACCATCCTGTCAAAGTCCTTTTAGATAAATAATGGTAGATCTTTGTTTTATTGTTTGGGATGGTCCTATAAAACAGAATTATTATAGATTTATTGTTATACACCTCATCTCCATTTAGAGACAGTGTTTAGCAGTTAGTGCTATTCATATTTCATTCCCCTAAGGCCATGTCTTACAGGTGTTTATATCAAATTTAGCATTATTTTTCTTACGGTATATTTATACCAAATGGATTAAAATAAGGTAATTTATAGTATAGACAAGTTCATTTGATCAGTAACACAGGCCCTTTTGCAGTTTTTCTGTCAGATGTTCAATGAGTTTTGGGTGCAAGTAACAAAGAAGCATTAACATCAGGGCAACAGTCGATAGAGCCTATATATTCAAAATGAATAGGAGCTTGAGAAAAGGGCTGGCTAGTGGGAAGGGGCTGTCAGGTCTGAAGAACAGATGTGGGAGAGATGGACCAAAATAATATGGCTATGAAACAGTTTCAAATTGCAGGTGACATATTTTTCAGCATTCATATTTTTCTTCCTGACACACTATAATCAGATTACAAGATAGATTCCTAATACAGTTATGTCTAAAGGGTATAGCTTCCCTATCTGCCATTTTTTCCCCTTTAATCTCTTCTATGCCCTCAGGAATGCAAGTCATTTATTAAGTTGGGAACAAGGAGGTTCAAACACAAGCCATCCTGCTGTTGTCAGACAGCAGTGCTTTGGTGCACAGAAAATCCCATGGAAGTGATTTAGGAAGGCAGTTGGAGGAAGATCTGGTATTCTGCTCAGGCACAGAAATACACGCACATGTGCTCATGCACACGCAGAGTAAGTGCTATGCCCCGTGAACCATCATGATTTATTTTTTTAAATGGTCATACTGGACCTGAATGTTAGCCCCTCCCTCAGGTTGGTGAGCAGTTACTCGTAAATGGTTCTATTAAATTTAGTGGGGCTACTCTTGTAAGTAATTGCTATGCTACCTTCATAGGAGTATGAGTGAGAGGTTTATAGTTATGTCAAAGGCAGAGATTTCTACATTGTACATGAGTCACAGCCCACTTATTTTGCTAGAGAGATAGGGTGATTAAGTTGCAAGAGCATGGAGGTAAAAAAATGAGTTTTAGTCCCAGCTTTGCAGCTCATTTGTTTTGAGTAGTTGGGCAAGGCATCTAACATTGTTAATCTAAAGTTTACCCACTCATTGAATGGGAATAATATTTACCTATCTTCCAAAATATTGTATGGTTCATTAATTAATTAATGTTTCTAAATTACTTAGAACATCTCTAGATATGGTGCAACTTGTTCCTCTTCCATGTTTCCTTAGTATTTTTTCTTAATTCTTCTGTGAACTACTGAAAATATGTCGTGTTTTTAGTCCATCATATAATAGTAACCTTCTTGCCAGAAAATAAAACTGAGCCAGATGACAAACATTCACAAACATTTTTCAGTAATCGCAGCAGTTAATGGAAGCCCTGATTCCTGTAAGATAACCTCCATTTGTGATTGTGTTTGAATTTAGC
Source organism: Gavialis gangeticus (assembly GCF_001723915.1). NCBI lineage: Eukaryota > Metazoa > Chordata > Crocodylia > Gavialidae > Gavialis > Gavialis gangeticus. The sequence goes on from NW_017729022.1 coordinate 85,595,335, forward strand.
ATGCCATGAAACTATTGTGATATGCTCAGAACCTGAAGCTTTTGCTGCTCCAGTCTCTTCCATAAAGGCTGGGGACTCTAATGAGAAACAAGGCCCCCAGCTAAGTAACTCTCAGCAGAGAGTGGTACTGTAAACTGAGCAGAAAATGCACCCCAAGGTGAGGAATCCTCTATAGTAGATTATTCTGCTGTGAAGGTAGGAGGAATGCCACTGAAATGCCCTTAAGGACCAGCATAGTCAGATCCAGACAGATACTTTGGCAGCTGTTAAATGAATAAACAGGACCCCATTGTGGCTCAGAGTAATCCTGTATTTGTGCACTATGTCTGTTTTACATAATCTGTCTGCCAATAGGAACTTGAGAAGACCAGCAGAATGTCTTATTTATGCAGTTTGCTTAATACATTACCCCTGGAAAAAATAAGTCAAGAAAACAAAAACTTGAATTTTCTTAACTACTGTTGTGGTAGAAGGTAGGACACAGTGGCCACATCTACACATGCTTAACTGCAGGATTAGGCTAATTAGCTGCAGAGTAAAGCATCACCTGCAATGCTATTAAGCCACAGTAAACTAATTAATGCTGTCATAAGATAGTGATGTTGGGGACAGTACTATCTTATGGTGGGGTAATTAACTGTGATTAAACACACATGTAGACGCTGACGGGAGGCATACATTGCACCTGGTCAGCCCAGCCAATAACAAGCCAGACTCCTGCCTGCCGCCTAGCCACAGGGCTCTGCACTTACAGCACCCTCATGTCCTAGCCAGCCCCTCTGCCACAAAATGCCACCACCCAGGGCAGATCCCCCATGACCCTGGCCCTGGTGTAAACTGCTCCACCCAGGCTCAGATTGCTACTGTCCTGGGTGCATGTCTTGGGTGCATGTGTAGATGCTGCACCTGGGTATAGTTTACTCTGACTCAAACTGCTATGGAGTTCCTTGCTTTGAATTAATTGCACGTGTAAATACACCCAGTGGTACCTTAGAGATTAACTGGTTCAGAGAAGTGTAAGCGTTCATTGGTGATAGCTTACTTCATCAGATAGATAGTTAACATCAGCACGCCTGATCTGTCATTAAAAAAAGTCACATCTCCTGTAACAGGAAGGACATGAAATACAGGACAGGGCATCAGTTTGTAAGTAGAGGAGTGCCTTTCCTAACCTGCTGCAAGTACAGTGCACCCAAGCTGCAATGAGTCAATATTCTTTCCCTTCATTTGTTTTGTTTTTGGGGTATTTTTTTCCATACATCCACCACAAATATGTGGCTTCTCATGGGGTTCCTTTTCAAGAGGTAGTCTTCCTAGCTCGATGTCCTTTCTGGAGGGGTAGTATCACCTCTCACATAGTCTGGGCATTAACAAGATGTCTACTTTGCTGTATAGGAAAAATCTATTTAACATTTTCCAGCAGGGTTTTCACCTGGAAAGAGGGTAGGAGTTTCCAGGAAACACTGCCAGCTTGTAAGAATTTTTTTTTACAATGTGTATGCTGTGGACCTCATTTATGCCACTTTAATGTGGGCATAACTGTTACCTTCATAGGAGTTACCCCAAGGCTCACTGATATAAGTCAACTCAGAATTATAACTAGTGCTCTAACTTTGCTAAGAAGAAAGGATTTCCATTCACACCAGAATATGATATGTAGCCTGAATAGAGCCTTAATTATATTTTATCATATCTGTACGTGCATTATTGCCAAAATTGAATTGAACAACAATTAGCTTTTGACAGTATTCTCTGATCATTTTTGTCATCAAATTGAGCATAAATATTTTGTCAGAGTCTCTGATTCCTGTCAACAGTTATTAGTCAAAATAAGTATTTTCTCCAGATTAATTGAAAAGTACTTTGCATTTATTGTAACCAAAATTAGGTATTTTGTGTGATGTATAGTTGGGGATTCACTCTCGCTGTACTCTCATTCTGATTAAATAAATGCATGAGATTTACTTAGAGGCAAAGATTTTTTTCTGGGTTTTTTTAAATTCTCAGCTCAACAATCTTTATTTATTCAATGCTCAGGCAAAGGTCATGTTCCCGCTGGGAACTCAGCAGGAACATTACTATACTTAGGAAAGTGCTGATGAAGTACTGTCCTAAAATTATTTTACGTTGTATAGTAGAATTATTCATGATGTAAAAATAAAAATCTACCCTAGCTTTTATTTCAA
>NW_017729022.1:85602520-85605572 GCF_001723915.1 Gavialis gangeticus
GGTTATATCTTTTATTGGACCAACTATACAGTTGGGATAAAGCTAGACAAGCTTTCAAATGCACAGCATTTTTCTTCAGGTCATTTACTAACTAAATTATAAGTTGTGAGTTACTAATCACAATTCATTTGAAGACCTTCAGGGAAAAATTGTTGCCTGTGCAACAGAGTTGAGTCTTGAATAGCTTTGGTTTTTCTTTTGTTTTGTTTTGAACCTCTTTTGTTAAGTGGCACTAGTTTGAAGGCTTACCAGTTGTCTCTGGTTAAAAGAGAAATTGGTGGGACATATTTTGGGGATTTCTCTTAGTCTATATTATCTACAATATGTATTCAAATGCTATCTACTTTGAATAGAGCTGACAAAAGCAACTGTAAAACTGCATGCTGGCAGAACCTCAAGCTAAAAAATCACCGCATGCAGCTTGTAGCTGGAAAAGAGTGCCCCCCCACCCCTGAAATTTTATTTGTTTTCAACACATTGTCTATTCCCATACAACCTGCTCCCTGTACTTCTGTTTGCAACACGCCTTACCCCAACGTCGCATTGGTTTCAAAACTGAGTAATACGCTATTTCAAGTGGCTCACAACATTTAACTTCCCTTTTCTTCAGCTGCCAGGCAGTCCAAAGTCACTTCTCAAACAGATTTGACTGTTCTTAGCATCCACGAGAACTGATTTCCTCATAAGCCAAGAGCAAAACTCTTTTAGAAAAATTTTTTAGTGGGGGTTATTTCTGTTTTTTGTTTTCTTTAATCCATCTTAAAGGAACAGAAAACCTTTTGCAGGCCATCTTTAAACCCTATCATAGGGTTTACAGTTGTACAACTCAGTACAGTTAGACATTATGAAGTCTTCAGTGTTTTGTCTTTATAGGGAGTATTTATTAGTCAAAAGGCACGTCTGCATGAGACACTGACTGTGCAGTAACCAAAAAATACTGTGCAATAGTTTGTCACAGCACGCACAATCCTAATATACTAGACAGTATTATTAAGCTACTTCACAGTAGCATCATTTAAAAGACATTCACTGGCACTACTGCACAGTAACTCTGGTTACTGCACATTTATTTAGTACTTGCTAATACCAGTACTAAATAAATGTGATATAATGACTGTGCAGTAGCATCTTGTGTAGACACTCCCAAAGAGTAGCAAAATCCAATAGTGCCATAAAATTCATTGCTTGGACAGGAAGCCATTCCTAGTTTTCTGCACAGCCAATTTAGTGATGGTTTGTGTGCTCTAAATGTCCTCATATTTGGAGAACCTAGTTTGGAAGATATCTTTGACTCCCTAAAACAAGGATTCTCCAGCAATTCCGGCACGTCCCTTTTTGCCTGTGGTAAGGACCACCAGAATAGTTCTCATCTACGGAAAGTTCTGAAGGAGGATGGAGATCTAAGCCAAGGTATTAGGCTCATACAACTACTGTGAGAGTCCTTTTTTTAATATGGCTGTCAGATCTGAGTCAGGCCCATGAATTTCATCTAATATAGTTCTCTGGGGACTTGGTGAATCCAGGAGACAGATTTATTGACTGGAAAGGAACCAAATTATAAGGGTGCCAAAAGTGATTTAGAACTCCCATTGTCCAACAATGTTAGGGAGTATTCCAGCACACACAAGAAAGAACACCACTATAAACTGAAGCCTGAAAATACCAGTAGCTTTTACTATCAGGCTATTTTTTGTCTTCTCCTCCTCTTCAGTTCTTTCTGTAATGTGAACAAGTGTCAGCTCAGAGTGATAACATGGATGTTGCAAAAGAGTTTTGCCAAAACAATTGGTAAGACCTCTCCAGCAGAAAAGTGGTAACTAGATTGTTCATCCATTAAGGAAAATGTGGAAATCAGTAAAATGGACAGCTGGATAGAGAACATCACAGTGCTCATCTATACAAGATGCTATGATGATGTAGCTCGTTGCTACAGCGATGTAGTGTCAGCGGGCACAAACTGTGATGCTGACACTACACCGCTGTAGCAACCAGCTACACCATTATGGCATGTCACTATGGCAGTGTAGCTGCTAAAAATAACCATGCACCACCGGGACAGCGTAGTAATGGCTGTTACTGCACCATCATTTAGTACTTCCTAAAGCAAGTACTAAATGATGGCACAGTAACAACTGCACCTTGGAGGGCATGTGTAGATGTGCCTATGGAGTACTCGTTGTCCATCAGCTTTGAAAAGTACTAGTAGATGCCATGTTGTTTGTGGACATCCTCAGGAAATAGATAACAGATTATCTGTGTGCTGGGGGGATTCAGATAATCTCTTGCAAGGTTTGTGCTGGCAGAGTGTATATAAAACATACCTGAGGAAAAATGGAGGAAAGGTTATTTATATGACAATAGCACTGCTTCATTGAAAAATTAAGGCAAATAGGTGAAATAGAGAAGTTATTTGGCTGAAAAATGTCTAGCAAAATGGAAAGATTTCTTTGACTAGTTTTATGACAGATAGTAAACCGCTTTACTAATTTTGAATATTATCATAATCCTTAGAGGAGGTTAAAATATGTCATTGTTTAAACCAGGTAACTAATTGTTGGGGATCCTGGTTTTCTCTGTTTAAAAATTGCAAATTCTCTGATAAGACCCCCCACAAATTCTCAGATTATGAAACCCAAAAGCTGCATTTTTCCACAGTCAAAAAGAAAGGCCCATATATGTATGTATGTATGTATGTGTATCAGTTGAACACAATGTTTAATGGATGTATTTACAATTTTAAAGCAATTTGGAAGCCTACAAGTGCCATTATAAGAAAATAAATTCTATAATACCTATAAATTTTGGCATTTGATTTTGGGTTTTTTCTCATGGAAAATCAGAGCTCCCCTTGCCTGCTTCACTCACCAGGACACAAGTCCAGCTGTGGCTACCCCCCCACTGAAATACCAGTACCCCTTGCTCCTGACTCTCGCCCCCCAGCCCTGCTGGTGCCCCTCACTTTCAACCCACAGCCCCCCCCCAACGTGTAAGTAAGGGAGTGTGTGTGTGGTGAAGGCAGAGGGAGCACAGGTGACATGGAGGAGGGGGTGGG
>NW_017729022.1:85610572-85615913 GCF_001723915.1 Gavialis gangeticus
GTGAAAACTGAAGGCAGAGGGAGCACAGGTGACATGGAGGAGGGGGTGGGAAGGCCATGGCAATGCAGCAGGGGGCACAGTCCCCTCCCCCCTGAGATTTCTGCACCCACAGCAGGGTGTGGGGTGCAGCCTGACAGGAGCCACTTCTGTGGCCCAGCAGGGGCCTCAGTGCTGGAGGGAGTGCCTTGCCACATGGTATATGCAGCTGCAGCAGTGGCAGGAAGGGGACACCTCAACATGGAGGTCATGGCATTGTAGCACTCCCTCCCATGCCACGTCCTGCCTACCAAGCCACGGAGGCAGCTCCTCTGGAGCTGGTCCAGCCCCGCTGCAGTCCTTTGCCCCGCTGTGGGTGCAGAAATCTCAGGGGACACATGCCCCCCTGCCTCTGCCCCCTCCCCCTCCATGTGGCCTGTGTCTCTCCTCCTCCCCCCGGTGTAGCTTGTGCTCCCCCTGCCCCCATGGTCTGTGCCCCTTCCTGCCTATGTGGCCTATGCCTCTTTCCCTTCCCATCCCCTGCCCTTGCACCTCCACATGGCACCCCCTGCCTGATTGTTCCCTGAAGCCCCCAGCAGCCCCTTGCAGGCTGGAACTCTTCCAGCCTGCAAGGGGAAACCCACAGTCTGCATTTTTCTCTTTTAAAGGGGGAAATCCACATTTTTCCATGTTTTTCCACAGCAAACAGGAAAACCCAGATCCCCGCTAATCATGTAATCAGCAGTGTTCTGTAAGATGGTTTTTATATAGATTATATTCAGTAATGCCTTTTTTTTAAAAAAATGATACCATCAAGTGATATTTATTTTTGAGTATATATAGGATGGCCAGAGCCCTGGGGCTTTTGGTTTGCGTTCTCATACATGGTTTGAGTAAACCTAACCCAAACATCACCCCATTCTCTGCACTTCTGTTCCACACACCTTCACATGGTAATCTTGTCATAATTCATCTGCTAACCTGAATTCAGAGATATTTGGATTGGGTCCACAAGATTTGAATGCAGAGTATTCTGTTAAGATAAAAAGAAGCAAATTTAAAATAGCTGAAAAAAATTGTTTATATACATCATGAAGTAAAGCTGGGAGGGTCACTGTCTCAGGACAATACTGAAGCAAATACTTGCAAAAAAGAATTAGATATCTATTTGACTAGGAATAGCAATGGTGGTAAGTTAGCCAGGAAAAATTGCAAGAATTACAGTTCTCAGTGTTCAAGGAATAAAATAATCACCAAACTGGGGTCAGTAAGAAATTAGACACATGCAACCAGATTACAGTATTTCAAAGTTCAAGGTTTTATGGGGTGCATTACTTAGATATGGATGTTTTATTATTTTGAGTTTTGTATTAAATTTGAATCTGATCTCATTTCCCTATCATTTCTATCTGAATAATTTGAATTTTTGGTGTTGGCCAATAAAGTATCTAGTTTACAAAGAAACATACAACTGAAATGGGCCTCCGGGATTACTGAGTCCAGTTTCCTGCTGTTGTAAGACAACCACATTATACAGTATCTTTCATAAATTAAACAGCTGCCTGTTTCATAGTAGTTAGGATTTTTGTCCCCACTACTCTGATTAACAGGCTGTTGCAGAACCTCAGTGCTGTGATGATTTAAAATTTCCTTCTCATTTTCAGCTTAAGTTTATTCATTGGCAATTTGTACCCATTTGTTCCTGTGTCAACATTGTCCTTTAGGTTAAACAGTTCTCCCTCTCTCCCTGGTGCTTTTACCCCATGATATATTTATAGATAGCTATAATATCCTCTCAGTACAGAGATACTCCAGGGTATCCTCAGAGGCAGAGATTACATATCAAACTCAGCACTGGCATTAATGGAATTGAACCCGATTACCAAGAAGACAGTTTAGCCCTATAATTTGTAATTGTGCTTAAAAGAATTTGAAATGCTAGATCCTTCAGGGCTGTTTGTTTTATTCCTTTAATAAGATGAGTCACTTGCCTGCAAACCCTATCCCATGGACTGTCAACAGCCTATGGCAGTGAGTAATTTTTTAAGATACATTGTCATTTCTATAGTACCACACATCCTAGAGAATCTGAAATCATTTTGCAAACTGATATATAAACTAGATGGACAATTTTGTCCGCTCCAGAAATAAAGCCACATCTGTGGTGGAATGTGGCAGTTGCTTAATAGTGCAGAACGCAACAACTACAACAAGAAGCGAGGAACAGGACTAAAATTCATTTGAAACTGCAGAAGGGGTTTAAGTAGGCAAATTGGAGAAAATACTCGAACAGGCTAGAAAGCTGTTTCTGCTTCAGTGCCTAATAGCTTACTTTCTTTTCTCTCTTTTTTTCTTTGGTTACCTTTGTAAATCTCTCCCCTCCTCCCCATTCATGTCTATCATCCCAGCTGAAGCAGGAAAGAATGGCAATGGTAGTTCTAGGGCTCTTTTGCCTTTCTTTTAATTAATTTAGACTTTTTGATTAAGTGACAGCTTTCAACATTTTTGGCAGTTGCTCTGTGACAAGAAAATTTATAGATGTATTGATGTTACATGATTATGACAAGTACAGTAAATAGCAGAAGAAGAATGGATTGTTTCAAAACTAAAATGGATCTCCCTAGAATTTTGAAATGCTGATTTCATACATAGCAAAAAGTAGTTTTTGTGCTACACTGAGACATCCAACATGCACCTTTACAGTACACTGCTAGGGGGCAACAAATACAAGCTTTGGCATGATATTAAATATTCTTCTGAAATCTAATATAGCTCCGCATGATATCTGACGTACCAAGAAGGGTTCACAGAATTAATGGTCAGAATGGGATAAGCTCTTTCAGACATTCAGTTTCCCTCGTATGAGATGAGAATTAACTCTCATGCAACATTGAACTGGATGATGTAACTATAGTAAACCTTTTCCAACTTTATCAATAACTACCATAATCCTATGGATATCAAAATTCTAGCCTAAATCCAGGAAGAGTAATAATGATTTAGAAACCCAGGAAGTGTTCAAGACAATAGCCAAAATTTCCACATATAACTTATTTCTAGTGGTAATACTCCTACCTAATCCCATTCTTAAATTACCAAATGTCTTCAGCCCCTCATAGCAGTCATTTCTTTGCATCATTCAATTTTTAAGCTATCCCAAGGGATGGCTGAGTGCTACAGAAGTGCATATTTATGTTTGATAATGGATTGAAATGATGTTGGGAGTTGGTTTCAATTTTGTTCCAGCTTTAGTGGTTCTTACATAGTACAAGTTGCCTTTGTTTGAAGGCCTGTTTCTAGTTAGTTCCTTGTTTAGTGCCAATTGGCCTTTAAACATAGGATGCCATTGAGATAAATATTTTCTAAAAATGTCATTTTCTTATTGCACTTATAAAACAGTAAATGCAAGCAATGGCTTGAAATACAAGAAAAATGTGGGGTTGCCATTGCTTATTCTGACACAGAAGGAAAGTGATTTTTATGTTTTGATCACAAAGCATTAAACACAGTGATGGAATTGCTCAATACTTCATTCACACACACAGTGTAACTAAGGCAGGGTGACTAAAGCAGCTACCCTGGGCACCAATTTGAGAGAGAAAGGGCATAGAAGCTGCAAAATCACACCCACGGTAGCCAGACATCACTGCTGCTCCCAACTGTGTACACACATGCCTCTGTACACACACCCATGGTTGCATACAGACAGCTACAGATGGAAATATATGGGCCATCCTGAGAGTTACTTGTAGCTTAGGTTCTGACATGATGGTTTATTCATATTTATGAATAAGCAACGTAATTATCTAAGTGTTGAGGTGCTATTGTTCCTGTGATGGTCCAGGAGATACATAAGAGGTAAGACTTCTTGTGGGTGTTTTCATTGGGTCAACTGTATGGTTGGTATAAAGTTAGGCAAGCTTTTGGGTACCACAGTATCCTTTTTTAGGCTTGTCCCAGGTATTGTGATATCCAAAAGCTTGCCTGTCTCTATACCAATCATACAGTCGGTCCAATAAAAGACAGCGTCCACAAGAATTCTTGCTTCTTGCATGATTATCTAAAAAAATATTGAGAACTTATCTACAAGAATAATGAACAACTGAAGACTGAAGATATGAAGATAGCTGCCCATATAAGGCTTTTAATGAACGCTTAGGCTGGCCTTGAGGCAGAGTGATAATATCCTGGTACTTATGCAAGCGTTCTAGGCTTTATTCTGAGTGCATTTACACCAGTGTAATGTCATTCCCTTTAATGAAGTGACTCCTGATTTATGCCCATCTGCTTTAGACCAGAACCAGCCTCAGTGTGTAGAGGCCCAGAGTATAGGTACAGAAATACAGAGGCATAGCAAGCTCCTTCAGTATCCGGACTGGGTGGCATGGAGGGGAATATGCAGACCGTTGGAGAACATGGGGATGGTGGATAGGAACAGAGTCGCACCTGTCCCTGCTCTCTACAATCAAGTAGCAGCTGCTTCTGATGTGGCTGCTGCTGTAGCAGTGTGGGCCTGAGCTGCTGAAACTGAGGGTCAAGCCCAATGCACAGCAGCTGCAGCAGCCCCATGAGGTGTGATCACCTCTGGTGTTCTGCTCACTTCCCCTCTTCCCTCAATACACTACTAGGAGCAGGGCTGCACCTGCCATAGGAAAGACTCCTAAGGGGTTGGGGGGAGATGCCATACTGTTCACTTTCCTTACCCCGCTCCCCCTCAGATACACTACTGGGTGAGGGTGCTGCACCTGCTCGGCTCCTATAGCCAGACAGCATGGAGCTATTTCTGTTGTGGCAAAGATTTGTAGAGGGGAGTGGGGGTCAGAGTAAGGTGTATATCTGGTGCCCCCTCTAAGATTGCCCAGGGCTGGTGCCCCACTCACCCATCTCCATCTATGCCCAGTATATTGCAGGAATTACCTAACTAGGTATATATAATCTCTATTGACATTTCATAGTTCCATAGTTTCTAGGGTTGGAAGGGACCTGAGTGGATCATCTAGTCCGACCCCCTGCCACGGCAGGAAAGAGTACTGGAGTCAAACGACCCCAGCAAGGTGTACATCTAACCTCCTCTTAAAGACCCCCAGGGTAGGAGCCAGCACCACTTCACTTGGAAGTTGGTTCCAGATCCTAGCCGCCCTGACCATGAAGTAGCACCTCCTGATATCTAGCCTAAATCTACCCTCTGCCAGGTTGTGACCGTTATTCCTGGCCACTCCTGGTAGTGCTCAGGGGAACAGGGACTTCCCCAGTGCCTGCTGATCCCCCCTGACTAGTTTGTAACAGGCCATTAGATCTCCCCTCAGCCTTCTCTTGTGGAGGCTGAACAGGTTCAGGTCCCGTAGCCTCTCCTCGTAGGGCCTAC
>NW_017729022.1:85616065-85645070 GCF_001723915.1 Gavialis gangeticus
CCAGAATAATTTTCTCAAAAAACTTGCCCAGGATCAAGGTAAGACTAACTGGCCTATAATTTCCTGGGTCCTCCTTCTTCCCCTTTTTGAAGATGGGAACCACGTTGGCCCTCTTCCTGTCCTCTGGCACCACACCAGAGCTCCACGAGTGCTCATAAAGTCGTGCCAGGGGTCCTGCAATGACTTCAGCCAATTCCTTTAATACTCTAGGGTGGAGATCATCTGGACTGGCTGACTTGAATACATCCAGTCCCTCCAGAAGTTCCCTAACTAGTTCCTCACTAACTCTTGGCCTGGGTGTGCCTCCCCTGGGGCCTGAGTTCCACTTTCCTATGGATATAGGGGGGAAGGTTGTTTTATGTGCAAGGGGTCCAGTTCAGTGTAGGCTTGTATTCCTTTTCATTCAGGGGAAATCATCTCCTCAGGTATGGGAAGAAAGATTGGACCCTGAAATCGGAGTAAATTGACCATCTGCATGATCCTCCCTGCAATTGCAAGGCTGTCCCAAGAATGGCAGAATTCCTCTTCTCCCAAAGGAATGTGAGTAGGAGGGGTGTGCGAAGCGGACCCTATTCAATTCAGATTCGGCCCCAATCAGGGACAGTGATTTAATTTGTTGATTCAGATCACTGTCCCTGATTTGATTTGGCCGAATCCGAATATGAAGATTCAATGCTGATTTTTTTTTTTTTTACCTACCTTGAGGTACCAGCGTGGCTCATGAACATTGTGATGCTGGGGTGGATGGAGCATCCCACAGGAGTGTGGGAGGGCCCTCTACATGCTCAACGGCAAACCCAGAAGTGGACCAGAAATACTTCTGGTCCACTTCTGGGTCTGCTGCTGAGCACACTGGGGAGCCCCTTACACTTCTGTGGGACGCTCCGTGAGCCCCAGCATCACAGCACTCATGAGGCGCCTGCTACCTAGAGTTATGGAGAAAAAACATTTAAAGCTGTGTCTACGTCTGAATCACTAAATCTTTCTGAATCTCTCCAAATCAATTCAGAGGGTTGCGATTCAATTTGGAGAGATTAAAGGATTCAGAGATTCAGCCACCAAATCAGGCCAAATCTCCGCTGAATCGAATCAGGGACTGAAGCTTCGCACAGCCCTAATGAGTAGGCTTGGGAACCTCACTTTTGATGGGAACATCACTTTCATTTTGCCCTTGTCCTCATGAGTTCCAGGAGAAGAGCTGGAGTTTGGGGCAGCCTATAATGAGTTTTGAGCTACTGTCTGCTGATTGGCTTAGATCATTTTGTTCTGAAAGCCAACCTCCATTAAAAGAATGTGCATAGTGCACAAAATCTTTTGTTATAGAAAAATAGGACTTTGTTAATTCACATCTTATTAAAAAGATGGGGGAGCAAATGTCCCTAAGCTACAGATAAGTTACCTGGTAGTACCTGCAGCAACAGATGAAGCAAGAAAATGTAAGAAGCTTATAGTGATTTTCCTATGCACGTCTGGAGAAAGAGTAAAAACATCTCTTTCTAATTGTTTGGTTTTACTTACTCCTGTTTCCATACATCCAAGATGGAATTGATGCACCAGCTGAAAGGAGACAGTAGCTGCCAATTCTGGTGCTAACTAAAAACACTTCTGCCTTTAATTTGTTGCTTTCATGTTACCTAGACTAGAAGACCTGCTTCTTCGTAAAACCAAACTGCCTTGGCATGTCTCCTGGACTATTTATTTAACTAACATGTGTTTGAAAAGTTGTGTAGTTTATGATTTATACTATAACCATCTGTGTGCCTAATTTGCTGGCCCTGAAACAACCAGAAGTAGGTGAGACTTGCACATATTATGGTATGATGCAGTCAGCTATGTGTCTAAACTGTGCTGGTACAACCCTGTTGTTCAGGTGTGTTAACTCCAATAGATTCAGTGCATGTTTGCTGAAGTGTACAGATGTCTGTGATCTGAAATTTGGCCCTATATTCTGGTCCTGGATTCTGTCTCCTGGTCCTAAGCCCTTCCTTAATGTGCTGCTACTGCTGCTGTGTGTGGTGATTAGGATGCGCTCAGACACTGCAATGGCCAAGTCTGAAAGGAAAGCGTGGGTGCATTGACAGAAGCACTATCAGCAATCATAAATTCTAAATCCTGAGAGGTTAGAATTAAAACAAAATTGCAGCATGTGAGCAAGTGAGTTCATCTGGATGTGCTCCACTGAACAGCACACTTTTTGCAGACTAAACATAGGGGACTTCTTTCACCAATCCTGCATTTTTTTTTGCAAGTATTACTTTTCTTTCTGTGAAGGGAGGAATCAATCACTTTGGATTATAAACAGGAAGCTTTCAGTAAAGAGAGGTCCCCAACCAAAACTCTGGCTGTAAAAGGCCCTGAACCTGGGGGGAATTATGTTTCCATACGTAATAAGAGGTTCTTTTTCACTGTAATGCAAAAGCCCAAAATCCCAAATTCAGATAAACTAAGATTTTCAAAAGAGGTCAAATCCAGTCCAGGCCTTGTAGTCCAGGTCTGATTTTACATTTTGGCACTGAACTTCACTAGCCACATTTCCTAAACATTTCCTTGACTGTGCCTGCAATATTGGTGTGTGAACACATTTGCACAAGCAAGCTATTAATGTATACACTCAGATGATGCATATTTTCACATGCAAAAAGGTGTGGCAGCCTATCTACAGCTTCCAGATCTAAAAATTAGATGTACTCATTAGTACTGGACACTAAATTTATACAGACTATTTGAGAATACAGCCCTAGATATTTCAGTTATGAAATTACAACATCAGCTACAAGATGGAGAACCCTTTGGTACCTTCAAAAATTCATCCAGACTTGACTAAGTTATACACTTCTCAAAATCCCATTTTGCTCACTAGACCTTGTTGAGGCTTACTGCTTTGAATATACCATCTGCATTAAGCATGCTCCAGTTCTACAGTATTCTTTATCTGTTAAGTGCAGCAGGCCTACTTCTGGCCCCACCAACCTTGTTATATAGGAGATAGGGAACTAGAGTGACTGATGGGAAAACAATAGTGCAGTAGATGCAAAATGCCCTTTGGCTCTGAGATGAGTGCACTGGGCTGCAAGCCAGAAAATGGCTATTAGTTTTAATTTCAGAGGTTCCATTCATTGTTGCTAATGAATCTGTGCACTTCACTATCATTACTCCTATGCAAAAGAAAAGGTATTGTGTTTAAGATTCTAGACTGATCTCTGAGAAGTAGGTTCTATTTCTGGCTCTGCCATAGGTTTCCATAGGTCATGTTAGGCAAGGCTATCATAAGGGGTATGATGATCACTAAGGATCCAAATTAATGTTACACAGGCTACCTGAATTTCTTACCTACCAAGTTAGTCTTAATGTTCTTTTAACATAGTTGTTAATTGGTACTAATACATAGATTCAAGAACTGAGATTAGAGCAGATTCTTCCCCAGGGCAACTCTACTCAAGTCATTCAAGTTACCATACCTCACAAGTTATTTGATGACAATAGCTAATTATCTTTCCTTGCTCTTACTTAACTATGTTAAACCAAGATAGGGATACAGGGAAGAAGAGTGGTATTAGGTATTTATATGTCACGGACTCATTGCAGAAAGGATCTAGGCTCCTTGACTTCATGCTTCAAGAGCTTTAAAGTGTGGCTATACTCTGAAAAGTGAGATTCTAAAAGGCATCATGGGTTCCATATTTAGTGTCACTGATTTCAGATACAATCACCCAAGTTTACAAGAAAAGCAGTGCCCCCTCCCCCCATCTGCTGTGCAAGCTCAGTCTGAAATCTGAAAGTCAAGCTGGGCTGATGACAAACAATGCAGTTCTAAAATCAGACTTTGCTTAACAATTCTGCTGAAGGGTTCACAAGCTGGAGTAAAATGCAATTCAGTGTCTTGCTGCAATGCATTTTGATTAAACTTTGAATTTACTCTAAAATTGAATTTTGGTACAGTTTTTAAAAGATAATAAACAGTTCATTCATATTTGTTTGCAGAGAGAAAAGACTTTTTAAAATAGCTCTACCTTTTATACATTTTTCTGAATAGATTCATACAGTTAATATTTCCAACCCGGTTTGTTCTGTGTGTAGAATCGGCCTTTCAGCATGACAACTTAATATTTAGGGCTAGGGACTGACATTACACAGAAACTGGTTTAAGTGATCAGAAACTGGTTTAAACTTGTAACAGAGCAAATGTACTGTGCACATAAACCAGTCTGAAAATGGTGGAAACTGGTTTGAGATAAACGTGGTTGAATGTAGTATCAAATGTAACTGAACTGGGTCAAACCAGTTTATGCAATGTCTGTCCCAGACCCCTTCCTGGTTTAAGTTAAACCAAACTCTCCCAGAATCCCGGCATGCTCTCTGGGCTGAGCTGTCTGCTTCACATCAGAGCTGGCCCCTCCCCTCTGCTCCCTGGCTGGAGCTCTCGCAGAGACTGCAGGCATCTGCCTGAATTTCCCCTGCTCCACCCCCTTCCCTCACAACTCCTGGCTAAGCAGGGTTCCCCCCCACTCCTCTGCCTTACACAGACACCTCTCAACATTACCAAGTATACCACATGCAGGCTGTGGGTCTGTGCTGTGGGAGACAGGACAAAGGATGGTGGCTTGGGACTCTTTGGAGTTAATCAACAGGTCACCTGGTAATGTCTCTCCTTTCCTTCCTTGGGGCCAAGTTGTTTAAGAAGAGCTTAAACTAATGGGAGATCCTTTTGTTTTGCTGATAAATGCTGTGTAAACCGCTGCTGACTCAGCAAGGGGGAGCATCCTGCAGGGCCTGGCCACACCCCCTCAGCTCAGCCCAGTGGAAGGGAAGAGAGGGCTGCTGTAGTGCCCCCCAGCTTCTAGCCTGAGTCACTGCAGGCATATGTCTGCATTTCTTCAGTCCAAAGAGGATGTTTGCACACTTACAAACTGATTCAGCCTAGGCAGGTTAGACTAACCTGCAAAGATTCAATCAATTCAGGCTCAGGCTTTTTGAATGTCTGTCCCTAGCCTAAAGGTGCTGACCGCCTGCAGCATTCATTGATATCAGTGAAATTTGTAACTGCTCAGGAATCTCACAGTGGGGTTATGAATGTTTTCTTTTCCAGTAGTTTGAGTTCCTAGGTAAACCCAGAAGCCTGAAAAAGCTCCCTTTATTACTTGCAATCATTATAACAAAAGATTTCTTACTAAGAACTGGTACAAGCCACATTTAAATACATCCGTGCATAAAGTTTCATTGATTTAAGTAAAGGTGTAAAGTTATAACTATTTTGTCAAAACACAACTTTGTACATTGACGCTCTTAAATCTGATTTCAGTGTAGTTCATAGCAGTTCAGCCCACATCAGAAAATGTATAGACCACAAAGGGCTTCATTCTGGTTCAATAAAATCCTTTTAAAACTGATTTAAGTGGAACTGGTGCAGTGTCTGCATCTAAACAAGCCCAAAGGTAACAGTAGAGAAGACTGCCTTAAAACAGGGAGATTCCTGATTCTACTAGGTATTTTTTCTCTTTCAAGTGTTTCTATAAGCATATTTTATTTGCCAGAGCTTCATTTCTTTTGGCTGCCCCAAACTGTTTTGCATCATCAGTATCTTGAACAAGGCAACATTTATATGAATAGGACATAGAAACCCCTGTCATAATGACAAACCCTGGAGTACTGATCTTGCTGTTTTAATTAAAACAGAATCTTCAGCTGATGAGACAAAACAAGCTTGAATTTGAACAGCCATAGGCTAATGGTTTCCATCACTACTCCATTGAAAGCCAATAAGCTTAAAATTGCTATATCTAAGTTTCCAGACTTATGCCATTAAAATCGCAAACTCATTACATTCACGCAGGTTGTGTGTTTGCATATTGTCTTGGCATGTAATGATCAAAACTCTGAGAGTCATTTTTTGTGTAGAATTTCTATTTCTGATTGTGTCTGGATAAAGATACAGTACCTTCTTCTGGGAAAGATTATTCTCTGTGTGCGTGCATGTGTTTGTTGGTGTCTTATTCTGTGGTTTGTAAGTTATTTACACAGCTGTTTGTCCTTAACCTGCCTCAAGATTTTGAAGTCCTAGCTCATGCTACAATTCTCCACACTATGAAAGGAAAGAGAAAACTCTTGATGATCTTGACAATTTAAAAAGAGAGATTCAGCTTTCATTCGCCACTTTTCTCAAAGGAAAAAAAAAGAACCGGCAAAATACCAGGTTCAGTTACCAAATCAGCAGCTGCAACCTCGGCTCTGATATGCTAAATACAATTTTTCTCAGTAAGAGGTTGTTTTGCAGATGGAAATGATTAGCAATGAAGTGTATTGTACTAATAGAGTATGCTAAGGTTATGTTAGTTCAAACACAGTAAAAACAGAGTATCATTTTCTTTCTAATACAAGTGACCCAATTAAAAAATGCCAGCTGCGCTTGATCACCTGAAAAGCTCTCTCTTCCCTTCCCTCCTCCTTGCTCCCCTCTCACTTTTTTTCTTCCCCTCCCTCATCCTCTTTGCTTTTTCACTTGTTGTTGTTGCCCTTTTTTCCTTTGTTTCTCCCTACCTCTTTATGTTAATGTTTTCAGGTCTCTTCTTATCTCCCCCCCCACACTCCTATATATTCCTTTCCTCACTTCCACAGAAGGAGCTAGAGAAAAAATAGACCAATACTATCATTCTCTTCCAAAGTGTGGCACATTCTGATCTCAGTTGTGCAGCTGAGAATATGCAACTGTGGGTGTAACAACAGAAATGAAGGTTTCCCTACATGTTTCCCCCAGGAACGCATACACAATGCAGGCAGCAAATGAATCAGTGCAAACAGGCACAGCTAATAAATCACACACACCAGAAATGCTGAGGCTGAAACCTTCATCCCACAACTCCAGATGGATACTAGGGCTAGGTACAGACATTCAAAAAGCCTGAGGCAGAATCTGTCTGAGTTATACAGTTTTCTGTAAGCCGTATAGTTTAGATTGGTAGCAAACAGAACACACATTTGCCCTTGGGGAGGGCAGGTAGCAAATCAGACTGGGTTCTACCATATTTAAATCAGTCTGCGTGTGCTGAACTTCTTCTGTTCTGTTACAGGTTTAGACCAGTTTCTGATCACTTATACCGGTAATAGTGTAATGATTGTACTTGGTCTAATAGTTCAAGATAGGTCTCCCTTGGCTAGCAGAACTAGTAGTAGCAGCTGTTCCCTCTGCTTTTTGGCACAGCTCTTTATTAGAAAGCAAAGTTACAGTATTACTAGGTCTCTAAATAAAGCAGCCATTTTGAATTGAGCTGAAATGACAAAGATCTTGGGTGCTTTAGAGATATTTTCATTTTTGGAGAACAGATAATGCCACAGCACAGGATCCTAGCAAATTCTACTTCAGTTAACTTTTTTGCGCCCTCCTTGAGGTACTCTGCTTGGTGCTTTGCTGCTGCAGGCCTGAAGGATGCTTAGTAGGGCTGTGCAAAGCTTTGGTCCCTGATTAGATTCAATGGACATGCAGCCCGATTCGGCGGCCAAATCTGAATCAAATCAGGAGACCCTTTAATCTCTCCGAGTCAAATCAGAACCCTCCAAACTGATTCAGAGACATTCGGAAAGATTCGGTGATTCTGATATAGACACAGCTTTACATGTTTTTTCTACATACCTCAAGGTACCAGGTGGCTCATGGATGCTGACATAGTGGGGTGGATGGAGCATCCCACAGAGGTGTGGGGGGTTTCCCAGCGTACTCAGCAGCAGACCTGAAAGTGGACCAGAAGCACTTCCAGTCCTCTGCCGGGGAGTGCACCGGGGGGCATCCCACATGCCTCCCCAGCTCAACAACTGGTGCCTCCTTGGTCTGTGGGGGTACCCAGGGTCCCCCCCATGGCCAATCACTGAGCCAGGGGTGGGGGGCCTGCACACTCAGCAGCAGGCCTGTAAGTAGACCGGAAGTACTTCTGGTCTGCTGCCAAGCATGCGTGGTGAAGCCCCCCCATGCTCCTGTGAAATGCTGCATCTGCCCCAGCACTGCAGCATTCGTGAGCTGTGCCTGGTACCTCCAGTATATAGAAAAAACAATTAAAGCTGTGTCTATGGCAAATCGCTGATTCTCTGAATCAGCATTGAATCTTCAGATTTGGATTCAGCCAAATCGAATCAGGAACAGTGATCCAAATCACTGAATCAAATCACTGTCCCCAATTTGGGCCAAATCTGAATCCAAATCCAAATTGAATACAGCCCATTTCACACACCCGTATTACTTAGTATGTTTTTTGCTGCTGCGCACTGTAGTCTGCCTGTGCCAGGTCTTAATGTGGTTATTGCAACTGAACAGAAAGATTAAACCAGATTCTTTAGTCTGGTGATCATGATTAAATCGTGAAGCTGCCCCAGCTAATCTTTGTACTGTCTTCCTATTCCTAGTGTTCTCAAGTAAGTTTTACTTCTGTTGTAGTCAGTTAACCTTATTTACAATGCAGAGGCTGTGCATGTCTCCAGCAGATGCTCTTGTACAGCCTCCATTCTGTATGGCAGATACCCGTCTTTTCATTGATCTGGGCATGTTTTCCTGACTGTTTACAAGCATTCTGCCCTATAGAAGTGGCTCCTAGTTCCCCATTGTTTGTGTCTTTACTCCGGTAAGTTCCTGTGTTTAATATGACTTCTCTCCCTCTTCACTGACATTCATGGCCACAACATACTTCCTTTTTCTCCTCTAAATATATGTGCACCAGGCCATTACTGTTGATTTTAGATGTTTACAATGCACTTGTCTTTACTGAACACATTTTTAATGCATCTCTCTTTCCTGTGTACTTTGGACCCTATCCTTCCATTATTTCTATTCCCCTTAATCTCTCTCCTCCTTTCTTTCCTTCTTAATATCTCTCCGTTTCATGCTTTTCTTTATTAAACTTTTTTCTCTTTTCCATTTTTTTCTTCTCCACTAATTTCCTGTCTCCTTTCTCCTCTTCAATCCCTATCAGTTAGTCTTTTAGTTTCTCATTAATCCTTTTTTGCATTCTCCTCTACCTCCTCCTGTTGATACACTAGCAACATCTGTCCTCTCTCATCAATCTCCTTGCTTGTTATGTGTTGATCAAAAAGACATTCCAAATGTGAAAAGTACCTTTGAGTTCTTGTACAGGAATAAGTAAATGAAATAAATGTCTAACAATGAATATGTGGTAATAAAACAACATTGATAGATACCTTGTGATTTTTTTTTAAACTACAGGGATTTTTAAACTAAAAAACACCTCCCCCCCCTTTCATCAACTGTGAGCTTTTGGCTTCCTCACATGCCTACCACTAAACTGCAACTGGGATGTTTCATTAATTAAATCATCATCTGATAAATGCTTGTATTGAGTCAACTGCCATCTTGGTGCTTCTCTCTTCCACCTGCCTCTTAAGTGTATGACTCAAATGATGATGTGATTAAGCTTTTGCCTCCCCAGATATAGTGGAGCACAGGGTAGTGTGATGGTGAATGTGCTATTTGCTCAGCCTTACCACATGGGAGATCAGGTCCCTGGGGATTGAGTACTGCTTTCTCTAACACTTTCTAGCATTTTTTTTCTATAGTCACCTACTCTTCTAAACCCCATGAAATTCTTGTCAGAGTTAAACAAGAACAGTGAAATGATTCCAAATTCACAGTGCCAAGGAGTGAGTTAAAATATAGTAAATCTTCAAAGAGAGAAAGACAGAGAGAGTCTGTAATCCCTCCCCAGCCACCCACTGCCAAAGGGAGTAGCTGTAGATCTCCTTATATGGGGATCTTCTTTTCAGAGGAAACTAGTCAGAAATTCAATGGTGTCTGCATTCAGTCTGTACAGTCAGTAGTGCTGTCACTAATTGTATTGTGGCTCTGGATAGCCCCAGATTGACAAAGCAATTCATATACTGTTATTTTAGTTAGTCAGAAAACACACAATTATGAAAAAAATCAGTGGATGCAACCTTCCCTTTTTCCGATACTACCAAGGCCAGTAGATGACTTACTTTCAACTTAAAGTTATCTTAAGTGGCTTGGAGGTGATGCCTGGAATTTTTACTGAGCATAAAGTTTAATTTTATTACTTTCCTGGAATGGACCAAAAAAAAAATCAAATCAGTAAAATTCCTATTTAGTGGCAGGACATCTTAATATGCAGATGATTTGGATTGGCTGCGAGCGTTTTCACCACAGTTTTATGGCAATTTCAGTTTGGTTAGGCTGGGATGTACCCAGAAACCTTTTATATTATATTACCCATTTTCAGTGAAAACACTGCTATATTCAGCTGCTGTTACTTTGCATTTTTTCCTCCATTTGTCCATTACTCTTTGCCATGTGATGATGTTGCATCGGCTTACACTGAAGCCCAGCTAGGATTGCAGGATAAGCAGTTATTTCACAGTATCTTTCCTTATAGCAAACAAGATGGCAGCCTCCATCTTAATCTCTTTTTTTCATAGATGCTAGGGACTGGAAGGGACTTCACGAGATCATCAGGTCCAGCCCCCCTGCACTTGGGCAGGAAAAACTGCTGGGGTCATATGACCCCAGCAAGGTGTGCATCAAGTTGTTTTTTTAAAGATTTCCAGGGTAGGTGACTGTACCACCCCTGGGGAGGGGGAAGAGGGAAGAGGGGCAGGGGTCTGTTCCAGACCCTTGGCAATCTTACTGGCCTAAAAAGCTGAGCCTTTTCTTGCTTTCTCAGTTGTGAGACCACACCACTTTCTGCAGCTCCTGTGATTCAAAGATTCAAAGTGGAGCTCCTCTTACAAACTAGGCCACCCTCAACATCATTTTTCACCTGTCTGTCCTTCCTTGCTGTGTGGGATGGCTTGGGTTACATGTTCACAGGCGTTCAGGTTCTAACCCCATACCTATCCTGCTTCCATAGACATGCCCGTGCTGATATGAGGCTCCATGTTCACATGGGTACTCAGAACGTGGTCCAATTCACTGTCAAACTGACCGGGTTGTTGGAACGTACCCGGGGGGTTTTTTCTCCTTCTAATATGAGGTCAAAGTACAGATATAGCCCAGGTGAATGTAAAGATAGCACATGCATAGGTGGCCAGCAGGCATATGAAACAAGGAACAGAGGACCATGGCATGTTGTGTACTGCATACCTGTGTCTGCATTTACTCCATTAAACTTGTGATAAGAGCGAGCTTGTGGTTTGCCCTATAGCTTAAAGTGGTGGCTGCTTAACTATGTGGTATTGATTAATACATACCATGTTTAAAGGAGAAATTGCACGTGAGCAGCATATTATAATGCAGGAAAAGAAACAATCAATCTGCCCAGTACATGGCCAGGTGATTTCAAAACCTGAGCCCAGCAGGGCTCAGACAGCTTGGCCAAACTCTGTTATTTTTTGTAAATAAGGCTCCCCTTCAGACAAGTCTAGAATTAAAGTAAAAAGTAGATTTTGTGAACAGTTGAAAGCATTCAAGGTCAAAGGCTGTGTTTCTCTCATAGTGAGTCTGTATTTTCAAAGGAGAAATGATCCTCCTTGAATGCAGGGGTAAAACCTGCACTGCTGTGGTGGGAATACACATTCCCACCTGGAAAGCAGTTGCATTATCTGGTGAAGATGCTGTTGCTGCACTGTGATCTGTGCAGACCCATGCTCACTATGCTATATATCTACCCATGGTAGAATTACTAGATAGATGGTAACTGTGCCCTCTCTTGTAGGGTAAGTTGGTGATTATACCTGGTGTCCCAGGAAGGTGTGCCCTTTTCACGGAGGCATAGTTGCATTTTTCTGTGGTCATAATCATGTTTCCAACAGTGATCCTAGCACAATATCACATCTCTACTGGACACTCAACTGTTATATATTTTCCGGAAGTGCTATAGTCGCTGCATTGAGTTTCCAGTGAGATACAGCTGCCATACCTCATTTCCATCAGATGTTTAGTAACTGCCTTCTGTTCCCAGCTAATGTGATGCATTTCCACTGATGATGAAATTGCTTTAGCCTTTTCTAAGGACTTTAATTAATATTCAGGGAGATCAGGCTTTTCTCATCAGCCTACCCATGAGCCCTAACATTATTAATACAAGAATGGAACTGATTAATCATTATGTTTTTAAAGAAGAATTCAAAGTCGATCTCTCACTAATACAGGAACCTGCTGCCTGCATTACTTTTGCCACCCAATACCACTGAGAGCCTTAGCATCATGTTCAATATCAAACTGCACACCTCGGCTAGGGACAGGCATTCAAAAAGGCTGAGCCTGAATCGATTCAATCTTTGCAGGTTAGTCTAACCTGGATAGACTGAACCAGTTTGAAACCAGACAGACATTTTCTCTGGACTGAGGAAATTCAGACACATCCCCGCAGTGGCTCAAGCTAGAAGACGGAGGGCGCTAGAGCACCCTTCCCTTCCCTTCTGCAGAAAGCTGAGCTGGGGGGGGGGGTGGCCAGGCCTGCAGGACTCTCTCATTAGGGAGGTCTGGCTACGCGGTCCCAGGCTTTTCCCCACTGGCTGCTCGAGGGGAAGGAGTGTTGCCAGCCCCCAGCCCTGGGCTAGCACTCTAAGGCAAAGGGGGTGTGCAGTGTATGCATCTTTTGATGATACGGAGCTTTTCAATCTCCCTCCCTGCTTCCTCATGCTGTCTGCAGCAAACTGACAGGCAAGGAAGCCAATGGGGGGGACTGATAGTGATAACAGTCTTTATTACCCGATTAGCAAAACAATGGCCTCTCTCCATTACTTCAAACTTCTTAAACAGCTTGCTGGCTGACCTGCTGATTAGCTCCAAACAGCCCTGAGCAGTCACTGTTCTGTCTGCCTGTCCCAGTGAAACTGTAGAGAGACATACATGTAGACACCTCTTGGCATTAGTTAGCATACCACATGCCTAGGGTCCGTGGGACTGGGTTCCGTGCTCTGGGAGATGGGAGGGAGGGAGGGAGGTGGGGGATTTCCTGCTTGAGTAGTGAGGGGTAGGGCAGGGGGAAGGCAGGCAGACCCTGCTCTGTCTGCAGTCTCTGCAGACATAACATTAGCTAGTATATCACATCCTGGCTATGGTCCATACCATAGGAAAGAAGAGGAAGGAATCCCTGCTTAAGCAGTGAATGGTGAGCAGGTGCAGGGAGGGAGGCACCGGGAAGCCAGCAGACCCTGCTGTGCCTGCAAGTTTCTGCTGGGGCTCTGCCCAGGGAGCAAAGGGGAGAGGTCAACCCTGCTGTGGAGCAGAGAGCTCCACCCAGCCAAGACAGCATGCTAGAATGCTGGAGGTATCTGGTTTATCTTAAACCAGCGGGGGTCTGGGACAGACATTGTATAAACCAGTTTGACCCAAATCAGTTAAGTCTGATACTACATTCAACCAGGTTTATGTCAAACTGGTTTCAGCCATTTTCAAACTGGTTTATGTGCACTGGACATCTGTTCTGTTACAGGTTTAAACCAGTTTCTGGGCACTTAAATCAGTTTATGTGTAATGTCTGTCCCTAGCCCGGGGGGCAGTATCTTTTTTTCTAACAAAAGCATATAGCCCATATACTAGTACACTAGTATAATCAGCTTTTAGAGTGGTGTAAACAAGGTGTGGACAAATTATGTACAGCCCTCTACCATTGTAATTTATTTGAATCTAGTGTAGAATTACCTGGGGGAAATCAGAGGTAAAACTACATTGATTTAAGTGCCGTATGTCTGCAGTTTATCCTGGGTTAGCTATTAGCCCATTGCCATAAGCCACCAAACAGCTTGTTTCCCTACCAACAAGCGATAAGGCACTTTAATAGTGCTCACCTACCCCAGAATAGCTGCTTCTGTCTGGTTGGGCCTCAGTGCAACTTACATGGCGTTACATACTCAATGTGAGTTATACTGGTGGAAAGATCTAGCATGTCCAGACCCCAAGGCTGGAAAATATTAATTTTTGTTTAGTATCTTGAATTTCATTATATTCACTCTTTCTAGTGTAAATCAGGAGCAACTGCACTGGAACACAGTGGAGTTACATAGGCAGAAAGCTAGTATGAGATGATAATTCAAACCCAGCTGAACTAAGAGGTTGGAAAACACAAGACTTTTTTCTTTAGGAATCCAGTTTTGCCCTTTGACACAAGTAACAATTTTCACTGAAATCAAGCGTGATGTGTACCCTTATTATGGAGAAAAAGGGGTTGGGCTGCTCTGCCTGTTGTGTTAAACTCTGGTTTAAGTGCATAGATTTCATTGACATAGCTCACTATATGTTGACTGTACTTCTGTCTTAGACTGTATCAGAAGTTGAAGTCATTTGGATTTTATGAGTCTACTGAAGTTTTACTTTATGGACTAACGTTAGATGCAGTGAAAGTAGGTACAGTTCCTTTAACTTTGGCCCATGAAACTGAGGATCCTGCTTGCATATTCTTTGCCAACATATACTGATTATTATTTTAACAGACAAATATATGTATGTTCATTTAACTTAGGGCACTAAAATAGCACACTGTTAAAAAGTGTTTACATTCCCCTCATATATATTTAATTTTTGAAGAGTATTGCTCTTCAATTCCTCCTACTACCTGTAGTTATTCAATATATATATATATTTAGAGTAAGCATCAGCACAGATATGAGTTGATGCAATTCACATTGATTTAGACAGAGAATCAGGTCCAAACTGTTCAGTCACACCACTAAAGAGACTCCTGGGATCTATTCCTGGCTTCAACACCATCCCATTAACTCTTAACCTTTTTTGTTTCTTTATGTAAGAGCAATATTGAGATTGAAAGGATTTTTAAGAAAATCTTATAAAAAGTCTATAACAAAGATATTTCTTTACCATTATATTAAATTCTACAGGATGATTCAAGTGCTGTATGGGAAGATTATAATTTTCTTTTAAATTCAGCAGCACTTTTCTAGAAAACCATGTATAGAATATTTCCTAGCTTGCAAAGGTGCTTGTGAAAGTAAATCAATCAATATTTTTTAAATTTTCTTGAAACCTAAATACATAGAAGTCAATAATGGAAAAGACTTATTAAATGGTGTAGTGTTTCTTGTTCCAGTTTTTTCTCACTTTATAACCATCTGTGACTCTTATGAGAGGTTTATTCCTCTTCCAGGACAGTAATGAAGATGTTAAACAACAGTGGACCCAGAATTTATCTCTGTGATACCCCACCAGACATGTCCAAATTTGATATATTGCCAGTATCTTTATGTTGTTTACTGTCAGTCAGTTAAAGTCTGCTTGACTGTGTTCATATTAAAGTCAAAGTGAATTAATTTCATGACTAATATTTCCTGAGATGATCTGTCAAATGCTTATAATGTAGACACATTATATCTACTGCCTTCCCCTTCTTCTACAGATTTTATAATTCTGTAAAAAGATAATCAGACTTTTCTGGCAGTGTTTGGTTTTTACAGATGTGTTCCAGTATTCTGCAGTTCAGAATTGCTGGGACTGTGGTCTGTGAACAAATGTTTCTTGTATTTCTGCTTGGTGGGGTCTACAGAAATCTCTGAGCAGAAATGCTGTCTTCTCTTTCAGCTGCTAAATTTAATTACAGGGATCTGGAGTGCCTTAAATGTATTTTCTAATATTATTTTTTCTCTGTAGGCGATTGCTGTAATTGCTACAGGGGTGTTATTTGATTAGAAAGTGGTCTGAGTGAGGGTTAGTGGGAAGGATGTGGGCCCATGATACAATTTGAATTAGGATGTGAAGCACTCCACAGAAGCACTGAACCACTTTTTTATGGCAAGAGCCACACCGTCCCTGGTCTTTGTGCACATGTCTAGAGAGATTTCCCCCACCACCAGTGCATAACTGGTTTCTGTGCTCTGTTAACTGTCAGGGTTAAACATTTTTTCCCAAGGCAGTATGGCTAATACCAATGATTTTATTTCTCATTCAGCTTCAAAATAGGTTGATCTGCACCATTTGCTATGCCCTGATTGGAGCTGTTTCTAAAGGGTGTAGTCTAGCCCTTAATGCATTTTTTCTTCTTTATTTTATACTTCTTTTTGTTTGTTCCTAGGGATAGAATTCAACATGCTAGTTAAAGCAGCGTTACACACTTTGCTTCTGTATGCTAAGTGCATTGTACATACCAGGGTCTCCTTGCATTTCTCCGTTTCTGCCTCCCAAGCAGGCTCCCTACTGCTTCCCTTCCATCCCTCTCCATGTCTGGGACTCCCTGCAGTTCTCACACTATCTCCCTCCCACCTATTCTAGTGGTTCTCGCATTCATTCCCCCTATGTGAGTAGTTCTTTGTGCTCCTCATGCCCTCCCTTCCTATCACAAGAAGAACTTTGGGTATTCTGTATTCTCCTACATATTCCATGTCACAGTCTTGTATTTTTAACCCTGCATTTACTACAAGGTAAGTACTTGTAGTTTGGCAGTTACTGTAAAATCTGCAGCTTACACCATATTAAATTGCCTGTGAACCCATACCCTATGATGAAGATGGGGAGGCTCTAGGTGCACCCCACTTACCTCTTTTCATGCCCCAATCTTCACCAAAATCAATAGGGTTCTACCTATTGATGCCTAGAATGTTCCTTGAAATATTGGACTTGATCAGAAGCACCAATCACAAATCATATTGTAGACAAAGTAATGCTCTGGCTTGCACATTAGACCTCTCTAGGGCAGGTTCACCTTTCTTTCCTTTTTATTTTTGAAAATTAATATTATCTTTGCTTTTTACAACTTTTCCTGCATCCCCATCAGTACCTTATGGCAGCTTGAAGTTATCATTAGTACAGTAAGTTTTCTTTTGTGTTCTTCTAAAGAGAGCTGCTCTTCAAGCTAAAAAATATTATTCCATCACAGAACACTGATGTGCCTACTTTCCCAAGTGTTTCTATTTCTCCAGTGGCTTTTACTTTCCTTTTGCATCTAAGTAGGTCTATGAAAAGTCCATATTCCACGAAGTAATATAATCAAGATCTGTCTTAGTTTTCAGCCTTTTAAATTTTTTATTAGATATTATTGGCTTAGTATTCAATGAAAGTTGTTGTTATCTTTGCTTCTTTAAAGCCTTTTGTCTTGCAAAAATCACAAAATTATTGATTCAGGGAAAATCTTGTAAAATAAATCAGATGAGCAGAGAATCTTATCCCCAGGGGTGAAGTCCTAAGAACTAAAAAAACTCTGTTGGCTAGTTTATTTTTGTTCTGTAATAATGATAATAATGATGATAATACACAAATTATTTCACAAGTGTAAAGAAGAGTGAGACTAGAAATCTTCTAAATGCACTTGTCTGTCTACACCCGAGAGAAAGAAAGCCTTCTCTACCTGACACTCCCAGGGTGTCTCTACATATGCAATTAGTGCGTATGAATATCTCTCTGGAGTTTTTTGCTCCCGGGGTGCTATTTGAATGTGTGCCCAGGGGCAATTAACTCTGGAGCAAGCAGCTCCAGAGTTTATTCAGGCACAGTACATGGAGCCCAGTCAGAGCAGCCCTTGTTGGCAGAGGGTCCTGGAGGGATTGGTGTGCTGTGGAGGGACTGGCTGGGGCACGAGGGTGCTTCAGTGTGGGGCTAGCTGGCAGGCAGCCCCCACACTGAAATGCCCTTATGCCCTAGCCATCCAGGTCACTGTCTACACATGGTCTGCTGCACACGAAAAAAACTCAGCAGGGTAGTACTTGTAAATAAAAGAGCTTCCCAGTGTCTCTCCACTTTGTTGACTCTCTCATGTTGAATTTCAATTGGAAGACAGAGAGAAGGAGAAGGAAAAGTAGTCAAGTATGAAGTGACTAGGAAAACCTGTTTGTGTGCACCAGAAATGGGTCATCTTGTCATGGAAGCAAGGCAAATGTTAGATATATTTGCAGGGTAAATACAAGTACTACCCTGCTTCAGAGTTCAGTAGTTTTCTGCACCCTAAGACGGGGCACGTGTAGATTCTGAAATGTTTCCTGCGGAGCTAATTAGTTAGCTCTACAGTAGACATCTCATGTAGACGAGCCCCCAGGGTGCTCTTCTCTTCCTGCTTGTGGTTTTCTGGGAGAGATATTACCTGCTGCCTTCTCTCAGTCTCTGTAACTTTTCCTTGTTAATGTGATGTTAAGATGTTTATTTAGAACATGTTACTAAAGTTAATTCTTCTGCCTCTGTTTAACTCCTTCCTGACATTAAAAAAGCCATTTTCTCACAGAATTAAGCTCACTAACATTCACCTTGTTTCCAAGAGAAGATGACCCATTTCTGGTGCACACAAACAGGTTTTCGTAGTTGATTCATACTTGCCTATGTTTCCTTCTCTCTCTCTGTCTTCTAGTTGAAATTCAACATGAGGGAGTCAACACACTAGAGAGACACTGGGAAGCTCTTTTAGCTGGCAGAAGCTATAAAGTTCTTGCGATAACAGTGATAAGCAGGGATCCTAGTTTTCTCAGATAAAAACAATCCAAAATTCTTTGAATTAAAAAACCCCTCAAATCCATATTTTACTATGATTTAAAACAAAATACCACTGTGTATTATATGGATTGAAATGATTTGTTTTAATCATGGAAAAATGTGGATGGGGGGGGTTAAGTCAGAGAATTAATCGGAGAAAACCAGGATCCCTGGTGATAAGTTTGTAAGGAGACCCCAACATAATTGGAGCGCCATCTCATACATTTACCTTGATGGACTACACATGGCCTTGTTGTGATTCAGACTTAGGAGATAAACTGAGTCATTGGATCTAAAACCATTCCCCCATGTGGTATACTACAGTAGCTTGAGGTTAATTGTGGAAGAGAACTCAGAGACTGAATCTTGGATCAGGCAAGCAGGGACCATTAAAAGTCAGCCTTAGACTTGTATCAGTCAGTCCTAAAAATATTACCTGTATGAAAAGGCTAAGTGATTTCACCTAATCAATCTGAGACAACATTTGAGACCAGCATGCCAAGGTCTGACCAGACCTGCTGAGGTCTGGCAGCAGTTATTGTGAGGCCTGGTTTGGAACACTCCCAGCAATAAATACCTGGTGCTCCCTGCATTAGTTATGAGCTAGAGAAAAGTCCTGCTTTGCTCTGTTTTATACCATATTGGTAGGATCTCCTAACCGCCCCCCCCCCTCCTTTCCATATCCTCCCATTCAAATTGTACTTTGTGACCCCATGTACTACATTCTGCTTCTCTCTTCAGTAAAGGGCAACACTCTACACTCAGTTATTTTGTCTTGCACCAGACTAATACAGATAAAGCTCACAGATGAACACATTGGCCTCTACATGGATTGGTTTATGTTATCGTTAGCTAGAATAAAACAAGTTATTAGGAATTATCTTCCTGTCTGTCAACTGTCTATTAAGAAAGTGTTTGCATGAGCGTGACTGTATGTTTATGACTGCGAGGGAGAACAACATGGGCTTACAGCCAGACCACCTTGGGATGTGAGCTCATTAAATCCCACAAGCCCATAACACTTGGCCTAGCAGCTCCATTTTTCCTCCCACAAGAGATTTTGCCAAAGTATAATTCTTGTTGAAGTCTGTAAGACAAGTACAGATCTCTCTCTGACTCCATGGAAGACATTTCTGAACACGTAACCATAGAGAGGGAGAGGTACACGCAACTTCTAATTTTGCTACCAGTCTTCAGGCTGAGTGACATCTGATGTGGAACTCAACAAAGACATGTTTGAAATACTTTTTAAATTTAAGTAATGTTTCAGCTGGAAGCATGGATGCGCTTAGCCCCAAAATGAAATTCAGTTTTGAGCTTTTTTGAAAGTTATCTTAACCTTAATGGGCTGGAAATTTCATACCTTTAGCAAATGCCATAGCTTTTCTGTCTGTCTGGAAGTGCTCCTTCTGAAGGACAGAGGATGCACAATCATCTTCTTTACTGATGGATGTGTCATCTGGAATCCTTGATGAATTTGAACCCCAAGCATTGCTTTCTCTCCATGATTATCTTGCCCCTCCTGACACAGGAAGTTGGGGACAAGCTCAGCAACTAAACTCATTTTGCCTTCTACTAGAAATATGTGGGTTTATAATAAAAAATGTTCTTATTTGAGATGAGCTACAAAAGGCTTTACAATATAAGAAGTTCTTAAAGTCCAACATTCTCACTGCAATACATAGACTCAAACATGACAAAAAATCCATTTTATATGGGAAACGTGATGGAGTGCCTGGCTTAGAGGACTAGTAATAGAATATGGGCATTTTTCTCTCTTGGTTGCTCCCTCAAACCTGGGTAAGGTTAGTAGCACTAAAGATTGCCACTGGATAGCCATAGTGCCAGGTGAACTATCCTGGCATGCACAGCACAAGTACCCTTTGACAGTAGACTTTACAGAGACTAAGGAAATGAGGATTCTGAAGCAGCTCTTATGAAAGTCCTCTCCCTCTCCAAAATTTCAGTCTACAGTTCTAAAGTGCTATAGTATAGGATCATTTTATGGTACCAGAGGATGAATGGCAAGGTGTGCTTTCATGACCAGAGTCCTTTATATCTTTTATGTTCTAAAGGATAGCGGTGACACACATGTTGTCCCAGATCAATTAGTGCTTTGTTAAAGTGGATTTCAAATGCAACATACCTGAAGAAACTCCGTTTGCCTTCCAGTAGTCGCTCACCCCTGGTTGCCTTTGGTAGTCTTTGAAGAGGCAGGGATTCAGTCCAGAAACGAGTGATGTTCTTGTCTCTAAACTAATCTTATTCTCTGGTCAGGGTCAGTTAGTATGAATTCCATTCTTGCACTGGGTTCATAACTTATAATAGAAAGAGGAATGCTCTCCAAGCCATTTAGAGAGTCCAGGCTTAAAATGCTAATGCTTGACTGGAGAAGTTCAGTCCCTGTAGCACTGCCTGGTATGTATCTGTTCCTGCAGTCACTGTACTGTGTGCATGAAGTAGGCAATTCTTTCATCCTGCCTGGGGCTGAAAATGCAGGCTACATTTGGGTCTACTCCCTCCAGCAGTAGCAGCAAAACTACACTTAGGCCACAGACGCGCCTCTTCAGCCACATGCCAGCAAAGCTGGTTGATTCAAGATTCAGTCATGTGGCCTATAGCCAGTCCTTTGTCTCTACTTGGGCAGAGTTAAAAAACCATTCTTTGCCTCCTGTATGAGGTTCGCTGACAGTAGGAAGCCAGGATGTGATATCCTCTTTGCCCCTAAGACCACTGGCACATTGGGATCAGCTGTCTGCTTAGCCCAATTAGAGCTAGTAGGGACTGGGCAAGTAGCTGCCCAGGCCATGCCTAGGCCTTTCACATGGCTTTGGCCATTGGTCTGTGGAGCAGAGGCTTCACATACAGATGCCAGCTATTGGATGGTATATGTTTGATGCATTAGTATCCACTACTAGTTTGGGATTTATTTTGCAGGCAGTGTTGCTGCATTTATATTGTGATGATAAGCTTAGATATCACAAAGGGGCACAGATATCACCATGCTAATGCTATTGCAACTCATGGTATTTCAAATGAAACTAAGGTGACTTTATTTGAATCTAATTCACTGTTCATTTATGGCTTGCATACTCAAGGGGATGTATCCATTCTCTCTTCCTCATTCCTGATTTAAACAATTTCTGTGATGGTATTTTGATAGAGTTGTTATTAGCTGTTAAGTACTAAATGAAAAAAGGCGGCATTTTTAGTGCAGAGCATTTGAACAGCTTTTGAAGCAATTGGTTAGAGTTGTCTTTTCCAACTTATTTCAGGGAACAAAATGGAGGAAGAACTAGTGGTCCTGAAGTGAAATCAAGCAATTAAAAGTTCTGTTAAATGCCAGAGAATATTTTAATTTGAGGCTTAGTAGATTGTAGAATAGGTTTTGGGGAAGAATGAGTGAATGCCCTACATTTTGAGAAATTTACGAGTTAATCTATGGAAAACATGGGAAGATAGGTCAGAGCACAATCCAGTTTTGCATGCCTTCCATACCTGGATGGACTTCTGTCTCTGGTAACTTTTCTCTATAAAAACTCTATCTAGATGTCGGGGGGGTTTTCTTGTTAAGTGAAAAAAAGTCTCTTAATATCCAGGGAATAAGAACCAAACAGATGAAAATATTGCTTTTTGGTGTTTACCTTTGGAGGAAATCTAGCCTCCTCCTTTTCTATTATTTTTCTCACTGATATAAACAATACTGGAAGAGCTATACAGAGGAGCTGTTGGGCCCTGTGACAGGGTCAGGACTCAGGGGTTGCCATGATACCCCCACTCCCCTTTCTATTTTGCTTGCCATGCCTTGATGTTTTTTATATGGGTTTGGGAGACTGCTCCCAGAGCCAGTCCCATATAGCTCCACTTTGGCCCGAGATACTATGCTATGGCCCTTCAGGCCCTATTAGAGTCTCAGGGGGACCAGTTACCTTGTGGATTATTCAGGGTATTCATCCAGCCCTGTAGCCATGCCTATGCCTCACAGGTGGTATATGGTATCACTTCAGGGGCCACTCAGCCCCACCACAATGCTTGTCCCCCATAGGCCTCAAACCTCTGTTAGGGATTCAGCCTTCCTGGATTCAGCCTCTCTTTTCTGGCTAGATCGCCCTCATCCACGGGCCACTGCCTAGGACTTCATCTTCTGGGTTCCTGGCCCTAGTTTCACCGTTCTCAGGCTCTAGGCCCCCAGGGTCACTGACCCAGGCATGACTGCTCTCAGTCTCAGCTCCAGCCCCCTAGAGTCCCTGACCTAGGCAAAGCTATAAACTGTGTGTGCTCCTGAAGTGCCCCTGTGGCCTCCATACTTCCCCCATAGCAACAATCCGGTTAACCAAATTAAAATATAAACACAAGCCAGGCAGCTTTCCCACTCTGAGTCAGTACTTCCACACAAGTTGCAAGTCCCTCTTAGCCTTTTCTCTTGCAGTTCTCTGGGACAGCTTGGGTGTTGGTCAGCCCTTCTTCCACAGCCACCTCATGCGGGAAACTCCTCTCCCCACAGCCTGCAGGGTCAGAGTGTCTTGCTAGCTCCTGGGCTCTGGTTTTATGGGCTCCAGAGCTCCACCCTTTCCTGTCAGCTGGCCTTCCAACTGGCAGGGTTCTCCACTCTACTTGCTGATCAACCTGCCCTGCCTGCTGTAGCGTCACTCAGCTGCCTCTGCTTGGCCTAATGAGCTAAGGCTGGTCCTGCCCTGCACTCTCCCAGGGTCTGTTTTTTTGTTGAGTTTGGCTGTTGTAGTCATTGGCCCCTATGGGCTACAAATACCTTCTCCCCCTTTGAGCATAGCTAACAGGGTTGGGGTTACCTGGGAGAA
Source organism: Gavialis gangeticus (assembly GCF_001723915.1). NCBI lineage: Eukaryota > Metazoa > Chordata > Crocodylia > Gavialidae > Gavialis > Gavialis gangeticus. Next base: position 85,639,241 of record NW_017729022.1, read on the forward strand.
TGGGTTCTGGGAAAACCAACCAATCTAAAGTCTTGGCCATAACAACTGAGGCAGTCAGTGAAACAGGGTACCATGGCCATATCCATTAGGCAAAATAAACTCTTGATGAAGCTGAAGTTTTTAATTCAGAGGTTTTTATAATTAAGTTTGTCTTTCCAACACCAACTCTTGGCCTGGCCAGATAAAGGTATTGTCCTGAGAGAGTGGCATCTGTGTAGCAAAACATGTCAATGTAGTTGTTAGATCTACATGATCCAAATTCCTTCAAATGTTGAGGTTCAAATCTGAACCCAAACCCCAACTTAAAGCTTAGACCATATTCTGTAGTTCTTCAGTTATAACCAAACCTTTCAAACAAAATCCTTCCAACTTACAGGCAACACTTTGCATTTCCACTACTCTAGCTTTTATCACAGCACTATGTACTTTGCTGGTATATGAACATTAACAAAAGTTGTTATTTGGTAGAGTACTAAATTACATATTTTAATATTTATTAATGAATGTGAATCTTTACTAGGCGGTGGGAAGACAAGGGATTATGAAAATTTATATAAAATGTATTGCAAAAGTGTTTTGAAATGAATGATCAAATACACTGTTTATGGTAACAAGTGCATATTTATGCACACAATACTGGGACTGATTGTGGTATTGGATGTGAACCAGTAATAAGTCCACTGAGGTGTTAATGGAATTATATTGCTATGGAACTGGCATAAATGGGAAAATGCTATGGCCCACTACAAATAATTGTACTGTAAGGTGAATTGTTAATAAGCTACAAGAGGCTGTTAATTACAATTATATGAATATAACTGAGAGCAATTTTCTCTTTGTATGATACCATGGTACTTGAAATCTATTGTAATGCTTAGATAAGGCCTCAAGGTTAAAACAGGATGAAGTGGATGGCTGGTTATATTTAGTGTGTACCCTTGACTTTGGAGCTTGCTTCCTTGCTGGAAGAGCACATTTCTAATGACCTTCAGTTCACATTACAAAATATATGTAATTTGGGATTATGTAGGGTAATGATGGGAGTTAGGCATGGGCAAGTCATTTTTGGGAGGTAGGAAAAACCTTGTGAGCATTGGCCAAGTTTACAGGTTGCTGGCAGTGTTGCCAACCTCATGATTTCACATGCCTCTCAATATTTGATTTGTTTATTACAGCCCTAGGTCCTGGAGGCGAGTGTGTGAGAATATCATCTTTGGTTAAGAACTGTAAGTTTCTAGCCCCCTAATAAAGGTTTTGAAATAAAATTGGACACTCTGCAGAGTGCTTTCTAAAGACCAAGAAATAAGTCAAAGAAACAGAACTCAAAATATGTTGTTGTTTCTTCAATCTAATTATTTTTAAGACAATTTTGTGATGCCAGCTACTAAGAGTAGGGCAGGAATCATCTTATTTTAATGAGCTCTGTAGTGCAGCTTCAAGAGTCAAGGAGTGACATCTAGCACACAGCTACTCTTGGGTTTGTCCAGGTGAATGATGATTTTCTAGTACAAATGCTATTTATTGATCACAGAGCCCTATTTGTAAGCCTGCTTTTGTGTACATACTTGATGTGGGGAAGGAGTTTCAGATGCACTTCATGGAAGTGAGTGAAAGGTTTTGCAGAGTCTTCAGAGTGAGGGTAACAATGCTTACCTGCAGTCGGCATTCTTTTCCCTATTGCTTTCCCTCTGTTCTAATCAATCCATTCAGACTGATTACATCAGTGATAACCTGCTACAAGCCCCAAGTCAATAAAATATACTTCTTCAGTCAGAGGACCATGATACAAAGCAAATAATTATGTTTTAATATTTTAGTCTGTCCACCCAGAAAAATAATTCTCATAAATTTCCCCAAGCAGAAATTAAATGCAACTCAATTCTTGCAAGTAAACAATGATTCTTCCTCCTTAAAATACCTACTTTCATAATGAGCTAATTAAAGTACCATATAAATGATTATTCAATATAAAATTGAGATTGAGAGGCGGGGAGGTGGGGGAAACCATGAAATCATTACCCACAGAAGCATTGCTTTCTTCAGGAAAGCTAACAAATCATTATAGGAGAGATGATAGATGGAAAATAATAAGAAAAAGACCAGTGATAATGAACTTGACTGCAATAATGAACTTGACTATGTCTCCAGTTTAAACCAACTGGCCTGTTATTGTCATAGTGACAGAAGGCCTCATGACGCAAAGATGTTCAGCAGTTTTTCAGACCCTCCTAGTCAATGTTATGATGCAATCATTGATCTTCAGATGGAAAGAACAGAGAGCTGAGACAAGGATGATCTGGATTCTGCCCTGGTACTAATACTGAGTCACTCTTATACATCTTGGAGAAGTCATGTTAGGCCAATGTGTTTATGCTTGAGTGCCTAATGTTAAGCATCAGGTTTCTTATTTGTGCTTGGATTTTTATTGAGCCTTGCACAACAACACAAGGGCTACTCACAATGAAAATGAAACTCTCGAGTGTTCTGTTCTCTGTGCCTAGATGGGAACCTGTAGTTCAGTGCTTGCGTAACCAGTGATTATGCGATGAATGATCAGAATAAAGTAGGATTTTAGCCATATAGCTCCTATTACTTTACTGCTAGTCCATCAGTTAGCCCCTGCACGGTTCATTCAAAACAAAGCCCTGTGTGTGATTAAAATTAGCCGACCTGCAGCCTATGGCATGAGAACACCTGTTTAAATGGAGAAATCCCTGAGGTTCTACAATGTTTCAAATAAAAAATTTGAAGGTCCCTGCCTACCCTTCTTTATTTTTTATTTAATCAACCTGCCCTTCTTTATTTTTTAAACAAAATCTTAAGTATATTTGCTTGCTCGGTTATAGCTTAGTGCACAATGTTTGTAAATAAGGATCTCTATGTTATGCTTGGAGTGGCCAGAGTCTGGGAGAGGGAATTTGCATTGATGTAGCCACAGAAAGGCAACAGTTTTACTACTGCAAATACTTATTTATTCTGGAGTGTCTCGAGTGGTCAATATTGACTTTTCAGTGGTGTCTATTCCAATGCCCAGAATTTGTCAGCATATATAGAAAAATAATCTCAATCTGGAATCCTCATCCTATGTCAATTACAATTAAAAATCCCACATACAGAAATATATATCTGCTTCTCAAGTGAGGAGCTCCAGTAGTTTATAAACTATTTATATATGTTGTCATTTTAGTATTTGAATATATAGAAATGGTTTTTAAACTAGTGGAGCTCCTCACCTGAGAAACATGTATGTATTTCTGTATATGATTTTTTGTGAGGAGGTCTGTAATGACAGTTTGGTTAAGGAGTTTTGCTCTGGATGCAGAGACATAAGATTGAGCTTTCTGTAGATTTATATCGGAGGCTTGCTCCCAGTAGCTTGACTAAGGGGACAACTGGGGCAGCAGTCCCAGCTGTTGACTGGAGGGAGGAGTGCAAAAATAATAGTTGCCACTGCAGCTTTGTCATTGTGCTGCCATCGCTGCCCATTGTGCCACCACCCAGGGCACAGCACTGCCCTGTTACACTTTTGTCTGCCTAGCTGACCCAGGTATAAATGGATATGTGGACATTTTGGACTGGAAAATCACAGGCAGCTGGATGCAATACTGTCACATTATTCCTTGTGTCTAGAGGCTAGAGAAAGTGGTGTGTTTTAACCATGCTAGCTAATGGGTCACCTAAGATTACAACAGATCGCTGAGCCTTCCCCTCCAGCTCTTGATTTTCTGAGGACCCCTGCTTCAAGACATTTTCTAGCAAAATGTTAATTTCAGACACTGACGAAGTCAGGTTGTGGAAGCATACTCACGTCTACTCCATTAAGATCAGTATGCATCAATGTCAACAAGTGCTGATTTATCTGCAGAAGAAATAGAGAAGAAAGGGAAAGAGGAATTACTCTTTCATCTTGTATTTTTCCTGCCTTTTCCAGGTGTTCACTTGACCCTGATTGCTGTTGTATTTGAATACCTCTCACCAGCTAAAAGCTCAGACTCTCTCTACCTTTCCTGCTATCAAAAAACCAGGATGTGTTTTTGTGTGGGTTTTGTCCTTCCTTCTTCCAAGATATAGGTGCTAGTTACTTGGTTTTCATTTAGAAATAATTTAGCTGAATAGGAGTTAACAGGTAATTAAATGAACAGAGATATTATCTCCTTGCTAGGAAAGCAGGGAAAGTTAAAGATGGAAATATTCTCCAACGAGATAAAAAATGCAGATGCTTCAACTGGATTATTGTGACAAATATCCCCCACTAATTGTATGAGTCAGATTAATTCTTTTCCAACACTGTAAACCAGTCTGCTTTGTTTTTTTCTTTTAACAATTTGGCAGAGGGTATAGATAGCGGTTGTGTCTCCTCTCATAAGCCAAATCAATTTTTAAAGACATTTGCATGTTTTTGGTATTGGAAATGTTGCATTTTTATGATCACTTGTGATGTACTTGAATGGTAACATCGATGGACAAGCTTTGCAGAGATGAGGTATGAGGTGTATGCCCTTCAGATTTCATTGTCTGAGAAAATGGCATGGAGTGTGTGAGCCTTGATAACCTGAATTAAGCAATAAATTGAAATGATATTCTAATCACTGTGTGCTTTAGCTCTTCTACCGTATCACTGAGATGTTTGTAATTTTAGAAAGGGAAATACATTGTATTTAGAAGCAGTTCAGCAAAAGAAATCCTTGGTGGCTGAAGAAAAAAAAGAGAAATTGGAAATGGGAAATAAATGCCCAGGGCTGCTTTCAGAATTCTCTGCCCATCTTGGAGCACTAAGGGCCAATTCCAAAAACAATGTTTGGGCCCCTGACTCTTAGTTAGGTGGCCAAATCAATTACTGAAATTAATAAGAATCACATGTATAAATACATTTCCTGGATCTGGCTCTGAGAAAGCAGTTTAAATTGGAAGGGATTGTGCAAACAAGTTAAAAGAATAGAAGCATGTTAGATCTTCTTGGGATTGTTACTGGAAATGAAAAGAGATGAGAATTTATGTGAACTGCACATGCATCTGCTGTGAAAGCAGTTATTTTAACACCTACTGTGGAGGGTGCAGGATATAGAACTTCATGGATGCTCAAAGACAAAAGAGGAGCTGCTCCTGTTCCCACTGAAGTCAGTAGGAGTTACGGGATGGGTGCTCAGAAACTTATTTATGTGCCTAAATATGGCTTTAGAAGAGTTACTTTGGGGATGTGTCTAAAAATATTGGGTCTGATTAATCACTGTGCCCATCATTGCAGGGCTTGTGGTAGCAGGGGGAAAATTGCTTTGGGGTATGGTAAACACCCAAGCATATGGTAAATATTGTGCACTAAGCTATAACCGAGCAAGCAAGTATACTTAAGATTTTGTTTAAAAAATAAAGAAGATTGTGGCAAAGCACTGTTGGTGCCTGCCACTTTAAGGGCTAGGCCAGGGAGAGAGCAAATGCCTGATGAGGGCAGCCATTTAATGCCCAGCTCTCTGTACTGAAAGGGAGCAGTTTGTGACTAGCCAGCAGGGAAGAAACAGGACATGCCAGGCCAGTTACCGCCCTGCTGAAAGGCTGATTGGGGCACCTTAATAACCCCAGTTCCTACAACTGGGTGGGTAACCCCATAGTAGAGCCCGAGAAGGTGGACGCATGTAAGAGAGTGTGGCCTAGTTACTCAGAAGCCTGACTTGAGGTACCCTTGACTGGTCAATGCTGGGGCCAGGACCAGAAGGGTCAAAAGGACCAGGGGCCCACCATGAGAGATGCCCAGAGCCAAAGGCCTGGGGTTCTAACTGGACTTGGAGGTGAGGCCAGGGCATATGTGGCCAAAGGTCCGGGGGGGGGGGGGGGG
>NW_017729022.1:85645362-85656336 GCF_001723915.1 Gavialis gangeticus
GGGGGGGGGGGGGGGGGGGGGCACACCTGAGAGGAGAAAGAGTGCAGGGAGTTGGCAGCCCAGAATGAGGGTGGAGTAGGCCACCTGATGGGAAAGGATCTAGCTGGGGTCCAGACTGGAGAGTTATGGGGCGCACTGGGGGGCTGGAGATGTTAAGAGCTTAGATGCCATCTGCGAACAATGGGCTGCGGTGTAGAGGAGGTTTGGAGCCACAGATAGTGCCTCCTGGCATTGGAGTGCAAAAATGGGCAGCCTCCCACCTAATTAACACCATAATTATGTATCATCAAGGTGTGGCAGGTCAGAGAGGTGGGTGGTTAGCCCAGAAACAGGTGGGCAGGTCAACTTCTAACTGGCCCCAGGGAAGGCCCCCTGTTACAAATATATTCTCTTTTTAAATAATTAGAAAAAAAAAGTTTTATATTCCTTTCAGTCAAATATTCCATGATGCTCTGTATTTCCTACAAACAGTTTAAAATGATACAGAAGTGTCAATCACTTGTTTTTCTACTGAGCTGCAAATATGTCTGGGTGGAAAGCTATAGGCTATGGAAAGAACTTCTGGTATCATTAGTATATAACTCTCCAACTAAAATTAGCCAGAATACCAAGAACAAACCCTCTTGTGAACATTACTGTTGGATGTTAATATCACAACTTACTATTCTTGTGTTCAGAGAAGAATATTTCCAAGAATTTCAGTACTTCAGATTTCACAGCAATTTGGTGGACATAATGTGTTTTTAACTCTTACTGTAAGGTAAATTCCTGCCAAAAATAGGGGATAAAATGAAAAGAGGGAGAGCTTTATCTATGACAAAACATTAGTGAAAGTGGTGGGTATAAAAGAGAACACTATGGGTTCATGTACATGTCGCCCTACACTGTGTTACAGTGACGTAGCAATTATGTGGGTCTACATGTGATCGCCAGCTATGTCACCATACCAGTATGCTCCCCTGGTATAGCGTGCTGCTATGGCAATGTAGCAGTGAAATCTAACCATGCAGCGCACACAGACCATCGTAACTACCTGTACAGTGCCATGCTTTAATACTTGGAAGGGTGGTTACTGTCATCATAGCGCATTTTGTAGACACACTCATTTTGTTCTCTTTTACACCCCCGCCCCTCCAACTTCACTACCTTTTGGAAGTACTAAAACATGGTGCTGTAGCAATGTCACCATACGGCGATTTGTAGATGCATCCTATAAAGTATTTCCCCACATAATGAATTTAAATATTAATGAAAAAGTAGAAACTAATTGCAGTGACATTAATTTAAAAAACAAAAACAAAACACTGTGTTATTTTAAAAAATTTCCCCACAGACTGTAGTCTCCCTTTTGGAAAAACACATCATTATGAAAGTTGGTTTGGATTACAGCAAGACTTTTTATAATGATGGCCAAGACTCAAAATAGGCTGGAACAATACAACATTCCCATGTGACTCTCCCAATGCCCCAGCCCTGGTTTCCCAAGAGACTGACCTGTCCGCTCCTATAAAGAACACTGTTGCTGACATTGAGCATCCCCTGGTATTTCAGCCTCCCCAAAGGCCTGTTTACAAAGACTGTCAAGAGGTGTGGTGGTTTGACGTAAAGGAGGAATGCTCATTGTTGACTAAAAGTTGTCATTGTTAAATACATTTAATCCATGACCTAATCTGAATTTGACCCCAGGTCTCTAGAGCTGGAAAGCTAATGAATAACCTACCATCAAATTGTTTTTCTTAATCTGTGCACAATGTGATATACTGTGCCTTGTGATCTCTCTAAAAGCCACAAAGTTAGGAAGATGACTTGCCTTGCAAGCTTCTCTTTTCAGACATAAGGTTTACCATACAGTTGACAGGGTTTCTGTTTTGTGGGGGTGGCTTTATGTTTTGTTTTAATTTCTTGGAATTGGAATAGAAGCCTTGTTTCCTACTTCTCCTTTTTGTAATAATAGCAAAGGGCTAGCTTGATTTAGTGCTGCTTTTGTCAAACTGACCCATATTCTCCAATTCCAATGGCAAGGGAGGCTGGGAAGAGGTTTTGATTTGACAGAATAAGAATATAGCAAGGAATATGATGAGCTTTAGATTGGCACCTGGGGCCCAGCTCTGAACTGCACTGGGATTTTTACAATGGAAAATCCAGCAGGATTGTCAGCTCCTCTAAATATAGGTCAGGGTTTATAAGTGCAGTATGTGTACTATGTTAACTGTACAGCAAGGTCCTCAAGCCCCTTTCCTTGGCTGTGCAAATGGTATGTACCTCAGCCACAGAACACATACTGCAGCTCTCAAATACTTTAATCAAATGGAACTAGCTATATCACTGATCACAGTAAATGCTTAACAAATAAAGCTAAACACCTGCTATAGAAGATCAAGGGATATGCTTTACACCAGTGCATCACCCATTATCTTTGTCTTCTAAGTGTGATGCTAGCATTATGTATCAGGGTATCCCAATGCCCTTTGTAAATTAAATAACCCACACAATACCTCTGTGAAGTAAGTAAGTTTATTTGGAATGCCACAAACATTGTCACATTATGAGCTTTCGGTTTAAGTGATATGAGGAAAGGTGTCTACCTTAAAGTTGGAGGATTTGGACTTAGGACTTTTTGTTGCATTTTTTTGCCAGTGAAAAGGGATGTAATGACACAATCCACATTGCCATTAAAATAAATTTGGTATCTAAATCCCTTCATCAGTTTTAAAAATCTCAGCCTTTTGAATTTTATTCACATCTCTGCCATGTACTTGCCCTGTAACCACAGGAAATGCAGGCCTAGACTGAAAGTATCTACCAGTTTTGGATACCTGGCAGCTTTGAGTTGATACACAGACACACACACTTTTTCAGAAGATTTGAGCAAGTATAGCTCCCAACTTTCTGTTTACATTTTTTGGATAACATTTTTTCTCAAAATAAGAAAACAGGGAAAAAAAATAGCAGGAGATCAGAAAGATCAAAAAGTGGAAAGGGAGAGGATGTGGGGCTTTAGAAAAAACACCTTGGTTTCTGTCTGCTAGCCATAATTAGAGCCTTCTAAGAAATTAGACCAATCTTTGCATATTTGTCTGAAGTCCCTCTTCTCTGAAGGATCGCTGCTTTTTAGCTGCTAGACCAGCCAACTTTATGTGCCAAGATTTTATCCATTAAAACACCATAGTTCCAATTTAAGGCAACAGAACTACGGATACTTGGCAGGTCTGAAAGTCAAGCTCTGATTTTCTTAGTCTGAGTACCTGGCAATGAAGGGGTACAAAAATACTGAACACCTTTATAAATGTTGGCCTTAACATTCCTTCTTCTCTATTTTCCTATTTGTGAGCCGAAGACTAGGTCTTATCTCTTGTAACTTAGACAGACAAGGTTCTTTGGATACATCTGATATCTTTTATTAGACCAATTCAAATAGTTGGAAAAATTCTTCTTTGCAAGCTTTTGGGTACAAATACCCATCATCAGGCTGAGGAAGCATCTGCAGTAGGTGTGTGCTCTTCCTGGATGGAATGAAGGGTAAAGAAGCCAGAGGCTGGTATGCATGCAAGAAAGCCAGTCAGTGAAGATGTAAATTGAGGAGGCAGTGGGTGAGAGAGAGGTTTACTGTAGCAGCAGGCCTCAGGAGGGAATTAGCCTGCACCTGCAGCCGGTCAGCTGACTAGAAGAGGCAGGGCCCTGGGCACATATGAAACTCAGGGCTGGGACTAGAGAGTCAGTTCCATGCCAGCAACCAAAGGGGAAGGGGCCTCCAGGGAGGAGTTGCGCAGAGATGCTGCAACTGCCCGATATGCTGCACTTAGGGCTAATGGGGATCCAGGAGCTCACCAAGTACCCTTGCCTACTAGGCACTTAGTGCCAGGGAAGAAGTTTGACTCTTTTGAAGGGACAGAGCACACCCTGAACTTTTTGTGTTATGTTATAGCCCAGGGGTTCATATTTTAGTTGCTGTATTGTAACACCGGTGGAGCGGGTTGAAGCTATTGGGAACAGAGGAGGTCTCATTGGGGGCCCACTACAGTGTGGGGACCCCAGCACCAGAGTGGGCACGGTATTTGGGGTGAATAGACCCCAGCACCAGAGAGGGCGCAATGACAAGGGGGGAGAGCAGACCCCAGCACCAGAGGGCACAGGGACAAGGGGAAAGCAGACCCCAGCACTAGAGGGCACAGGGACAAGGGGAAAGCAGACCCCAGCACTAGAGGGTGCCATTATGGAGGCTGGATGAAGATGAGGCCTCAACTCAAGGAGACAGACAACATCGGTATAATATCTACAAGGCTTGGGGTGTGGTAAAGGGGTGGTGTGGAGCCACATCTCTAGCCCATAAGGCTGAGGGTGTCCCGAGAGGCATCCATTTTGGAGTGGGACCAAAAGGGGTCCGAGAACACAGGGTTCAGTGGAGTCCATCAGGACTGTGCCCAAAAATACAAACTAGAGGGAAGCCTCCCTATTTATTATAATAGAACAAGACATGGCAGGAGAGAAAGAGGGCACCCATTGGGCAGGATTGGCATGTTCAGTGATCCTTAGCGGTATCATGGCCATCCCTGGGGACCCCATCCCATGACAGTCATCCAGAATTAGAAGCTTCTATTCCACCCCAAAAAGCTATAATGAACCTCTTTCAAATGATGAATACAAGACACTCTTTGAGACATGAAATGAACAACAGAATTCATGTGTACACTAGCTTAAAAATGATTATACTTGAAAAATGATTTTCAAAGGCATCTCCCTCATGATGACTAGAATTAAGTATTAATATCAAGTTTCTTTGTGTTCTGGATTAGATACCTCAAGAAGAACAGAGTGTTAATGATATAGCATTAACTATATTGGGGAAAACTTATAGTACCAATGAGGCTTTAGGATGAAGTAATATAAAGAAAGCTAGATTGGCCTTTGGTTAATTTTGGGATTGAAAGAACAAAACAATGCCTATAATCTCCCCAATTTTGTATCAAGCATACCTCACCTGGACCAAAACTTCTTGTCCTTTGTGTATGGGGAATAAAATGTTGCACATTTAGGGTTGTTACTGGGTGTTTTTTGTATCTGCATTTCCTTTTAGTGATGGAGCAATTCTTTAATAGGTTTTCCATATGCCTCCTGCCCAGCCTCACCCACGTATTGTGGTAAATGAGGGTTTCATATCAGATGTTCATCAGATAAAACTGTAGACAACCCAAATCAACCACAAGTGGCAGCACTTGACAAGTGTGGTGGGGCTTTCTGTGTATTCATACTGCTATAGCATTACAATGAAACCTGGTGACACAAATATAGCTGGATTCTGTAACTCTTGGGATCCAGTTTTGAAGCTCAGATGAAGGAAGGGATTTGAGTTCAAGTTGGCCAAACTTTTTGGCTACACTAATGCAATATGTAGTGGACTATTATTAAGGATAATCTAACAAGCTTAATTAACGGACCAGACTCATCCCTGGTAACTTCATTCATTCATCAACTTTAGGGAACCTGTATTGGTGATGAAGTTGGCATATTAACTTCATCTCTGGCCAATAGTATAAAATCCTTCTATGCTGTTTTGTTGCTTCTCTTTGCTGTTTCACAGCCAAACTTCCAGTACAATGAGGCTAATGGCATCCATTACTTGTAATTGAACTTTTCATTAAGGGAATGATTGCAGAAAGGAAACTAATTACAATTAAAGAAACTCATTTGCATGCTCTATTTTATGGCAGTGTTGTAGAAGGCCAATAGAATGACAGCCTTATTTGTTTATTATGTGTCAGCTTCTTGTCACTGAGAATGGTGATTGAAATAAAGCAAGTGAGGCAGAATGGAAGGACAGAAACAGGATGTGAGAGTGATGGATAGATGGAAGATAAAGGCTACGTTGGAAATAGAGACTAATGTATGAATTATATCAGGGTAGCTGAGGAAGTTGTCGGCATTTTTCAGAACAAGATGCTCATGTAGAGGCAAATGTGGAACTAATTAGAGGTTCGGGAAGTTATTCAGATTTTGAGTTTTCATCAAGAATCAAGAATTTCAGCCAAATCAAAAATGTTGTAGAAATTCAATCAAAAGGCCAGTTCAATCCAGTTTTATCTTTCATTAATAAGCTGCTTTAGTGAAAGAGAGCTTGAACAGCTGTAGTTGCTGAGTACCCACAACTTCAAGCAAAGTCAAAGTGAAGTCTGAAATCCAGGTTCTGTTTTCATCTACATGTTACTAATAATAGCTAAGAACAGCAACAATTAACTTATTATTAAGCTTTAGTTTCCACCTTCAGTTGTTTGGGGTTTTTTTATCCTTTGGATCATTCTGCAAATAAGAATCAATTATTCAGTTTTACAGGGTTGTAGGTTGTAGCCGTGTTGGTCTAAGGACATAGGCAGACAAGGTTCTTTGGGTGAATCTGATGTCTTTTATGAGACCAACTTAAATAGTTGGAAAACAATTATTAGACAAGCTTTCAGGTTCAAAAACCCTTTGTCAGGCTAAGGAAGTTTCAGCAGTTGGTGTGTGCTCTTCTTGGATGGAATGAAAAGTAAAGAAGCCAGAGGCCGATCTGATATGCATACAAGACAGGTAGTCAGTGAAAATGTAGATTGAGGAGTCAAAGGGTGAGAGACAGGCTTGGTGGAGGTGGCGGGGAGAGAGAGAAGGGGCATGAATAGTGGAGAGATACCTAGGGAGTCAGATGTCAGACAGGTTATAATGTGTCATAAATCCAATGTCTATATTTAGTCCCTGATTTTTAGTATCCAGGAGGTTGATGAAGTGGAGTTCATAGGCTCGTCTCTGGGAAGTGTTTTGAAAGTTTTCTTTGAGGATCAGGATTGAGAGATTGCAGAGAGAGTGGTTTTCTTGTGAGAAATGTGCCCCCACAGGTAATTGGGTATTACTGTCTTTGATAGATTTCTGGTGTGCATTCATTCTGGTACTCGGTTGTTGTTTGGTCTCTCCTACCTATTTTCCATCAGGGCATTTGGTGCATTGAATGAGATATATTACATTTCTGGAGGTGCAGCTGTAAAAAGTCCCTGGGTTAGGTAGTGTGGGGGTGAAGGTCTGCACTTCCTTAGCCTGACAAAGGGTGTTTGAACCCGAAAGCTTGCTTAATAATTGTTTTCCAGCTATTTAAGTTGGTCTAATAAAAGATATCAGATTCACGCAAAGAACCTTGTCTGCCTTATTCAGTTTTGTCATTTTCACTTTTTTAATTTCTTATGAGTGAGTACAGTGTTCCTTCTGGAGGGGTTGGGGCAACAAACTGGAACTAACAAAATCCACATAAAACCCCTAATGCAGATATTTTTTCCAATGTCAATATAAGAGAATATTTCTGGTATTAATGGACCAAATTCTGATGTACTTCCCAAGTGTTTATTCAGACTCATGCAAACCTTCCCTGAGTTGAGTATTTTTGTCTGAATAGAGTTCATTCAAAATTCAGGCCATTAGAATTTTGTAAAGTATATAGAAAAGCTATACTTTTGGCCTCAATTTTCTAGAAGTGCCCTGATAGCATCATATAATCTAATAGCTTTACCTACAGTATCAGTGGAATTAAGTGAAGGTACTGTATTTTGCTACCTTCAGTATATTTAGTTTAATCTCTTAATCTACTGTGGGGAGTCCCTGTCTAAACTGTAAAAAGCAATGTCTGTTTGGATGGGAAATAAGTGTGATAAGAAAACATTTGTCTTACAACAGTATTCAGAAGTTGATCAGCTCCTGCCACTTTCTGCACTGGCAAAAATAAGCCCTGTTTTGATGTGCATGACCTAAAATGTACAAAAAGCAGGGGGGTAGATAGTTAGAGAATGTCATAGGATGACACTGTGCAGAGTCTGCAAGGTTATGAGGGGATGTGTACTAAGCACAAGAAAACATTTATACACAACCAAAATGAGTTCAAGTACAAGTATTGTCAACCTTTTATTTCTGCAATGCAAGTCGGCAGTTGGCCAATAGTATGGCAAAAAAATGATGGTTTTAGTGTATTACAGATCAGTGGGAACAACAGGGAAGGATGAAAATCTTGGATAGGATCCAGTGCAGCAGCATATACCATTTATAGCATTAAAATCATTTTCAGGCAGATCAATATGAATCCTGTTTGCTTAGGGCCTAAGCACGGTGGGAGGTAGTAGTGGGGGGAGGAGGGGTTAGGGACTGAATAAATGAAACCACTATGCGTGTAACACCTTATCTGCATCAAGTGAACATGAAACCTTTGAAATCTAAGTCCATTTGGCGAAGTGTTTGTCAGCCTAGAGCTGTCATCTCTGTTTGACACAGAGGAAATCAGACAGAATTCTTGGAGATCGTTTCCCCAGGGCTGACCTCCTTAACCACCAATGTAATAAGGATTTGCTTGTAACTGTTGAGAGGGGATTCTGGTTAGGGGCAGGATTTAGAGTCCACAGACAGGCCACTTCATATCTAATTTTCCTTGAGACAGACTACCCCACTGCCTACAGTATATGCAGAAGATATTTCTGGGTTGAAGCAGGTAGGGGAAAATTGGAAAAAGCTAATGAGGCTTTTATACACAAATTTTTGCAGAGGTTTTTTTTTTTTTTTTTTGGATGGCCACCCAAGTCTGTAGCTCTCCAGACAGTAATATGTGTAGAATACTGCTGCCAAGCTTCCCGCATGTACAAAGATGGATAAAGGCAGCTCTATAACTCTGTCCACGCCTCATTCATTTTAGAATGTGTTCAGATTAGTCTCTTTGTTTCTAAAATGCTCTATGCACTTGCTTCTGCCTATTTTACAGCTTTTATTCCCATCTCATTTGGTTAAAAATCTGAACTTCTATTTTATGGAAAAATCCTCTATTTCAACTTTTCATTCTAATTCAACATAAGAGAAAATTGAATTTTATTTTATGTTGAACTGGAATGAAAAGTCAAAGTATTAATGTTCCCCACCTCTAACAGAATATTTTGGAAATTTCCAAAAATTTTTGAGTTCATAGATGGCAGAACATTTAGTTTTGATTATTTTTATTGCAATGAATTTTTTTCACCATGTTCAAAGCTACATAGTTTGGGATTCAGATATTTTGTTTTGACTTGGCCTGACATTAATTTATGATCATCCTGAGCTGCTGGGATATCTCAGGGGAGTAATATTTCAGGTACCTTAACCCCCATTTTCTTCTGCAGACCAGGCCATTAGGCCATAATGCAACCCCTGTGATGCCTGTTGTTAGTCCAGCCAAAAGAGAGACAGTTGTCATCCTTCAGGATATCCAAAAAGGTCCTGTTCTGCATCAGGATGAAACTGAGACTTCTCAGTGTTTTGATAGAAAGAGGGATCTCCTCTCTGTTTGGTAAACGGGGCACTCTCCAGGGATGGTAGGACACTCTTGTTCAAGTTGCCTGATTTAAGATTGGAGTAGCAGTGCCTGGACCCCATTACACTGAGAGTGGATTAGGACTGGCTGGAGGGAGGTGAACACAGAAATAAAAGAATGAACTAGGAACTGAACCAATATTTTATGGGAACAGGTTTAAGTTGCTACTTGGGGTCTTTGCAGGACTTCTCTACATCTTAAGATCCTGCTTCAAGAGATAATGCCACAGGCCTCTTATCCATGCCCCCTGCTAATATGTGAGCCTCTTCTCAGTCTCCTTGTAATGATGGCAGGAAGACATATCTGACTTCACAGCAATCAGAGAAATGCTATGTAAAGAACTGCAGCCGCTCTTCCTTCCCCATTGTTTCCCCTTCTTCCACTATGCTCAGGGATCTGATGCTTTGCTTTGTATTGGTGTGGCTTGAGGTTTTGTTTAAGAGTGACTAGAAGAAGACACCTTCCACTGCCTGCCAAGGCACTGAGCAATAATCTCAAATTGGTTGTACCTGGGCTTCTCTTTGGGGTCAAAATGTGATCATTTTGGATCAGTTGTAAATTTTAGTTATTTTTAACTAAAATATTTAAATTTATCCTTACAACAGTTTCAAGTTGAAAACTATCTGAATTTGCCATTTAGAAGAAAATGTCAAAATTTGTTTTATGTTCTGATACTGATGAGGTGTTGTTTTATGATCAGCTTATAGGACATAGTGACTTTTGGAGTTTAACTCTTGGAATCAGTTTCATTGCCTCATTTGTGGAGCAACTCTAGTCTAGGTCCAGCCTATGTCCTTGAGCCTGGAGTCAGAACTGTTCAGGAGACATAAAGAACGGCATCCGCAGTGCTGATATCAGAAAGCACAGCATGACTTAGAGTCTTCTAAGGTCAGCTTCTGGCCTCAGATTTATGTGCATGGATGGCTGCCAAAGTGAGCCACAAGTGGAGATAGGAAGTCAGAATATGGTGCTTAATGTAGAATAAAAAAAAGACTTACCTTTACAGTTATAGAAGCCATCAACAAAAAGTAAATTGTGTACCGGTAAAAATCAGCCAAATGACTTAAAATTGCAAAATTATGTAAATCATCAATGGCTTGTTTCCAGGACAGTTCACTTGATAGATTCATTAAAAATCCTTCCAAAAATTAGGGGGGGAAGCAATTAAAATCATTGATCAGTTTATACATTGATTGTTCATTTAAATAAAGAAACAGGAGTATTTTAAGAAAGGGATTAAGTATCTTAAGAAAACCAGTCTTGCTCCCAGGAAGCATGTCTAAATTAAATGTATTCTTTGACGTGAAGCATGTTACTTGTTGGAGTTAAATTCTGATTGTAGTGAAGTTTTTCTCATTATATGAGCCTGTCCTGTCCACTTGACTATTTCAAAATGTTATCTTACTTCACTGAAAATTCTTTATGAATAAGCAGAAGTTGATCCAATCAAAGCATGCTCAGGGGCAACCAGCATGGGTTCATCAGCGGCAGGTCCTGTCAGACCAACCTGGTGGCCTTTTACGACCAGGTCACTAAATCATTGGATGCAGGGGTGGCAGTGGATATAGTTTTCCTAGACTTCAGGAAGGCTTTTGATACTGTCTCTCACCCCATTCTCATTAGGAAGCTGGGGG
>NW_017729022.1:85656790-85679469 GCF_001723915.1 Gavialis gangeticus
CAAGGAGTGACCAGGAACAATGGTCACAAGCTGGCGGAGGGAAGGTTTAAGTTGGACATCAGGAGGCGCTACTTCACGGTCAGGGCGGCTAGAGTCTGGAACCAGCTTCCAAGTGAGGTGGTGCAGGCTCCCACCCTGGGGGTTTTTAAGAGGAAGTTGGATGACCACCTTACTGGGGTCATTTGACCCCAGTGCTCTTCCTGCCATGGCAGGGGGTCAGACTACATGATCTGCTCAGGTCCCTTCCAACCCTAGAAACTATGAAACTATGAAAGCAAGAGGTCTCTGCACATTATATTTTTCAATATCCAAAAATATATTAATTTATGAAGCAACTTATATGTTCCCTACCCCAAAGAACTTATCATCTAAATAATACCTATGTAATATCACCACATACACATTATGGATTTATCCATCTGTAGAGGGTAGGAATTTTTAAGGTATTAGGGTTATCTCACACCAAAAGTATGACCAATAGTGGGTTCATATTCCTATGCCCAAAAGATTTTAACGTTCATTTCTTGAAGCAAAAGGACCTTTAAAAAAAGACATGCAGAGTGTAATACCTACTAGCTCATCTAACGTGTCTCAGTATGTGGGCAT
This sequence comes from Gavialis gangeticus, assembly GCF_001723915.1. Classification (NCBI taxonomy): domain Eukaryota; kingdom Metazoa; phylum Chordata; order Crocodylia; family Gavialidae; genus Gavialis; species Gavialis gangeticus. The sequence continues at coordinate 85,657,397 of NW_017729022.1, forward strand.
CCATATGCCAGTGCTAGCACACTTTTCAATATCTGAAACTGATGGATTTGAATACCTGGTCATAATGTTTTTAGATTGTATCATTTGTGCCAACAGATGTCATCCTCTAAAAGGTGATACAGAGGTCTTAGTTCAGATCTGAGAAAAGACAGCACTGTGAAAATCAGGCCCAGGATCTCAGTTTTGTAAGGGCACATTATGAATGACTGCTATATATTAATGCCTCTTTATTTCATCTCTCTCAAATGAGAAAAATCACTTTGCAGCAGGGCTTGCAAGTTGTATCTATTCAAAATGAACCTCAGATTCTCATCTCTATTCTCAGGGCCACCACACAGATCAGTTAAGCTTTTAATCACCAGTTACTTTTCCATTAAGGAAGTAAGATGAGATTCATTTGCTGGTTGTCAAAAGTCCTTATGACTGTCCTTTTGTAGGTACCTTGTACTTTCAAGCAGCAAACAAATAAACAGAAAACTCTTAGGGAGTAGCAAACAAAACCCTAAATGCTTTGTCCAGTAGAAGGAAAGATAGAAACTGAAATGGAGAAGCTGCAAGGACTTTTCATTTTTCATTCCTTCTGCTTGTGTTTTTCCTTGTCTGCGGTAAGCAGAGCGAACAGAATGTTAAATATGCCCTTATATTACTCATGGAAAGAAAAGGTCATCAGAAAAAAAGAAAGATGCACAGCCCTAAAACAGGAAGAATGGAGGTTTGGGCCACTTCATTTTCTTAGAAATTTCAGGAGGGAGAGGTTATAAATAGTCGTAAATTCATTTTATTCATAAAACACCCCGTCAGAGATCATTGTGCTGCACAGACAATTACAAAAGAATCATAGCAAATTAAAAACATAAATTAAAGTGTCATAACCTACACAAGAATGATCAGAATTGAATGCCTGTGAGTGAAGTGCTTTAAAGATGGGGTGGACCTAGGAGGGTGTGCTTCCTGGTATCTAATAGGAGAATGCAGTTGTGGCTCTGGGGGCCTAGAGCTAAGGTCTAGAAACAGTTTATTTGCAAGGAGTCCATTGTGGCTCCTTGATTCTGAGGAAGAGTTTAGAGCAATTGATAGCTGATCTAAAATGTGTCAGCTGGTTATGATCCCCTAGATATCATGGACAAGCCAGCAATGGTCAAAATGCTTTGCTGTCTGGACACCCCCCCATCTGTCCCTCCCTATGCCCAGTGCATCTCTGAAATCTTTATCAGCTGAAAGAGAGCCATAGCCAATGAATGTGTTGACTCTGTGCTTCAGGAGATTTCTCCCATCCTAAAATGTCCCCAGCAGGAGATGTACAGTTTCCACACCCTTGTACTACCTGGCTATCCTAAAGGGAATAGGATAGGATTAAGAAAATCTGAATACTTGGAAAATCCCACTGACAAGATTTTTCGAAAGGGCTTATTTCAGTTTCTAATTGGGAGCTGAGCTCTATGGGAAATATAATCAAAGACAAACAGGAGGCGTTACCCATCCTGTAGTCCAGAAGGGTCCCCAGAAGCATTAAATATGTAATGAAGCCATACCAGAACCATGGTCCCAACCCATAGCATCCTTGTCCAGACAAAGGCAAAAGTTCTTGCTTGTGACCTTCCATGTGTTTCCATAGTTTCATAGTTTCTAGGGTCGGAAGGGACCTGAGCAGATCATCTAGTCCGACCCCCTGCCATGGCAGGAAAGAGCACTGGGGTCAAACGACCCCAGTAAGGTGGTCATCCAACCTCCTCTTAAAAACCCCCAGGGTGGGAGCCTGCACCACCTCACTTGGAAGCTGGTTCCAGACCCTAGCTGCCCTGACCGTGAAGTAGCGCCTCCTGATGTCCAACTTAAACCTTCCCTCCGCCAGCTTGTGACCATTGTTCCTGGTCACTCCTTGCGGCGCTCGGGGGAACAGGGACTCCCCCAGCGCCTGCTGATCCCCCCTAACCAGTTTATAACAGGCCACAAGATCCCCCCTCAGCCTTCTCTTTTGAAGGCTGAACAGGTTCAGGTCCCGCAACCTTTCCTCATAGGACCTACCCTGCTGTCCCTTGATCATACGAGTGGCCCTCCTCTGGACCCTCTCGATGCTGTCCACATCCCTCTTAAAGTGCGGCGCCCAGAACTGGACGCAGTACTCCAGCTGCGGCCTGACCAGTGCCGCATAGAGGGGGAGGATCACCTCCTTGGACCTGCTCGAGATGCATCTGTGGATGCACGACAAGGTGCAGTTGGCCTTCCTAGCCGCCTCCCCACATTGCCGACTCATGTTCATCTTGGAGTCAATAATGACTCCCAGATCCTTTTCCACCTCCGTGCTGACAAGAGGGGAGTTCCCCAGCCTGTATGTGTGGTGCCGATTGTTCCTCCCCAAGTGCATCACCTTACACTTGTCCGTGTTAAACCCCATCCTGTTCTCCTCCGCCCATCCTTGTAACCTATCTAGGTCCAACTGTAACCTGTTGCTCCCCTCTATTGTTCCCACATCCCCCCACATCTTCCCTTCTAGTTCTTTGGTTTTGATTCCTGGCTCCAACTGGTTGGCAATTCTGGCAGGACCTTTAGCATCCCCTGATTCTGGTTTTCTGTATTTGATTCTGGTTCAAACTTTTGGCTCTGGCTTTGGTTTCTGATCCTGGTTAACCCTTGGCTTAGTGCGTCTCTGTCTCTGGCTTTTGACCCCAGTCTGTCTTAACTTAGGCTACATCTCCCAGTTCCAGTGTCAGACCCCTGCACACTCCCAGCCTCAAACTTTTTGGACTCAAGAAACCCCTCCATAACTTTTGCTCATTAAGTGGCAATTAATTTCAAGAGCTAGTTTATCTGTTACAGTGCTTACCTCTTTGCAGATGGACTGGGAAGTGGGTATCGGGGATCAACCTGGCAAGGACAAGACTGCACCTACACTTACCTGCCTATATCTTCATAGCTCACTTACATGTTCACACTTTGCAGCCCCCTTGAAAAGATCTAATGGCACCCCAGGGGGGTCGGTGCACCCTGATTGAGAATAACTGATGTAGGCAGTCCTTTCTGGGCTCATGCTCCAGTCAAAGAGTATTTGCCTTGGGAGCCAAGACCACAGGGTGGGCATAATATGATAATAGTAATGTGTAAACCTCATGCATTCAAAAATAATGGGCCAGATTCCTAACTCATGGACTTGGCTAAAAATAATAAATGTGCAATTTTTCTTTGATTTCAGCAGTTGGACCCTTTAGGGTTCACATTTTGGAGCTTTTCTTCAGAGCCATGACATTTTAGAATTTTTTGTCTTTAAATTTAAAAAAAAGAGATTTTATGTAATCAGATAGGGCTTAAAACATCTCAGGTTTTAAGGAACCATGTATCACTAGAAATGATACAGTTGTGAATTGGCAGTGCTGTTATAAGGGTAGCTTATTTACAAGAGCAGGTGTGCTCTTGCCCAAATGACAAGCTCTAAAGGAGCATTGCTAGAAACCATATTTTGAGACAGTGTAATTTCAGGTTTATTTCAAAACTTCCATCCTCTGTGTAGTTTATTCATTGTTCTACCCAGTCAAGAGAACGTTCAGCAGTTTAGCACCAAAATGTTTTCATATTCAGAAGGGCAAGGCTGGAGGGGATTGTTTATATAATAATAATAATAACAATAAGCCTTTGTTAATAAAGTGGAGTACTGAGATGTTTTATGGCTTGTAGCTTCCAATATCTCATTTGAGTGAATGACCGACTCCAAACACCTGAGCATGGTGAACAGCCAATGTCTAACTCATTTGAGTCATTTAAGGGAGTCGAATGAGACACGATATGCTCTATGATGATATAGTAGATGTAGCTGTCATATCGAAGCTGCTTTGATTTAAATGGATGCCTCTGATATTCTGTCCTTAATCATGGGTTGCTACAGTGGACAATTGAGGATGGCACTATAAATGGCTGTTCTGACCTTGGGAGCATGCATCGCACTGGTTTGATTTGTCTGAAACCAGCTAAGAGAAACCTGCCAAAAGCTCCACTCTCAGGTGAGCATTAGGGCTGTGCAAAACAGCATTGTTTCCTTTCCAATTCTGTTCTGACGGGACAGTGTTTCATTTCGAAGCACTGTTTCATTTTGTGTCATCAAAACTGTTTCACTGTTTTGATGCTGTTTCGACGTGTCACCCGTTGGCTATAATGGGGAAGCACTAAGCTGCCTATAACTTTGTCATTTTTTGGCAGATTTGGATGAAAACAGCAGGGATAGTAGCCCTTTCTGAGGGCATGAAGACTGCCAATTTTCAAGGAGATAGGTGCAGGGATTTCTGGTAAACTGTACCTCAAGCTGCTGACAAGCAAAACTTGTGACGTGTGACTGTGTGTATGTTAAGGCGTGCCCTCACTGGTGCTGGGGCCTTTACACAACACAGTAGTGTACCCCAATGAGGTCTCCTCCCCCCTAGAGCCTCAGTCCAGCCCATCACTTTAAATGACAAAAGGTAATAACTTAGTAAGCAGCGCAGTAGCACCAGCAGCATCTCAAACAGTCACAGTCAATATCAAAGCAGTCCTTCCCCCCTCTTCCCACTCCCTCTCCTTACTTTCTGTTTTCCTGCAGGCAAGCCCAGCTTCAGCTTCGAAACTCAGAACATTTGGAAACTTTTGAAACATTTCGACTGCCCTTGTTTCATTTTGAGGCTGTTTCGAAGCCCTTTGTTTTGTTTTGATTTCACTGTTTTGAGCTTGAAATGAGTCAAAACAATGTTAAAACGAAACAGCCGGCAAAATTTCACACAGCCCTACTGAGCATCACCCCTCTGCGCAGAGCAAACTCAAGGCTTTAGGCATAACTTACTACCTATTTTGAGGCTCTGAGTGGGACTGATGTGCTTAGCAACCCTCTAAATGTGGAGAATTTCAATGAAGGAGAGGGAAAAGGAAAAATTCATACTGGTATACAAATACAGAATAGCAGGTAGGTTTAGTTTAAAATAGTAGACCAAAACCAGGAATTAGAATCTGAATTTGTTTGCATTCTGAGAGTGGCTCAGATTTGAATATTCTGGCCTTCTTGATAGTTTTGGTTCCAGGTCACCCCCAAAAAAACAGGAGAAAGATGCTTTCTGGCACTAGTTCACACACAGGCAGAATCTAAAGATCAGCCATTGCTGTCATATCTTAATCTGAAATAAAAGAAATCATGAAAAATCAGCTGAACCTATGAAATTTCCACCACTAGCAGCCAAAAAGAAAAATATGGGAAAAAATTCCTTCCTATGTAGACATTCCCAGAGCTCAAATCTTAGACTCAGTCAGATCCCTAATCAACTCTCATGCCTCCTTCTAATTGTTTTTTCATGGGTTTATTTCTGCTGAATGTTGTAAAGAATATCTCTCCCAGCAGCTACATTATGGGTGCATCTATACATTGCCTTACATCACCCTAGCAACTCACAATGTCGCTGTATGGCATGCTACAGTAACATAGCAATCACGTGAGTCTACACATGACTGGCAGCTACTTCACTGCAGCAAAGTAGCTGTGAAATCTAACCATGGGCCATGCGCAGAATGCAGTACATACAGTTGTGAAGGACTAAAGTACCATAGCAGTGTCACTGTATGGCGATGTATAGAGGTGCCCTAGAGGTAACGTTGCTGGCACATCTTAGAAACATGCATTCTGAGGGGAGGCAAGGTTAGCTATCTCTGTGAGATGGGACCTCTCATAATCCCATCATACGTTATTTGCAAGGCTGGAAATTAAACCAATGAGGCCTGATTCTCCATTCTCTTGTCTATCCAGAATGCCATATATCCCCATTTGGTGATTTTAAACACAGTTATCAAACCGAAGGGATGAAAACTAAGTCAAGTGAGGAGACCATTAAATTCTGGGCCTGAATTATGAGGAAAAATATAGGTGAACACTGGGAGCTCCTGTTGTCACTTCTGAGCAATAAGTAAACCACTCTGGCTCTCTTAACAGTACAACAATGCATTTGTGGCCAGGACAAAAGTAAATGTTGCCATCCACAGTTTGGAGAATCTAGTGCAACACTGTGGGGCCTCTGAGTGTTTTGCAAGGAAGGCTATGGCTCATTAGGTCTTTGGCAGACATTCAGTTAAAGCAGTGGTGCTCAACCTTTTTGCCTGGCAGGCCAGATGGGCAGTGCCCAGGCCGTCTATGGGATAGATCCAGCCAGTACTCCCAATCCGGCACCCGGGTGGGCACTATCTGGTCACATAGAGGAGGATAGGGAGGCAGGCCAGCCCCAACACAGCCCTGCAGCAGAAAGGAGCTTGAGCAACCAGTGGAGAGGGAAGGGGACCCTGTGGGGGGGATGGGAGAGGGAGTATGGCCAGGTCCCAACCCAGCCCCAAAAGGGGAAGGGGGTATGGCCCAGCCCTGTGCAGGTAGGGTGCATGGCCAGACCCCAACCATGCAGGCTTAAGTTTTAGGAATTCGGTAGTGAGGCGTGTTGCTTTATTAATGGTCACTGCTGCTCTGCTGCCAAATTTCCTGGCCCATAGGGAGCCCCATGGGCTGGATGCGATGGCTGCATGGGCTGCATTTGGCTTGTGAGCCAGAGGTTGAGCACCCCTAAGTTAAAGGAAAAATTGGATGTGATCCACAATTCTTACAGTCACACCTCATGCCATGCCACACATGCATGGCAGAAGGCATGATTGTGGGATTAGGGATCCTATCTGTGTTGTTCTCAAAAGACCAAGGAGTTAAGCTTATAGAGCGATAAAGCTTGTTTATCCAGAGAGCAGTACCTGCCTACCGTTCTGCTGTTCCTTCCTGCAATTCCTGGACAAATGTAACAACTTATACATAACACTTTAAAGGTATCCACACACCTCCGCCCTTTACATGTAACATAATCTAACATTAAAAGTTTAGTTCAACCCATAGTCTTTGTGTTGGCTTTTTAATTCTAAATGATCTTCTCAGTTTCTCTGCATTCTCAATCCTTATTGGTTCAGTTCTTGTTTGGTTTCCTTGTTCAGATATCTCTATTTGTGTCATTTTCAATCCCCTCTGTCATTTCTTGTTGCTCTGCCTCCATTGGTGACTCTCGTGATGCTGCTTTTTTTCTCTCCTTTACAAGCTGCAAGTGTCGTCTGTTCCTTCTTAACACCTGTCCTTCCGGTGAGACTGCTTTAAAGGATCTGGGTGCTACTTAATGGCAAAAACCTAGTGGTTTTTGTTTCCATATTCATCCATCTGAGATGAGCACCATATCTGTTGTGCAGTTGCGGTAACTCCCTGGAACCCCTGTCATAGTACCATTTTTTTGTTTGTCTCATTTTTAAATGTTTTCACATCTTGCTTTTCCTTCTGATGAGCATCATCCAGAAGATTTGGCGGCCTGATTTTGAGTTTCCTGTTAAACAGCATTTCTTCTGGGACAATTCGTGTTTCATGGGTGTTTCCCTGTAATTTAAGAGTGACAGGTAAACATCAGTATGTGAATCTGTAGCTTTTTTCAATAATTTGCTCACTATTTGTACTCCATTTTCCACCAGACCATTGGATTATTAGTAACTAGGACTCAAAGTGTTGTGACAGAATCCATATTTGTTTGTAAACTTTTTAAAATCAAGACAGTTGAACTGAGGTGTGTTGTCTGTTGTCACAATTTATGGAATCCCACATCTAGCAAAAATCAATTTGATGTGAGTTTCATAGTTTCATAGCTGGTAGGGTCGGAAGGGACCTGAGCAGATCATCAAATCTGACCCCCTGCCATGGCAGGAAAGAGTACTGGGGTCAAACGACCCCAGCAAGGTGTACATCTAGCTTCCTCTTAAAGACCCCCAGGGTAGGAGCCAGCACCACTTCGCTTGGAAGTTGGTTCCAGATCCTAGCCGCCTTGACCGTGAAGTAGCGCCTCCTGAGTTACGACATGGTTTGCTGTTCTGCTTTCAAGCAATGTAATTTCAGGATAGTGAGAATAATAATTCAGCACTAATACATAATTTTTCTCGTGCATGTGTGAATAAGTCAATGCCCACTTGATACCACAGAGCTATGGGTTCCTCCATGACCATCATAGAGCGCATCCAGACGAGCGCACACGTGCCTCTTGCTGCGTGTCAAACCCCTTTGAGACGCTGCAAGAGGGACATACGGAAACAAAAAAAATCTCCTGTGCTACAAATTTGCAGTGCAGGGGCAAAATTGGACCCCTGGATATCCAAGGGTCAAACAGTAACCCGGGGGGAAAAAGCAGGGCAGGGTACAGTCTTGGACCATGCCCTGAGGCAACCAGAGGCTCAGTCATCCAGACTCTGGTTGCCAGCCAGAGCACCTCTGTGGTTGGCTCTTTCCCCAGTGCTGAAGCACTCTGCTTGCTCCTGTGGGGCAGGCAGCAGTCCAAGCTGCAGGAACCTGGACCCGGCTTCGTGGCAGGTAAGTAGGTGTTGGGAGGGGCTGCAGGAGGGGGGAGGGGACCATGGGAGAGGCCCTGTTGCCCCCGTTCGTTTCCTCAACTCCCTGTTCATTCCCCCAGCTCCCTGCTCACTCTCCCAGGCCCCCCACACTCACTGGCAGTAGCAGCAGCCTCCGAGGCTGGAGATGATTAGGGGAGCAAGCAGGAGGCTGGAGACGGCAGGGAAATGCCTCCAGCTCATCTCCAGGGGCTCATCTCCAGCCTCCTGCTCATTCTCCTGCTCATCTCCAGCTTCCCAAGTTGTTCTCTTTTTGCATTTTTCAATGCTCAGATGCCCCTCATATATTCTGTTTAACATGTCTTTCTTTAGCACTGCCGGAACAATGAGTTGTGAGCCCTTGAACAAAATGCCCTCCAGTACTGACAGCTCTTACCTGGACTGAGAGTAGAGGCTAGGTATATGTTTTCCAGGCCAACCAGCACAAATAGCTCTTATCACTTTTTGCAATGTGGTGTCCTAAGCGGTAGCTTCTGCAACTGTGCCCACATGTTATCTGTGACAGGAATCACTCTTTTAATGACATTAACATGTACTGTGTCTGAGTCTGGAATTCTGTCATTTTCTGTTGTGTCATATGCTCTGGACAATGTATCTGCAATAAGTAAATGTTTTTCTTGTGGGTACTATATGTCTAGATCATACATTTGCAGTTGAAAGAAAAGCCTCTGTAATGTGGGTGGCATGTCTGATAACCCTTTCTTTGCTATAGTTACCAAAGGTTTATGATCAGTTTCAGCTACCCCAGGCTTTCCACAGAGGAATATATAATATTTCTTACAGACATATACCAGAGCTAAACTTTCTTTCTCAGTTTGTGCATATAGACACTCTAACTTAGAGAGTGCCCTAGATACATATGCTACTGCTATGTTTTTGAAGCAAAGTTGCTCCAATGCCTTCTTTTGAAGAATCTGTTGACAATTTAATGGGACTTTTAGGGTCATCATATTTTAGTACCGGAGCTTTCATTATTTTTTCCTTCAAGTTTTAAAATTCAGCTGCACGTTCATGTTCCCATATCCACTGAGCATTCTTTTGAAAGTGTTTGGTCTGCTCTGCTAAGTTAGATAGATATTTCCCAGCAAAATTAATCATTTCCAGTAATCTTTGCACTCCCTTATCTGTAGAGGTGGCATGTTCATAATGGATTTAACCCTTGCAGGATCGATTTGCACCCCTTTCTCAGAGAGCTTTTCTCCCAGATATGTTATTTCTTTGACCTTGAATTTGCATTTTTGTTTGTTCAGTTTCAAACCTGCTCTGCAAGCTCTTTCTTAGCTTCAAGTCATGTTCTTCCACAGTATTTCCCCAAACTAATATATCATCAATATAAACCATAGTTCCATCAAAACCTTTATTTGTTGCACCTTTATGTGAAATACTTCAGATGCAGAATGCAGCCCAAAAGGAAGCCTACAAAAGCAATACCTTCCAAAGGGTGTATTAAAGGTATTAAAATCTAGTGCTATTCTTTTCTAGGGGAACTTGCTAAAACCCAAAAGAGGCATCCGAAGTGAAGAAATATTTAGCTTCTGCCATCTTGCCAAAAACCTCTTCCCTGGTAGGAATTGGAAGATGCTCCCTTTTGATGTACCTGTTCATATGCTTAGAATCCAGACACCATCTCAAGGATCCATCTTTTTTTCTATTGTGATCCACAAATGAACCCAAGCAGTTGGTTGCCCTGCTTTTTCTACTATGTCTATGTTAACCAATCTATCTAATTCTTTTTTCTCCCTTAGTACAAGGGGAATATTTCTTGGAGCATATATGGAGGGAGTATTTGGTTCTGTTAATTCTATCTGGTACTCAGTTGACAGTTTCCCTATGCCTTGAAACACATCACAAATCTCTTCTATGTTCTTGCTTTCTAGCCCCTTAATGGCATCCATTCTCCTAATCAGACCTAGAGTTTTACATGTTCACAACCCAGTAATTGGCACTAGCTTTCCTGGGACTGTTACAAACTGAATTTTTACTATATTACCCTTGTGTCTAACATGCAATGCACAAACACCCTTGGTTGCAGTCCTGTTCTCTTTATACACTCTAAGTCTCACTTTTGTATCGTGCACAGGGTTAGTTTTCATTTTTTGAATAATGTATTCTTGTATTACATTGACCTGTGCCCCTCTATCTATTTTAAAAGTTACCATTAGTCCATTGGTGTCCAGGATGATTGTCCAATCCTCAGAAGAATTAACTTCTTGCATTATGCCAATAACGAATTCTTCCTTTTCCTCATTGCATACAGCATGCACCTGCTGTTTTTTGTGGGGTGCATCCTTCTCCTTTCTGCAAACTCTTTCAAAGTGTTTGAATCTTTTGCATTTGTTGCAGCACTTACCAAAGGCAGAGCATTGCATGGGTTTGTAGCAACCCCCACAGCATCTGCAGCTGACCACTGTTCAAGCAGTTTTCTTTGGCTTCCTCTTGCCTGCTTTATAGTAAGGTCTTCCTTTCTGTATTGTTTGTGTGTCACCATCGGTTTTTGCAGTCTCGTAATCCTGTCTAGTTCAGCTTGTTCTGGGTTTTTTTTTCTCCAGCTTCTGCAGCCTGGCATTTGTTATCTCAGCCACTTGGCACATTCTAACTGCCTTTTCCAAATTAAGCTCAGGATCCTCTAGCAGTCTTTTCCTGAGACTTTTATCCCTTATACCCAATACTGTTTGGTCTCTGATCATGAACTCTTTTAGGTCTTCAAAGTTACATGTCTGGCTTACCAGTGTGAGGTCTCTGACAGACTCCTCTATTGTCCCACATTCTTTCTGCTGTCTCGTGGAAATTATACTGTTCAAGGGTTTCATTTTGATTGACTGTACAATATTCCTCAACCTTTTTTATTACTGTGCCATGGTTTTTCTGTTCTGCTTCTGCTTATAGGCTATTATAAAAAGATGGAGCTTCTGGGCCTGCTATATTTAAAAAAATAAGTACCTTGAATGAGTCTTCCTTCTTTGTAGCTCCACTGGCCATCACATATATAGTGAAGCTCTGCTTAAATTTCTTCCAGTTTTCTGCTGCATTGCTGGACAGCTCTAACTCTCCTGGAATTCTGAGATGCTCCATTTTTGTCTTTGTTTGCATCCCACTTGGTACCATCTGTTGTTCTCAAAAGATAAAGGAGTTAAGCTTACAGAATGATAAAGCTTATTTATCCAGAGAGCAGTACCTGCCTACTGTTCTGCTGCTCCCTCCTGCAATCCGTGGGCAAATGTAACAAGTTATACATAACACTCTTAAATGTATATCCACACAAGATTCCAGTCGGAGGCTATTGCTGATGCAGAGGAAGCCCAAGATCATGGCAAGTAGCAAACTGGGGGGATTGGTGTTCCCATAGCTTGGAGCACTGGTCAAAGCCATAGGAACATTGGGAGCTCCCAGCCTTAAGGGCACATCAGGGCACTTATCTCCCATGTGCTGTCACAGCTGGGAGCACCAATCAACTGACTGGTACTCCCAGCCTCCAGAGTGGGCCAGAGTCTTGAAGAGCTCCAGTGCACTCCCAAGACTGGAAGCAGCCACAAATTTTGTTTAAGGCACAGTGCAAACAGGCCACGAAGGTATATAACATATTACAATTTGTGGATTTTATTCCTTGTTTTAGCTCGCCATTAATTGTTTGAACATGTGTCTAGGTTACTACTTAAGATGCAATTAACTAGTTAATCATGTCTGAAGTGTACTGTCTGCCAGGAAGGGCCATTAGAGTCTGTAGATGGTCATTTAGATTTATAAAATCTGAACATAATTGACACGGGTTCCCCTTCCAGATTTAAAACCCCCTTGATAAATGTCACACCAGATGGCTTGGGCCTGTCTCTCTGTGGCCCTGCACTACATAGCATCATTTATCCCAGTGCAAACTGGAGGTAAAATGACACCAGCTTGGCTTTGGTTTATGAGTTTAATTTTCAAGAGTTCCATAGTGAATTAGGAACTCAAGTCCCTCTGAAAATCAAAAGAAATGATTAAACATAATCATGCTTACCATTTGGAAACACTAGCTAGGGCAGTCTCCATACGGAACACACCTGCCTGTCTTACCCTTCTACTCTGATTTGTCTAACCTCTGTTTCTAAACACTTTGAATGATCTGCTACACATATCATCTCTTTGGAATGGGGAACTGTAGGATCAGGCACTTATTACTTAGGAAGGGATTTTCAGAAGTGCTCCATGTTACCCCAGCTGTGCACTCACTGATGTCAACAGTTAGGCCAACGCTGAGCACCTTTGAAAAGCCAGCCTTTACCAATTCATTCTGATCTCTCCTGTTTCAATAACATTGTTAGCCATGTTTTGTTGCAAGCTGCTCATCGTCCTCCTTATCTGTGCATATTTCACCTTTATAGCAAAAAAAATTAACTAATTTTCTTGTGCTTGATTTTTTTCTTGTTCAAAGAACTGGGAGAAGTAGAAGGTACATTGTGTCCTGTTTTAGGATGAGAGACAACCATGAATGGCATGGAGTAGTATTCAACAACTTACCGTTTTATGAATTTTCTCTGTACCAAATAAAGGGTCACTGTTTCTATAGTTAAAATGTTACATGAGAAGGAAAAAAAACAACTCTTTGTAGGGTTTTATTCATTCAGGTGCCTGTCAGCTGTATGCATGTATACTTAATGGAAAATGTCTCCTTAGCAACATAGTACAGTTTGGAAGTAACCCAATGTCAACAATTCTGTCTTTAACATCTGCTTTATTGAATTGATCCTTTAAGTGCACACATGTGGTTCTGCAGCATCAAAGGTCAAAGTTATTAATGCTAACTGCTGCTTCAGATAAGCACATTCACACAGCAAGGATATCCAGGCTTCAGATCTGATGATAACTTATAATCCAAAAACAGTTACTTTCACCCACAGTTTCCTAGTCCTCCTTTTCCAACACTGCATTTCAGCCTCTTCTTTTCCAGCCAGAAAAAGGCTTTTTTTTCTTACTAGATGGAGCACATGTTCTCAGCCTGGTGACTTTCTGAATCTGTGTATAAATGAGTGCCTCAACATTCTGCCCAGCATTGACCCTTACAAGGCTGCTGTTTGCTTTAAGATAACTAAGTGAATATTTTCATTGGTCAAGACACTTCCCTTTGTATATTTAGGGAAGCACAAGGGAATAGTAATGTGGATATAACTGAAACCTCATCTAAGGTTAAAATGTCAGGTTTTGAAAGTTCATTACCATATAGGACCTACTGTATAACATGTTACCCTTGTACAAGGAATATTTTTTTGCAAGGCTATAGCAGAGGTCTAACCTGATGTCCAGGGGAAAAATATAAAAGGTTGGGCAATCTTTGTAATGTTTATATTTGTGATGGTAAACTATTGAGATGAAAACTGTATGGTAGCACTACAGTAGAACCTGATCCTGACGGGAGCTGGTAGTAACTACCACAATCAATATAGTAAAATCTAGTAATGCTGCAAGACAGGAGGGAGAACATAGGGAGGACATTGTTGGAAAAGGAAGAGGGAAAAATAGCAGTGAATCCTCTAGAACAGTTCCGATCAGACCTCACTGGTAAGTGCTGCATCAATAACTTGGCTCCCAGTGGCATAGAGTTTTTTCCCCAGTTCACAGAATTGCTTGTATATACCTGCTCTTTTAAAATTGCCTCCATTACCCTATAACGTCAGCAGGAACTGGAGAAAATGTACTAACTACTTCAACAATGAAAAATGGGATTAGTGTCTTGTGTTAATAATACCATCATTGCAAAATACTTTGGTTAGATATGTTACTGTGTCAATAACAGGTGAGTGTTTCTTTGTTAAGAGTAAAATATACAATCTATTTCTCGGTACTGTTAGCTCTGGCTAAACTATCAGCTACTGTGGCTGATGCTTGTGTGCAGTAACTGCAATAAATGGCACTAAAGACAGCCATAGAAAACTTGTATACACTCCAATGACTTGTTCCAGCCAACGTAAGGAGGTTTCATCTTTCCACTGCCTTCCCTGCTCCATAAACTTATTTGTACTAGCCTTTGGTTTCTCTGCACATAATCTTGCTGCTACTGCTATTCAAGCAAGAGCCTTCTGTTGTGTAGTTCCTGCCATCTGCAACATCCTTCCTTCATCTCAGCCTTGTAGCTACAGAATCAATTTCCAAATGACAGCTGAAAGTATGCAGACTCTTTTCTCCTTTGCCTTTACTATTTCTCAACTTAACTCTCAGTCTGTCATCATGTTTTGTCCTAACTCTTTGGACTGGATTCACCTCTAAGATGACAAGGGGGTTGCATCTACATGAGATTTTTACTGTGGATCTGCCTAATTATCTCTGTAATAAATGTCTACACGTGCATCCTTATTAGGGTGCATGAAACTAATAAATTCTGGAGCAGGGCAGTACTTGTAGATAGAAATGCTAGACTGCTCCAGAGTTTTTTCATGCACAGCAATGCACATGTAGACACTGCCCATCTAGTTGGGGCACAAAGGTGCTTCAGTGCAGGGGCTGCCTGCCAGCTAGCTCCACTAAAGCACCCTGGTGCCCCAGCCAGCCCCTCCGTAGCATGTTGAGTCTGCTCAGAGCAGCCCTGGGCTGCTGCCAGCTGGGGCTTCTCTGACCAGGCTCAATCTGGTGAGCATGAAAAGCTCCAGAGCAATATCCTCCAGAATTTTCTGCTCCCAGGCACACATTCAAACTGCATGCCTGGGAGCAAAAAATTCCAGAGCAATAAGCTCTGGAGTTTGTTCATGCTCATTAATTGCACATGTAGACATGCTCAGGAGGAGGTAGTTTACTCCCCCTTCTAACCAAGAGGGCACCTGAGCTGAAAAAGGCAGTCACTCCTATGGGATGGCAGCTGCAGCACTCCTGTGAGCAGAGACCTTCCAGGAGCAGCATTTTTTCTCTGACTCTCTAATTTCCAACAGAATGGAAATGGAGATTTGTGTCTTACCAAGCTACATGGAAAGCCTGGAGCACCAGGGGTTAATCTGGCCCTAAAGAGCTCCAATTGTTAGACCAAAGTTAAGATTCAAATGAGCACCTAAAATGTGGAAGCTTGTCTAGTAAAAGCAATTAAACCTGCAAACCAAGTTAATTCATCCTTAAACAGTCATTCACTTTTTCAGCAATAATTAAGCTCGACAATGATCCTATGACTGTCAAATGCAGTAAGTACTCTCTCCATTTAACAATTTGGGAAGACCTAATGATTAAGTGTCCTCCATACACCTGTACAGCAAGACAGCATTGGGGTTGGGATTGAGGTCCAGGTATCCCAATTTCCAGTCATGTCTCCTGATCCCTAAATATTGTCACCTATTTAGTGGAAAGCTGCTGAGTTTTATGGCTTAGGGAGAAGGGAACACAAATCAATGTTGTTTTTCTAAAAAAAATCCTACTTAGTTCCAAGCAGACGTTATAAACAAAGAACAGCTTCCTGAAATAGTCTCAAAGTAGCTGCAGCGTTAAAACTGGGCAATATTTTTTCTTTGGTTTTAGTTTCTAAAATCATCAGTTTAAATGGAGAGGGTCATAAAATCTCTCTCTCTCCTGCTCAACAATGTTCAATATCTTATGTTCATTGCAGAGGCTTTTACAGTGTTTTGTTTTTTATGACTCTTTCAGCCTTAACTAGAACACTGTAAAGACTTTACTGAAGCAGCTTGCAGTATACATATGAAATATTTTGGCAGATTATTACCTCAGTAACAGGGTTGAACAAACAGCAGTATTACAATAACAAAACAGGAGTCTGTAATTCCATAGGCATCTTTAAGAGACAAAAATGTGAGGCTCCTTAACTCTACCAAATGGAAGTTTTTAGCTACTTAAATTTTGGCTGTGGAGCTGACTATAAAAACAAAAAAGTGGTTTGTTCCAGAATTTCCCACAGTACTTTGTTGCAGTTTTGTTTTGCTTTGTTTTTGTTGGGGGAGGAGGGGAGAGAATCTATAAGGTATGGATTTAAATAATTTTTTTTTCTGGCAGAAATTTTTGGCCCTGCAGTCTTAGTGAAGGTGTCAGTCATAGTCAGATCAGACACAGTGTTGGCAACAGCGGCTCAGAGATTTGATCCAGAGCTCATGGAAGAGTGTTTACAATGAGTGTTTAAGGGTCAGCCTCAAAGTTTACAGATGCACATTACATTTTGTCACTCTGCTTTAACTTTGTCCTGGAGGAACAAAAACTAGTTTCATTTCTCCTGTAAGGGTGTGTGTAGACAAAACGGGGGCCCTAAACTGAAGCGGTGGGTTTTTAAAAACATTGCTACAATTTAGGGCCCTTTTAACCCCTGTGTTGTGCACATGCCTGAGCTTACTTGCCTCTCCGGTGGTGGGGAGGGAAGGGCAAGCTGCTGGCGGGTGGAGTGGTCCCTGGGCTGCGGGGGAGGGGGACTGGTGCTTCCCTCCGTGGCAGTGGCGGCCCCCCACCCCCTCAGGTGGTGCCCGCCCACAGGGTCTCAGCTTGGGTGGTCCCAGGGTCACTGCAGCCATGGAGGGAAGTCCCAGGCCCCTGCGCAGCTCAGACAGGCAAGCAGGCTCTAGGGGGAAGAAAAAAAAAGATTTTGGGTGGAGACTGCCTTCCCAGGCTGCTGCCAGGCTGCCTGCATGGGCTACCTGCAGAGCCCCTGCAGTGCTCTTCTAAGGAAGAGGACTTTTAGTTTGCTGTGCCCCAAGTCATTTAAGGCACATTACGCTGCTGAATTTGCTACAGCGGCTGGAATTACTGCACAATACACCACCAATGCATGCAAACACCAACATCATTAAAGTGGTATAAAAGCATTTAACCCACTTCTAAAGTGTTGTGCACACATGCCCCTCGTTTCATCTACACACAGCCAAAGACTACCAACAAAGGGTTCACCTATATTAACTACAGACAGTCAAAAAGCCTAAGGATGAATCAGTTCAGTCTTTGCAGGTTAGTCTAAGGTGCATAGATTAAACTGAAAAGCAAGTGAACAGATATTTTTTTTTTATTCTGGAAATGCAGCCCCATGCTTGCAGTGGCCCAGGGCAGAAGCTGGTGGGGGGGGATGGCGGTGGCACTAGAGCACACCTCTCTACTTACCTGAAGCAGGCAGCTTGGGCCAAGGCTAGCCTGCCCACCCAACAAGGGAGGGGTGGGGGCTTGAATTACAGGGGAGGGGCAAAGCTTCATGGGATTCAGGGGGACTGAGTGTTCGCTTGAATCTGGAAGGGATCTGAGACAGAAGGTCAATACACTGATTTACCCTAAATCAGTTAAGTCTCATACTACATCTATTCAAGTTTATCTTAAACCGGTTTTGGCCATTTTGAAAGCGGTTTATGTGCACTGAACTTCTGTTGTGCTACAGATTTGAACCAGTTTCTGATCACTTCTACTGGTTTATGTGTAATTTCTGTCCCTAGCCCTAGTGTGAGATGAGGAGATGATTGTCAGTCACACAACGTAGGTTGCTAAATAATCATTTGGAGGCCCAAGTTTAAGGAGTAGGGCAGAAATAATTGGGCTCTATTTGCATGTATAGTGAGAGAACTCAAGAGAAGTATGGTCTCAAGTATGGTCTCAATAACAAAAGGGGGGAAAACCAGGAGTAATAGCCACAAACTCCTGGAAGACCATTTCAGGCTCAACATTATGAAAAACTTCTTCACAGCCAGGGTGTCCAGACCGTGAAAGAAGCTCCCTCCAGAGGTGGTGCAATTGACTACCCTGGAAATCTTCAAGAGGAGACTAGACGGACACCTTGCTGGGGTCACTTGACCCCAGCTGTCTTTCCTGCCCAGTGCAGGGGGCTGCACCCAATAATCTTCTTTGGTCTCTTCCAGCCTTACAATCTATGAATCTACTCAGGGTCTGCTCATGACAATGGAAACCCTTTAGTGAGATAAAGATGGGCCCTTCCATTAGTGGGTTGTTGTTTTAAAGATGTTCATTCATCCCTGGTAGGGCCATTTCAGTCTCAACCACAGCATAACCATCATCCCCAATTCTCAGCACGTTCTTCCCCCACAGAGCTTATTTCTGTCTTCCTCTTGCACTCACACAGGCTTTACCTTGTCTTTTCAAAGCTAGTGCATTGTCTCCTCACTGCAGAGTTAACACAGGCTGTCTGCCTGCTGAGCAGGTTGTAGCCTGACCTTGTGCCACGCTGATAAAGGCATGTGGCAGCACAAAGGTGTATGGCAATCAAAAAGGGTGCTTCACAAAGACTTCCCGCCCCACATTGATTTTTTTTTTTAAAGAGGTCCCCTGGCAGCTTCACTTACTTTACAAATGTGTGATTAGAGCTTAATTGTCAGTATTTGTTTTACTGTTATTTGTGCATCAAGTACCCATTCAGCTTTAGGGAGTTGTGGGAAAAGAAGGGGCATTAAATGAGCCCATTTCAGGAATCAGCAACCCATTTACCATTTTAGAACCCTTTTTGTGTAGCCAAGCCATTGGCCAGGCTGTTGGCTGTGTAGCTCTGCTAATTTTTTCAAGTAAATGCAGTAATCTGAAACTGGCAGTAGAAATGGCTAGACCATTCAAAAATAAATGATTACCAACACTTGTAACTATTATTTCCTATTCTAGGCCCTGAGAAAGGGAAGTCTTTAGTATTTTGGATATCTCTATGTGGGAAAGGTAATGATGACCTTTTTAATGTGGTCATGTTCTAAAGTTTTACAACTGGATCAGATAACAGAGGCTGTGGATAGTTGTAATGATATGCCATTTTAAAATGAAGGGGAAACTTACTGCTTCACAGCATGAGATAACTAAACCAATGTAATTGTTTCATCTGTTCACATCTATAGTAATATAACCTGAGCTAAACCACTGTGACTTTAAACCTGAATGAAACAGCAGGTTACCTCCCCTTAGAGGAGATAGGGACAGGCAATTCAGTTACATTTGTTCAGTGTGAGTCATGCTAAGCTGAAACTAAACACACTGAATATTGCTAATACTGAGATAGCATTATCTCATGGAAAACTAGTGTTTTTTAAAAAATGAATGCTTGTCTGCTGCTATAAGACATGGCTTCTCAGGCATGCCTAATAGGTTAAAAGAAATGTGCAGATGAACTGGATAACATATTTCTTGAATATCTGCTAGAGCATTGAGGACTTTGTTAAGCAGTGTGTTACCAGGAGCAAAGTAGAGCTGAATGCTAATCTTAGAAGTTCAGGAATATGTCCGGGTCAGATGATGGAATGGCTTTTTGTAATCCTCGTGTCCTCACATTGTTTTTCCGCAGAGAAGCTGTAGTGCATGCATTCAGTGAAGCTTTCAGAGAGTTATGCTAGAACTGACATATAAAATAGAGCAGTGACTAGCAATTGTTTTATTGGATCAATTTGGATCTAACTGAGCCAAATGTTTATTAGTGTGTTTCTCGTGAGAGTCTGAATTCTTAAATGTGAATTTCTTAAGCAGAATTTGTACATTATCTTTCCAAGGGTCTGCTCTTATTCTACCATCCACTTTTCACAGGAGCATAACAGTATTACTAAATATTATTCACAAAGGTTTTTGCAGCTCCAGGAGAGGATTTGTGTGTGTGCATGTGATCATTCGGTATCATTCCCCCTCCAGAGACGGGAGAGAGTTAGACATCACTCATTTGGGAGCCTGTGAATATCTCTGAATGTATCCCATGGAGTGAAATAGCAGCTGATGTATTCCACCTTTCACTCACTTGAGTTGGGCATTTTGTCTCTGTAATTTATAGTTTCAGCCAATTCAGGGACCCCAAACGCAGATACCTATCACTATAAACTGTCACTGTCCTGTCAAGGTGGCCACAGAACCATGCAATTTTGAGCAGAGAAACATGGTGGCAAATAACAAGATTCCAGGATAAGATGCTTCCAAATGAGTGACCAGGAGAATCCTTGGAAGAAATGGCCAAAAAGGTAATATTCTTATCAGATGTTTTTCAGTCAAACTAACCATTGTCTTTCTTGTTTTCTTTTCTTCTTCCCAGGAACGAGTGGAATATCTCTTTCTCATAATTTTTACAGTGGAAGCATTTTTAAAAGTAATAGCATATGGACTTCTCTTTCACCCCAACGCTTACCTCCGCAATGGCTGGAATTTACTAGATTTTATAATTGTGGTAGTAGGGTAAGTATCACTGTCTTATCAAAGAATACACTGTATACGCATGGGAACATAGGCCTCTTATACATGTGCAGGAAGGCTGCTACAATGCGCTGTAATTACAGCACATTGGAGCAGAGTCGATTAATTGAGTCTGCTGAAGCGTGGTAATTATCATGCTCCAGCATCATGTGTATCAGCGTCCACATGGTGAAAATGGCAGTGGGGGCACCATAACTAAAGCTTGCTCAAGAAAGTTAAACACCCTCGCCACCATTTTTCAGTGCAGGGATGCTGATACACATGACACTCTGGGCACTTTAATTAGCACGGCTCTCGAAGCCACACTAATTGAAGCACCCCCACCTCCCGGAGCACATCTATAAATGCCCACAGTATGAATTCTGGGGCTTTAGGAACTCTGACTGACTGTGTACATACAGAGAAGAGAGCACATTGGCTTCTTTTACATCAGCAGTTCCCACATGAGGTTGCAATATCCATGGATGGGTTTACAAGGGTGGGGGGCTGTGAGTTGGGAGTGAGGGGCCATGCTGAGGGAATGGGGTCATGCTGAGGAAAACTTTGGGAAGCACAGTTCTACATGCTTGTTTGATTCTACTGTGTGTCTCCCTCATCACCTCCACCCATCTTCCAGTTCACCTCACTTGCAGACTCCCTCCATTTACCATATGTTGATGGCAATCTGAGAATGTGCTGAACTCATAGAGTTAGATGCTTTGCTGGTATAAATTGATGTTTCTCTGTGAACTTCAGTGAAGTGACAATGATATACACCAGCTCAGGGTCTGGCCTACATTGTGTGTCTTCTGCTGTTAAGACCTTTTTCAAAAGTTTCTAGAGCATAGAAATTAATCACCATTTGGTTTGGTGGGAGGGGTGGCCAGGGGGCAGGGGAGGCATCTGGGAAGAAGAAAGCAAAGTAAAGGTATTGGTAAATATAAAAAAAGAGCTTAGGTTCCTTCATCTGATCCTGCTAAACTGAGCTAAATTAACCTTTTACAGCTGGATGGATGTAGGTGGAATAGTTACTATGCTATAGTATTTCCTCTAAAATGTTGACAAGCTGACAAAGTGAAAGTAAAAGCTTGTTCAACTCAATCAAAACATTTCATTTTGATAATTTTAAAAAGAAGCATCCCAGTATCACCCTGTATAGCTGTTTTTAGTCTGTATTTAATGCATTTTGAATCAAAATGTTATTTCAAAAACTGTATCACCTTATTTAAAAAATATTGGAAAAGGTTCTTTTGGTAGTTTGAAAACTCAAGTCAACAGATTCATTGATACTAACAGGGTTTTGACCTCCATTTTAGTTTTGACAAATACATGTAATTTGGTGAAAAAAGCATTTTGTTTAAAATTTCAAAAATGACTGTAGTTAAGAGTGAGAAACATGGAAGAGCTTCTGGAGGGGCTGGACATGTTCAAATCAGCGGATACAGATGCTCTCCACCCCAGGGTGTTGAGGGAGCTAGCAGAGGTTATTGTAGGGCCTTTGGAAAGGCTTTACGAGCACTCATGGTGCTCAGGCCAGGTGCCAGGTGATTGGAAGATAGACAACGTGGTCCCCATCTTTAAAAAAGGGAGGAGGG
>NW_017729022.1:85679717-85694256 GCF_001723915.1 Gavialis gangeticus
CTGTGCGCCCCACTTCAGGAGGGATGTGAACAACATTGAGAGGGTCCAGAGGAGGGCCACCTGCATGATCCGGGGACAACAGGGCAGACCCTACAGTGAGAGACTGCGGGACCTGAACCTGTTCAGCCTTCACAAGAGAAGGCTGAGGGGGGACCTGGTGACTGTCTATAAACTCACTAGGGGGGACCAGAAGGGTTTGGGAAAGACCTTATTTCCCCTAGCGCCCCCTGGCATAACAAGGAATAATGGCCATAAGTTGTTGGAGAGTAGGTTTAGATTAGACATCCGTACGAACTACTTCACAGTTAGGGCAGCCAGGATCTGGAACCAACTTCCAAGGGAAATGGTGCTGGCTCCTACCCTGGGGGTCTTTAAGAAGAGGCTTGATGCCTACCTGGCTGGAGTCATTTGAGCCCAGTTTTTTCTCCTGCCCAGGCAGGGGGTCGGACTTGAAGATCTACAAGGTCCCTTCCGACCCTACTTCTGTGATTCTATGAAGGTAACGTGACAAATAGTTTGAGTAATAAGCTGAGGAAGAAGGTATTATAATGTGGAGTGAACTTAACCCTTAAGGCACTGGGGGTGAGTATTCTCTTGAATATCACATCTCTTCTTATTCCCATTCTGTTTCAACATGAGTGCCAGACCTCAGTAGCCTCTGTACCCTCTCTCCAAAAGAAACCTTTGCCTCAGTTTCCACACAGAGTGCTTTACAGTTGCCTAAAGCCATTGACTCTTTGGCCACTTGATCTCCCTAGCCCTGAGGATGCTACTCAATCTGAATAAGAGTTGCAGAATCAAGCCATAAGAGCGCTAACAGATGTGTAGCTCCCCACTGTAACTCTTGGTGCGTTACAAAAAGCACCATGAGTTACGGCACTCTCCCTGATCCAACAGGTGTTCCCTGTTGGGTCAGGGGACTGGGGGACCAAGTTCCACTTTGGAGCTGGTCCAGGAGGAGCTGCATGTCTTCATCCTTTCTTCTCTAGCCCTGCCCCCACCCCTCAGCTTCAATGCTCTCTGCATGATGTGAGGGGGTAGAAGGGATGGGATGGAGCTCCAGGCTGGGGTTTGCCCAGCCTGGACTGGGGGGAAGAGGGGAGCACTGATTAGTAGTGCTTTGAAGCACCTTCATCTGAACCCTCATGTAATAAAAGTTAATTTGTCACATGATCAGGCACTTTTAAAGTGCTCTGCAGCCATGCAGTTCTGTCAGGCCATGGCTGTAGAGTGCTTTCAAGGGGTTGATCACGTAACAAATGTCACTTCTGTCAGCACCCTAATTGTTGTCTCTTTCAGTTTTAAGAGGCTGTGTACTATTCCTCCTTTATGCATTATGATACAAAAGAACAGGTTTTCAGAAATCATAGGTTATCATTATGTCCGGTTTAACTACCATCCTATGAGTTTTCCTGTTAATCAGAAAGATGAGATTCAGGCTGAAATTAATTCCCTTGCTAGTGACAAAAGCAGCAGCTCTCCACTGTGCCATGCTGTTTGCTGGTGCATTCAGCAGCACTTATCCTGTAGCTGGGGGAAATAATCTGACAGCCTGTATAACAGGGGAAAAATTACACATGTATAAACATGGCCAAGACCCCAAGGTCCCAGTTAAATAGTAACAATTGCAAGTGACAGATTCTGCTTCAAGGCCAGATGAGTTTCGTTGATGTTTATCTATTTAGACTTGCATGTACAATATCATACTCAAGTCTGGTCTGCTGCTTTTTCTCTCTGCAGATCCTCACCAAATTCTTCCCTGCCCACTCCCTATCGTTTTGGGTTTTTTTCTTAAATCATATATAGCACCACATTGAAATCTAAATTGATTTGATTTGGTGGAGGTTCAGGAGGTCTTCCCAGATGTCTCCATTTTCCTCTCTATATTCTTCCAACTTTTTCATTTCCTCTGAGGGAAACCAGTTATGGCTTCTTCTGGTGTTTATTCAGTGCTGCCAGAATTGATACTGGGACAACTAGAAATAGTGGCTGGAAAGGAAGGGGAAATATTTCAGCCTGACAGGAGCAATGTGTGCTGCATCCTGTGTTTCCCACCTCCCAGTCAAAGCTTCCTTAACTTCAAGCCTAGGCTGATTAAAGAGCCTTTGTTAGGGCTTGTAAACAAATAGATATAATTCTCAGAAATCCAGTTTAGAAATAATGGATCTATATTGCTACATATTAACCACCTGTCCAGAATACTCAGAATACCATAGAAGAGGTCACTGAAGAAATGGAGGAAAAGGCATGATGCCTTTCCTTGTATTTTCACCTTCTGCTCAAAGTTATGAAAAAATAAGTGGACTGATACATTGTACAACCCTCATTAGACTAATCCAGCCTGAAATGGCTGTGTGTGGGGCTCATTAACTTTATGCAGGTGTCAAGCAAGATGAAAACAGAATCATGTTATCCTAAATTGCTTTGTTCCATCTTGACTAATACCAGTTGCCAAAACAAAGACCTGGAAAATTGTAAAGGATTCAGCCCAAACACACTGCTGTAACTTTGTAAACATGGAGCATTTCTTGCTTTATTTCTACAGCCACCAACCCAAAGGTATCTTGGTCTGAGGCCTCTTGTGTTACTGTGGTTAACTTCTCTTCTTTTTGTGATTTTTCTCTTTGGTTTGACTATATGGACATGGTCATAATTTGCAGCACAGGACAGAGAGGAAGAGAATGGTTCAAATGTTAGCAAAGTAGGAAGGTGTTTATGTAGTAACATTCATTGAGCCAGACCTAAAGCATTAGTATTTAAAGAAACTTCCATCTTGCTTAAATGTTTATCGTTCTCATCACAGAAGAAAGAATGGAGTTTAGTGGGAAATGGAAACATCTGATATCCACTGAATCATTCTTCAGGTGCTACTGTAGAAAAAGGGAACGTAACAGAAGACTGCCTAGATGCTCGGTTGGTCTTAAGTCTCCCTTTTTTTACACTGCTCTAGGGCAAACAGATCTTCAAGGTGTATAAGGAGGTAAAGGTTGAACAAAATGAGCATATGATGGATAATCATTAAATCCAGAAAGGAGTCTTAGTCATTTTTTTATAGAACCATTTATCTTTTATACTTTTAAACTGAATTTCCTTTGAGTCCATATGTCTAGAAGGTCCATGGCAAGAAAATGGTGAGCACCACTGCCCTTCCCCTTCCTCATCCCCCAACCCATTGCTGAATTCAGAAGCAAGGGGGAAGAGCAAAAGAAGGGAGAGCACTAAATCTGGAGTCAAGAAAATACCTTCTGGAAAAAGGAAGAAATGTAGACCTATTGGCTTGTACCAGCTTATCTGTTTTACAATATGGCTTATCTGTTTCTTTATCAGCTAAATCCCTCCCAGCTTGATCTAACTTTTCTTCAAGTAACCTGTAGTCCCATCATGGCAGAGGCATTGTATACTGCTTTAAAGAAAAGTCCCTTTCCATGCGGCTCAGTCATAAAACATGAATAAGAGTATTCATGGCTAAGAGCAGAGACGCCCTTCAAGTGAGCAGGGATCCAAGTTTTCTGTTTCCCACAGGGAAATGGAGAAAAACACAGATTTTCCCCTTTACCCAAAGAAACAGCAAATTTCTCATCTTAACAGAGAAACCTACAGATTTTGTAGCTTTGCAAAGAGCTGTTTTCAGGCTGACAGAGTTCCAGCCTGCAAGGGGCTGGGGGAGCGAGAGGAGGGCAGTCAGGCAGGGGGTGCTATGTGCACGTATATTACGGCTGTGCGAAGCTTCAGAGGGTGATTCAATTCAGAGGAGATTCAGCCCAATTCAGTGCCCGATTCTCTGAATCCGAATCGAGTCAGGGGACCAATTAAAAGATCCAAATCAATTTCAAAGCTCAGGTGGGGAATGAGGAACCTGGACCTGCATTCTGTGAGTGAAGGGGGCAGGGGGAGCTCTGATTTTCCACGATGAAAACCCCAAAATCAAATACCAACATTTATAGGTATTCAGCATTTATTTTGTTATAGTGATTGAGGCACTATGTCAAGAAAACATTGTGTTCAGCTGATATCGGTATATATAGTGGCCTTTCATTTTAATCATGGATTTTGGGGGTTTTATCAGAGAATTTGTGATTTTTTTATTATTTTTTTTTATCAGGGAAAACCAAAGATCCCTGCTAATGAGGCAGAGTCTACACTCATTATGCATACGTAACATTTTTTCATAGTTCTTTTTATTTTATCATTTACCTTTTGGAAAACAAGGGGTCTGATAGTGATTATTGTCTTTGACTTTCATAACTATAAAAGACTATTTCCTTTTAAGAGGCAAATAATTTAAAAATGTGTTCCAAAAATAGTATACCTTCCTGACAGCATTCTTGTACATTTGCCAAGAGCAGTCTTTTCTGAGGGCCCACAATTTTTCCAGGAGAAAGCTATCATAATTTGGATAATAGATTTACTTATTATGTTTTAAAGCTATTTGCAAGGGATCTAGGATTCTGAACAATTCAAAAGCATGTCTGAAGAAATGGGCCAGACCTTAGTCCTGTGAGAAATTTTCTAAAGGGCAGACTCAAATGTTGCTACATTTACAGATCCTCCAGGAGTTTGAAAATGCCATATTTAAAGGTGAGCTGTAAAGCAAGGGGGAAAAATATTTCTTCATGCTGCATAAAGACATATTCTTTACACTGGGAGAAACAGAGCCTCTGTTGCCTATATTTGCCAGAGCACTTGACAGATTCTTGTCCTACACTGCAAGAATCAGCATCTTCTTTCTAAAAAGGGAGGGCATGTGGAACACAGGTTACAGCCTTGTCGTGTCAGGAGTGGGGTCCTCCGAAGATATGGCTCAAGTCCTTCAGCAAGGAGGGTACCTGATATTTCAGATACAAAGAGGGAAGCAGAAAAAGGAAAATGGCAAGGTTGACTCCATGCATCATTAAAAATCAAAACCAATTATGTTTGCATTTGCTTTGCAATTCATCTTTAACAGAGAACCTCAGACTGGAGTAGCCACCACTGGGTTAAAGTACAGAAGTCATTTAATGGTGCACAGTACTATACAGCAGTTTAAAATGGGAGGTGGAAAAACCTGCATCCAACTGAACATGGGAGGTGAATTTAGGTTGGCAGAAAATAGTTTGTTGGGATGAAATTTTATAATTACTGAAAAGACACAGTTAGGTTTTCATTGACCACAAAAGTTAGACACTTGCTTTTCTCAATCATCCCAAATATGGTATCTACATCAGCACAATGCTTTTTAACAGCATGCTATACAGCTTGTGAAGGGAAGGAACTAGTGAATCACCAACACTTTCCTACTGTCTCTACTGAAGGTTTCCCTGAGGTTTCCCAGAAAGAATAAAGCTATCTTTAACTTATTCATAAAAAGTGAAAGGATCAGAGCTTGAGACTGTATCTGCAAGTTATCACTTACCTTTTTGGAACAGGAGAATTGATCTTTCTTCATTTCACTGACAAGCTGGAGAGAGTCTGCAGAGTGCATCATGGAGAAGAAATATATGTTGTTCTTTTAAAATAACATAATGGAAGAGAAAGGAGGAAACTGTAACTTTCTTCTGCCTTTCATCACCTGCACTATTTATGAACAGGAGTTTTATTCTTTTCTCTAGTTAAGGCTTGTTATATGGGAAACTGAAAAGGCTTGCTGAGATCTAGAAGTTCAGTTTTGATAGCAGGTTATAGGGTTGAAAATGGATGAAATCACACAGGGAGCTTGTATGTTAAGTTTTTATTTCTGAAGTCCTGGCTTCAACTTGTACTCCATGCTATGGGCAAGTATATACATACTCCTGAGACAGAGATGCTTCCATTGGTTTGGACTCATGAATTGTATAAGCAATGGCCAAATCCCCAAGGACATACTTTACGATGAGCTGGCCACTGGTGACCATCAACTTGGATGGGCCAAATTCCATTTTGTTGATGTCTGCAAGAAAAACCTTAGTGAGCTGAGCATTGATGGCCAGGCTGGGAATCAAGCACTTGGATTGCTGTGAGTAGCAAGCTGCCTGGAAGCAGGGCCTACATTGCTTCAAGATGGAGACGGTCAGTGAGGAAATAGAGAAGAAGCATCAGAAGCAGGCAAGACAAGAGGGTACTTGGCATGCCAGCACAAGCTCTAATGAGTTTGCATGGGAAACTTGCTGGAGGGCCTGCCTGTCATGCATTGGATTCCTTGGCCACTCAAGAAGCTGTGGTAGTACCCAGTAACCCACCAAAGGCACAATATCCATGGTCTCCCAAGATAGATGGCTGCCAATAGAAGCTATGAAATAATGAGCACAAATAGAGTAGGAAGGCATAGCAAGTCAAGTCTGAAATAGCTGCATGGATGTCTAACAGTAGAACAAGATGAATGAGAAGTTGCGGGGGGGATTAAAATTATAGTGCATTAGGCAAATGCAGGAGTAACATAGAGAGGTAGGAAGGTCAAGATAGTGCATTTGGACAAATGTTAATAAAGCCCAGGCCTAGTTTATTTGGGGTAATGAATTCAGGTTTGAAGGGAATTACTAGAAGTATAGAAGTATCCTAAACACACGTGGTGCTGTAAATCAGTATTGAAATATATATCAAGAGGACCACTACAGGGAAAAGGTGCACATCATAACTGAAGTGCATTAACAAAGATGGGTGGGATGAAGTAAGACTATTATATGCAGGGATGTTGAAACTCTGAATTGCCAAACTGTCTTGATGTTTGTGTTTCCTCTCCATCCAAATAGGGTTTTATAAATAAAGAATTTCTAGAAATAAAGATTCTAGCACCCCCCTCAGATATGTTGTTATTATACCAATGGTAGCAACAATGACTTGATACCAGGATGTCAAGAGCTATTGTTAATGAACTCTGATCCTATCAATATTGGGGTTGGGTGGGGGGAAGGAATAGACTCTTTTTTTTTGTCCAGTTACTGATTTAGAGTTCTTTATTTACAAACTTGTGGTTTTCAGGAATTCCATAAAAGAACTCTAAAACACATCAGAAACCTTTTGTAGTTAACTCCTTCCACAGGCTCCTGAGGGACAGGGTCTGCTGTACAGAAATGTCATTCATTATCTGGTCAGAGGTTGCTGTGGAATAGTAAGGCAGAAATGTTTGAATAGGAAATGGAACATACCAGTATTTCTACAACCATCTTTCTAGCTTACTGGAAATATATTGGACCAAATTTGAGCCATTGCATCTAGAGGAACCTGAATCTTAAAATTATCAGAATATCAAAACATAACTCTGAAAGATGGAACCGTAGAAAGGTAGGGCTGGAAGGGCTCAAAGATACAAAACCATATAAATTCTGAGATTTCGTGTGTCTTGCATAGGTCCTTATTATTCTGTCTGCCTGTCTGTCTGATCTCTACAGCCACCTTAATATTTTGCATACTAAGGTAGTCTCAGTCTTTGCTTTCATTTTTCCTGCTCTTTAATTTGTGACATCTACAAATTCCTCCTTCTCCCTGGCCCTCTTGTGCTTGTGCAGTTTTTTAAATCTTCAATGATACTTTAACTTAAGGCTTGGAATGGAGCCAACCAGAAGTTCCCCAATTATGGCTGCCCATTTTTGTGTAGCCCTACATGTAACATTTTCTGGAAATGTTTAAGAATCTATTTTTTATATTTGCAAATAATCAGAAACTTTAAAGAAATCTTTGTGCATTTGCTGTTAGATAAAGATATTGGCTCTGACCAGTCTTAACAAATGAACCCTTCTTTTTGTGTACAGGGCAAGCTTTCCACATTTTGTGCCCTGGACTGAAAGTTCCTATAAAGCAATAGGGATAATTCTTTCTCCATGGTACATGTAGTATTTCTGAGTGTGTCAGTTTGGGCAGAACATACTGATTACTTGAGGTTCTGCTAAGGGAAGTGGAATAATGGTATGTCAACACTGCAAACTGAACTGATTTTTCAGAAAAGAAATTAGCCACTGAGCTCTGTGCTGGTATGTTTAGACCACATCTAGTACCCAAACATTTAAAGCTAGCCCAGGTATCTGAGCTATTCTGCAATCTGCAATGAGGGTGCACCCTAAGACCCACTAACCCTACCTATAGGTTGGAACACCAAAAATCTTTTTAGATAGGAGTAGGTTTTAATGTCTATTGAGAGGACTGGATTCAAACTGGTTACCTACAAGTAAAAGGCTCTGCAACTCTCTACCAATGCCCAGAGAAATCTAGTCGTCCTCTTAGTTTTATTTTTCCCCTGTAGCAGACTGCATATCTCAGGGGCTATAGCCCAGCTGCAGGCAGTAAGAAACTGATTACAGGCCTGACTAGGAGGACTGGGCCAGCTGATGGGGATAACTGGCTGTTCCAGAGGAAGTTAAAGGCTCCCAGGGAAGGGAGCTGGGAGGGAAAAAAGTCTGTGAGGTAGAAACTGCAGCACTGAGTCAGATTAGGCTGTGTGGGCCTGGGAGAGGACTGCAGGGTGTGAGTTAACCCTTTACTGTTGATGTCTTTGTTTGATGATATATGTTGTGCCCTGTGGAGTGAGTTTGCCCCAGGGAAATAAAGACTATGTTGAGCAGACAGGCCAACCTGCTACATGCCCCTTGATATGAAAGTTGCTTTTTAGAAGGCTAACTTATTTAATCAATTATTGACCTTTTAGTACTAACACAAGTTGTCTTCTGTTCTTTTGCATATGAGCAGTATTTCCCCAAAAATGTCCATGTCTTCCTCTAAACACTATAGTTCAACATACCACTCTCACTAAAGGGGAAGCTCCTATTGAACAATATAAGTGTTAAAGCTAATATTATAGAACAAATCTTAGTATTATAACTGGCATATAAGCACAGTATCTTTAGTGTGAAACTACACAGACATGGTGGATACTTTACAGGGAGTTACATGACTTTTGTAGAGGGGTGGTTAGCCATGTTAATCTGAAGTCAGGCAGAATGTAGGGCAGGGTGGCACCTTGATGACTACCTGATTCAAAGAGTCATGAGCTATCGTAGACAACAACCTACTTCATCAGATGCTTTGTCTGCATGACCTTTTGTGAAATAGCACTACAGTGTTTGGTATTATGATTTGCGAATACTGTTCTTGGTGCTGGGAGCAGTCCAGTCTAGTGATTAGAGTTAACATAGCCAAGTCTAATGGACACTCTTTGGGTCATCTGTGGAAAGAGGCATAACTGGGTATTTCTGCACCCTGAACAGCACTGGCCAATGGGGCAGCAGCTGCTGCTGGAGGTGGTGAGTGTGATAAGGCCAGCAACACAGTGGTTGCTATATTTGTGTCTCCCCTTTCCAAGTTGGCATCCAGGACTGGTGCCCTGTTTGCCTATCCCACCCTGTTGTAGTTACGCTATTGTCTGTAGGAATTGAATCTGGGACCACTGGTTTTCAAAGCATGAGTCATTACCCCTTGAGCTAAAAAACTAACTCTAATATGGAGAATGTATCAGACTCAGAAACTTCCACATGTGGCCTAGCCCCTAGCAGGTGATGAAGAGACATATGGTGTAGTAACAATACACAAACATATGTCTTGAATTGTTCTGTCTGAAAGGTAGCTTGGTGCAGTGAATGAGATCTGGGTTCTGTTCCCTCTTCCATCTTCAGTGACCTTGTGTAACCTAAACTATATGTAAAATGGGTAAATTATATTTATCTTAAGAAGGATTCTTGGTTAATAAAGGTTTGTGAGGTATTAATAGCACTCAGAGCAGTAGCCTAACAATGGGTGGACAAGTGGGGTGTGAGTTCTGAGTATTGTCTAATGGGGCAGCACTGGAATGGAACTGGGGGGGGCACCTCATCCTTTTCACCCCCTATTCCTCTGTCCCATATGCACCCTGCACCTTCCCTGCAGCAGCTCTAGCTCTGGCAGTGGGGAGGGCAAAAAAGTGGTGTTGGTGTGTGATGGAGGAGCAGTGGCTGGAAGTTTGCTTGCTGTTAAGGGAGATGTCACACCCGTTTGGGGTGGGAGGGGTTTCCACTGAAAACCAGTGGGTTTTTTGGCCACTTGACATGTATGTCAGCAGCAAAACAAGGAAATGACATCTTCCTCCCCTTGCCCAGCCTCCAGCAAAAAACTTCTGACCACTGTAGCATGCAGTGCCAATGCTGGGCTGTCCTCTCTGCTGCCCCGCATCTCGAGCTGGCAGTGACAACATGCAGGGTGTGGGGCATGCAGTACTGCCCAATATGCTATACTGCCCAGTTACCTTTGAGGCAGGAATGAAACTAAAATTCATGGTGTCTTGCCTTACAAGTCTGATACCATTCTCCTAGGCCGCAGGATATTTCATATGGGAAGAATCTGTTCCTTTTCCCGCACCGTATGTGAATGTCAGTAAGGTGTGTGACATTCTTAGCAGGTCTATGTAATGCACAGTCGTTTTGGTGGTATGGTGATGATGATTTATGTTTCTGTTTAGCCAGAGCCTTGCTGTCTACCTACAGCTTGTTTCCTCTTTTTATTTTTTTGCAGGCTTTTTAGTGCAATTTTAGAACAAGCAACCAAAGCAGATGGGGGGAATTCAATAGGAGGGAAAGGTGCCGGATTTGATGTTAAAGCACTGAGGGCTTTTCGAGTGTTACGCCCCTTACGGCTGGTATCTGGAGTTCCTAGTAAGTAACACACTAATTTTTTATTCCTTTTCTCTTCTTGGTTGGGTAGAAGTGGGGCAGGGATTAGTTTTCTGTGCAAGATATTCAAGCTCTAGCATGATGCAGATGTTTTTCTCTCCCTTGGGGGTGGGGGCAACATGGTCAACAATTTAATTTGGTAAATTGAAATGAATCAAACTTGGGGAGGGGGGCATCTGTGGGGCAGGGGTGGGAGGGGAAGACTAGTTATACAGTTCCATGAAATGTGTAGGGCATGATCAACAATAGGTATGGCCAGTCACTTTCAACAGAAGTAAATGAAGATGTAATTTTTTAATGGGTCTAATACAAATCAAATTAATGAAGCAACTGGGAATCTGCATGTAAAACTATTGTGCATTAGTCTCACAAATCACAGAAATGATGAATAAACACTTTTACTGACTTGCGGATGTAGTCTCCTACTTTTCATTCTCCCCACCTGTCACCACCTGCTGCTCCACTCAAAGGTGGTGGGACAATTCAGAACAAAGTGCACAGGGCAATAAAATTTTGTTTTCACTGAAGGTTACATTGGCTTAAACCATTTTTCATAATTCAGAGAGTCCATGGACAGCTTTTCATAATCTAACATCTACTGTTTAAAGGGCAAGAAAGCTCTGGGTGAACAAAAGTGGACTACTAGTCCTGTTATAAAGATGGAATATGGCAGTCTCTATGTAGGAAGGTCATATTTTTTATTTCTGCTTGGGAGTGAGCCTATGCATGGACTTTTTGTAAAGGGCATCATCCAGTTTAGTAGTGGTGAGAGATCCAGTTGAATGAAAGGGGGCTAATGCAGGAAGCTGGATTTGAAGATTTGCCCATGTTTGCTAAACTGGTTGTAAAAAAGGCTTTGTTTATTTTTTTTTATTTATGAAGCTGTTTTTTAAGTGAGACCTTAAGTACTGCCAAACTCAGTCATTTCAAACTCACCCCCACAAGATTTTGTGACCGTCTTTGTAAGTATGATCTAAAAATAATACCATGTCCACTCATATATGAGGAGTTCCTCCCCACAGTCACGGGGATGTGGGGGGGATGCTCCTTATCTTAGATTTGTGTACAAAGTGGAGTGGGGGGAGGGTCAGGTGGCTGCTGCGGCTCTAACTGTCCCCAAACCTGGGTCAGAACTAGAATCAGACCCACGGCAGCCTCCTACCCCTCCTCCACTTGCCCTCTGCATCTTTTGTTCCCATTCTGCTCCCTTCCGATCCCCCACCCCTTACTGTCAGGTGCAGCTTTGCTCCAGCTTGAGCTGGATTCCCTCCCAGGCACAGAGCACAGGGAAACTCCCACCCCTGCTCAGCCAGTCAGCAGTGCTGCTGCTGCTGCTGCTGCTGCTGCTGTGGCATGGCCCGGCATGGACATGTGGACTGCGCTTCCACATACTGTGCTCCAGAAAGGAACCGGGCCTGAGCAGCACCTGATAGTAGTGGGGGCTGGGGTGGAGGGAGAGGGCTGAGATTGTGGGGCGTGGGTGAGCAGGAAGTGCAGGAGCTGGGGGTTGGGGAGTGCAGGTGGTGGGAGCCAGGAAGACTACAGGGAAAGAAGTGGTGTGGCAGATGGCAAGGGGGCTGCTTGACCCCCCACAGCTGTCTGACACCCCCTTCCCCCCCCCCCGAACACACACACACATCCAACACCCCGGCCATTGCTTTTCCTGCTATAGTAGTGAGGTGGGGGAGAGGACGTTTAAGATAACCCTCGAATAATTAGATTCCATACCTGGAAAATTATAACAAACTTACACATTTTCCATATATAGAATCTAATTATTAGGGGCCATCTTACATTCAGGCTCATCTTAGAGTCAAGTGAATATGGTATTTAACTTGGACTACTTATAAATTGACTTGGCTTCTGAGCCTTCTTTAAACTTTTTTTTGATTACACTGAAGTCATTTTCAGGCTTCTTTCATGAACTGTGGGGCCTAAAAACTTTTTAAACCAAATTTGAGATTTTGAAATGGGGGAGCCTCAGCTTTAAGTAAAATGACAGTGTTGTCAACACTTTTTATATATACTATTTTCTCTTATGCATGGGTTGGTCTTTGCAGTTGCCTGGAGGTCCTTGGCTCATGTACCAAGATGTGGTTGTCTTGATGGCAATTGTTGGATGGGCTGCCTACCTTTTTGTTAATGAAATCTGTAATTTAGTGGTCATGGTAGCTCTTTAAAAACTTTTTAATAGTGAAATAGTAGAAGTAGTAGTAATCAAGTGTGCATTTGTAAATCTCTGCTCAGCAAAGAAAATTATGATCGTCCTCTCAGATGTCCTCACAACTGCTATCCATGCCTTACCCACTTCAGATTAAATACTGTACTGAGTTACTGCTGAAGATCTCTCATTTAGCAGTATTTCTTACCTGAAACACATTGCACCTGGACTGTCTACTCTGCACTCACACCAGTTCAGTCATGGATGTCATTCAAGGTTTTGTCTTGCTTTCAAAACCTTAAGTCTTTGCAGCTTTAAAAGCTCCTTCTGTCTTTGTGTCCCATCCTTGCAGCTGAGATACGGTGCTCAAAGTAATGGCCATCAGATTTAAATGTCTGTAAATGGGAGATTCTCTCACCCTTAGAACTTGCTCCACTCATTAGTCTGACATAGGTCAAGTTTGTTGATACTGTAATTATGCTGTTAGCCTTATCTGTTGAGCCAGGTTTTTTTCTGAAGGGATGGATTATGAGGTTACTGTGCTTTTAGGGAACTTCCTGAGCACTTTAGTTGACATTTGTTTGGACTTTTGTTTTGCACTTTTAAATTGTACAAGTACTGAGAAAATATTTTAGGTGAAGTTTAGCAATTCAGTATATATGAAAGCATATTTCTCGTGAGAACTCTGAATGTGATTGCCTGAGCCAGGCAAAAATAGCACACCACAAAGATTAAACTATAAGGTGATTGGTTATAGGCCCACACATCAAAACTCTGGCTTATTTTTGATTCACCCCCTAACTTGATGTATGAAACATAGTAAGTGATGTAACCCACTGCTGGCATTAACACTTTTGTGGAGGGCAACATATTTTACTCCTGCTTCCAAAATACATATATCTCCTTTTCACTGTGACCAAACCACCTGCAAAGGACTGGCCAGAAGATTTCAGGATGGGTTAGCAAGAGGATTCCAATGTAAGGGCCTTGTTACACATTTAATTTTAGGTGCCTTTTATCCCCTGGATTGTTCACACATTAACACCTGAAGTTAATTTTAGGCACACTTTAGGCAGCTGAAAGTTACACCACTTTGGGGCAGGTTTCTCTCTATTCCATGTTACCCAGCTCATGTTCCATTTCATGTGTGGCTACTCCCACAGATAAGCTGCCCACATTGCATTCCTCCAGCATCTCAGGATGCAGTGTCCCCTCATCCACAGTCCTGTTCTGGGTGGACAAACTTTCCACCCCCTGAACTCAACTACCCAGGGGACAGTTCTAGCACCAAGCCAACTCTCCTGCCTGCCCCTGGGGGATATGTCCTTCCCATCCCCAGGGAAGCAACCCTGTGCAAACAAGCTGCCAAGCACATGTCAGTAAGCAAAGTCTCAGGGCATAGATGGGTCCGAAAGTGAAGTCTAG
Organism: Gavialis gangeticus; assembly: GCF_001723915.1. Taxonomy (NCBI): domain Eukaryota; kingdom Metazoa; phylum Chordata; order Crocodylia; family Gavialidae; genus Gavialis; species Gavialis gangeticus. The sequence continues at coordinate 85,693,890 of NW_017729022.1, forward strand.
GGAGGCTGGAGGGGGAAAAGGTAGGGGCAGATTGGGTCCCCGTAAGCTGGGGCAGGGGCAATAGTTCCCCCAAAAGCACCTTCTCTCACTGGTCCCAGCTCCCAGCCACCCTGGGAAGTGTAACCAGCACCCTCCACACCCCAATCACAAATTCCAATTTATTAAAACATGAGACCTTTATTAATTGATTTCCTTTTTATTTCTTCTTTTTTTTAACTTCCTTTTGTTTTATCCTTCAGTGGCTGGCTGATTTCATTTCACTACCCTTCCACCATCCCCATTTCCTTTCCACCTCCCACTTCATTCCCTACCTCTACCCCACTAACTCCCTGCTTCCCAGGTTCATGTTCCTGCCCCTCCCGCCCCC
>NW_017729022.1:85694325-85729099 GCF_001723915.1 Gavialis gangeticus
TCACTAGCCCCCTAGTGGCAATTCACAGCTATAGCTCCTAGTCGGGGCCCTGCTCACCAGTCCTCTAGTGGCAAGTCACAGCTGTGCAGGTGGGGGATGGATGGTCAGGGTTTTTAGCATTAAGGTCTGACTGCTTCAAACTGGAGCTAGCACTAAATTAAGCAATATTTGAGCACCTCAAGGTACAATGTGCAACAAGGCCCTAACTTCTAACTAACTAGCTTGTAATGCCATTGGGGGGAGGGGAGTTTTGTGGTCTGTTACAGGAAAAGCCAAACCTAAACTGCTTGATCTGTGGTCCAGGTGTAATTGTCAACATTTAGGAAGGTTTTTTCAAGGATTTTTCAAATCTGAGGAAGGACTTTGCCAGGGACCCTAGCAGGCAGCCCAGCCTGGGGTAATTGCTTAGGTAGCCACACCTGCCTGGGGTCTTGGTCTGATAAGCTCTGCCTTAGCCAGTTAACTGGCTGGCTTCCTGACTGGCTGCTGGGAGCTCAGTCTCTCCATTTATTCCCACCTGTGACAATAGTCTTCAGTCTAGTCAGCAGTCTGGCCCTGGTCTGCTCTGGCAAGCCTCCTGGTTTTTGTACTCTCTGGCTTTCCTGGTTTTGGCTCTGTTCCTAGCCTCTAGCGTTGGGTTTCCCTGTGGATCTGTTTCCTGGTTCCTGACATTGGCTTTGTTCTTGGTCTTTGATCTGTGGATTAACCCTTGGACTTGGTAATTTGGCATCTGATTCTGGACCTGGACTCCAGCCTGTTATGGATCCCACTCCTAGATTTCCCTCTAGATTTGGTAATGTGGCTCCTGAACTCTGATCCAGCCTCTGAACCCTGCCTTCCCTCAGTGCCCTAACCATTAGGAAAGATCACCCACATCCCAGTCCCCTCTAGGTACCTTGTGCCCAAATGTTTGTGTAACTCTCTTCCAATTATGCAGTTGGTCCAATAAAAGATAACAGCCATAAAAATCCTTGCCTCTTACATGTTTCCTGGACCATCACAGTTACAACAATTAAAATAATAAACAACAACTAAAATCCATCATGAGTGAGAAAAAGGGAGATCAGCTGCTCCCACAGGCAAATGTCCAGTGTTGTTTACATTACTGCATGTCCACTTGTAAGTCGATTAAAATGACTTTTGAATAGGTGGTTGTGTAGCTATTTAGGTGCCAAAGTTTAAATATTCACATTGGAAGAGTTTGTCCTGTGTGAATACAATAACCCCTCATTGCTCTGTACAAAACTCTTACTGCAGTTTCTCACAACTTCCTCTATTTTCTTATTCCCTTCAGCTCTCCTCATTTGGTGTTTCTCCCTAGAATAGCCCTCTCCTCATTGCCAGCTCTTCAGTATTAAGCCAGTTGTTTTCTTGGAGATACCTTGTGGCATGTGACAAGGTATCATGGCCTTGTTTGTACTTTGCTGTCCAACTTCTGAATGGCCAGGGGCTGCATGTCCCCTGCAGCATCACACTTCACTACACCATGTGGTGGCTGTGCCCATCCCCACCCCACTACTGCATTGAGCCAATGCCCCTATGCCCTGCATGCTGTGCTCAGTGGTCTCCCCTGCCATGTGCCCTCTTGCTGAACTGTGCTGGCATTCCTGCACTGTATGAGATCTCTGCGTCCCCCTGATCTGAGGGGCTGCAGGTTCCCTTGGCCCCAAGGGCTGTGCCATGCTGGCCCCAAGGACAGACAGCAGAAGCAGGATGAAGGAGCCCAGAGACTCCAGTAGCAGTGGTAGCAGCTGGAACAGTAGGAGGAGCAATTCCCAAATTGGGAGCCCAGGGTCCACAGGGAACCGTCTCAGGAGCTGCCAGATGGAAGGCAGCCGTGCCCTATGCTACTGAACTCAAACAATTCAGGTGAGCAAGCTATGTGTATGTTACTCCTCTAGTTTAAGTGGTATGTGCATCTGTTTACATATGGTACCGCATCCTCCATTTGCAACAAATAAGAAGGGTTGTAAAATTCTAGAGATCCCCTCTAAATAAAGATGAATGGGACAGCCAATATTTGCAGTGCAGGGGAAATATAATTTGTGCCTTTGAGAAGCACTCAGTCAGAGGAGCAAAAACCAACTGTATACTTTATGCTGTTTTGATAGATCAGCTCAAATAGGTAAAACCAGTGGATAAAATAGCTAGCAAGTGAGGGGGTTACAACACTGGATATCTTCTTGAACAGAATCCAAATCAAGTGAAACATTGTAAGGTATATTGTACTTGCTAAATATGGTTAGAATTCTGAAAGAATGACAAGAAGGTTTGTAAATGTCCATGGCTTTTAGTTTCCACTATGCCATTTCCAGATATATTACCAACTAGAATTGGCAATCATTCTCTTCCTTAAGGAACTTAATCTAACAGTGCCAGATCACTGAAAGAGCCTCACTGGCTTGCATAATAATTCATTACATAATTAATGGTTCCCAGCCAGCAGAGAAGACGCTAGGGGACAGTCCTCACCAGCAAAAGTTAAAACAGCCCATAAGGGGATAAGGGAAAGCAGTTCTGCCTACTTGGGACCCATGAGACTCGGCAAAGTAGATTTCCGAAAGAACACTAATTATTTTCCCCAGAACACACACAGCCTCAGATGTCTGGCTTGCTTTGCAGCTATGTCTGCTCCTACAACTGCTCATCTGAAATTTAACTATTATTAATACTACTGTTATAACGGGTGCTCAACCCTAAAGTATACTTAATCTGGAGTTAATGCACCTGAAAGAAGGGAGACTAGACCTGGCGTTACACTTCTTGTCTAACCCCTGCAGTACTGATGCTGCCCAGAGGCCAGTGTAATCTCCCATATAAATTAGAGTAGCCTCAGGACTACTCTAATTTGTGCCAGCAGACACTTGTCCTACTGAATTAGGATCAACCACACTTCAGAGTACTCAAGTCCTGCTCCCTCTACACTCTTCCCAAACTGCCACATGCTTACATGAAGTAGGAAGGCAATGTGAGTGGTTTTACAATATCTCAAGATTTCTCAATGCAGGGGGACATCCTTTGCTGCCCATCTATAGTACCTTTAGAATTGCATGTGTTAAGCTACCTTACATGGGCCCAAAAATGAGGCCAAAAAATATTGTAGCTGAGCTTTCTGTGAGTATTCCTCATCCAACAATCATTCCCTCTTCTCTGACCCCCTCTCTCTGTCACCTTGTCTGTGATCTGTCCCCAATGTCCCTCTGCCTATGATCCCTTGCCCACCCACTGGCATAAACACAGCTGGATTTATTTCGGTGATTACATGGTTACACTCATTCACAGAGACACACACAGTGCAATTATTTGACTGTAAATGTCTATATTGATTTCTTGAATGCACAATCAAAATTTCCATTTGTATTTTTTTTCTGCTGGCAAGGAAATTGAATGCAGAAAGTTGTGTTTTATAAAATGCTGGAGTTGATTTTTATTTTTTTTTAAATGCATGGGACTCAGGAAATAAAGCTGTGGTTCATGCAGTGGCTCGAATATATTCATATTACTCATATTTGGTATATTACATAGGAATGTTGAGAAATGCACTTTTTTCTGTTTCTTGAGGCACTAATTTAAAACTTAATTTTCATCAGATGTGAAGTACCAGTCATGTTCCCACATTTGTTGAAATCTGTTTTCTTCTGCTAGCTTTTAGTTGGCATAGTTGTCTGTTTTATGCACTGTACTTTTCTTTCTGATGCCACAGTAGAAGTACAGTGCACGAAGTAGTCCTATAACGTCTTCAAATGTTATATGCTGCAGAGTGGCTTGATCAAAGCTGCAAAATGTGGTAGGTGTTTGCAAGGTATTACATACATGTACAGATGAGTTGACTCAGCTGTTGGTATTAATATTTTTGGCAGTTATCTGCCCTAAAATCCATGTGATCAACACCCATTAACATCAACAGGTGTAGGTGAGAGTGTCTGAGTGCAAAATCAGTCTCCTAGTTCTCAATGCTGCACCATCCTTTGTTGTGTTTAACAGTGTAGCAACCATTGCAAGGTCCAGCCCCTCTCTTGTCTCAGGGGCTCTTACAATGCAGAAAAATTGTGCTGTCATGGAGATTTCCTGCACACTCCTGCACTACTGAACAAGCCTTCTCAACCATCTGTGCCAGCTCTGTGGTGTCCACTGCACTGTGTGAGGATGAGTTGCATCACCTTTCCTATGTCATTGTTTAGCTGTTTCCAATCTCAAGTGGCCAGTTTATTTTCTGTGATTAGAAATGAGAAAGGAATTGTATGAAAGCAGAGTCCTGATGAGGCTTGTTTCATTGTATTTAACCTTAAATGGCACCCAGGCCTGCAAAGCTTAACTCACGAATCATCCTTATTCAACGGGTAGTTGATTCTGATGCAATGGACAGACTGAGTTTTGCAGCAATGCTCCGTGTATAGCAGAGCAACCTCAGGTTTTTTAATGAGATGATAATGCACATACTGCTTGATAAAAAGCGGGGTTCCATTGTACAAGGTATGGGGTGCACACATGAACATTTACATGGCCCCTGCCCCCAAAGGTTAAAATAGAAGAAGAATCATTTGGTTTATTCCAAACATTGTTTGCATCTTTTGTGTAGATGTGCTTTGTTGTCTGCACCATAAATGGAGCAATAGGAGTAACTCAGGTTGTAACTAACCATTATCAACAGCAGTTTTGTTTGCAGCTACTGTCTGATAATTAATATCAGTCAGTGCCACAGTATTGGGGTGGAGGCGGGGTATTGCACTGAATCTTATCCAGATAGTAAGCAGGTATATGTTCCTTTCAGTCTTTTCCTTATGTTATCCCCCTGTTGACATCTCCACAACTTCTGATGGTCACGTCAGCCTTAACATGAACTGTTAAGATCAGTCTTTGATTCTGAATGGCTGAATATTGCATTCTACTTTCTCGTTTATGGTCATGTAAACTACGACCTGAAGTCTTGTGTTCAGTTTCTCCCAAGTGAGTCGAGTTTGCCAATATTAAAACAGTCCAAGAATATTCAGTAAAACAACAGCGGCCTTCTCATCCCATGTGTAAGATTTAGCTAGCACTCAATGGCAAGTATTTGAACTGAAACTAGGAAGCCAGAAAGATTTTTTTTGTTCTTTTGTTTGAAGTGTTCATAAGCTGAAGGTGTTTCAGTGACTCAGGATCATGCAGTGCTGGGAGTTTTCTGGTGATACCAGCTTCCTGAATGGTTGCTAGAAATGTGTGATCATGAGTGTGCCTTACTCTCCTTGGTATTGCCAAAATTTCAACAAGGTGGGGATCAGTGAAGCAAATAAGATCATTTACTCAATCTTAAAAATTTTTCAGCCTCCTAGTCATCTTCCAGAGAAATTATTGACACACGACTACCCGTGTTTGAGCCAAATTTTGTTTCTTGGGTTTTCAGAACAAATGTTTATAGCAAGAGAAGGACAAAATGGAGAGTTCATAAGAATGAGAAGAAGAAAATGTGAGAAAATGGTAAAGATTTAAATAGGTTCTTAGGTTTACTGGACACCAGCCGCTTTTCAGTGGCTCTCTTCTAAATCAGCTTCTTCAAAATCAGCTAGGACCTTCTATATTGTCTTGGTTCCTGCAGCCATGCTTTATCAGGTATGGTAACTGATATAAACAGCTGGCATATCTTTATTTTACTTCATTTTTTGGTGGAAAGAATATAAACCATGTGAAAATGTTAGGCTCAGGCAAAGAACAGCCAGGCCAAACTGTTCAACCCTCTTTCTGCTTAAAAAAAAAAAGGACTATTTTCCCCCGGCATCAAACCTAATTTATGCATGTTCCTTCCTGAGTAATGTATCCCTTATGTCTGTTTCCTCCTCCTATAATCATTTTTGTCAAAGTGCCCGAGTTATTCCTTTTTCTCCTGGAATTTAAGATTACTACCCATGTTTTATCACTCGGTACTTTCCTCCTAGACAAATTATCTTATATTTGTTAAATGTCTTTTAATGTATAAAGACATCTGCTGGTGAATCCCATAAAAGATGCAAATCCTTTGGCTGATTATTTGTTGGGGGGAGGAGGGGGGTTATATATCCTACCAGCCTTATGCTTTTTATAGATCTCCAAACAAATGATGACTCAGTTATAATGAGTTATTGAGAAACTTGGAGACCTGTTAGTATTATAGCAGCCACATGTCCCCAGGTGGATGGGGCTGACTATGCTCCACCCACCTCCATCCACCAGTACACTCCGAACTTGGAACCTGTCCAGTGAGAGATTTGCTTTCTAATACAACTGGCTAGAAAATCTACAACTAAATTTCAGTTTTGTTTCCTGATAAAATGTGCGAGTCTTTAAACTTTGATTTAGACATGTCTAGTCTTAACTACTTTTAGTGTTGACATTTTAATCGTACTTAATATTTGTGGACAAATTAAAGAGAGTCCAGGGCAACAAAAATGGTTGGGGCACATGACTTTGAGAAGAGGTTGAGAGAACTGGCCGTATTTAGTCTGCAGAAGAGAAGACCGAGGGGGAATTTATTATCAGCCTTTAACTATCTGAAGGGGGGTTCCAGGATGGAGCTGGATTATTCTCAGTGGTAACAGATAACAGAACAAGGAGCAACTGTCTCAAGTTGCAGCAAGAGAAGATTAACTTAGTATTAGGAAAAACTTTCTAACTAGAAGGGTAGTAAACACTGAAACAGGTTACCCAGAGAGGTGACAGAGTTTTCATCCTTGCAGGGTTTTTAAGACCAGGTAGATAAAGCCTTGGCTGGAATGCTGTAGATGGGGATGGTCCTGCTTTGAGCTGGGGGTTAGACTAAATGACCTCCTGAGGTCTCTCCAACCTTAATTTTCTATGATTCTATTCTATGATTTTAGCCCTTAATGGGCCAAACTTGCCACTTTTTTATTCTGTTCAACTCCATTAAAATCAGCAAAGAATTTAGCCTACAGGATCTAGTTCTCTCTATTCTTGCCCTTCATCTGTAGGTCTCTGTGTCACCCATGTGACAGTTGATTTAATGAGCAAAGAGAAACTCCACAGTCAATAAAAAGTTAGCATTAATGTATTTCAGCAAGAATACATAAAATGTACAAATTTCATGTGAATTGTATACAACTTCAGAAAGGTACCCAGAGGGTAAATATTAAATGGAGGATTATCCTTTCCTGTGACAAATGGATTCTAGCAAGACGTTTAACTACGGATCTTTTCATCTAAATGTACTAGGGTGACCTAATAGGGGGGAAAAAAAGATGTTGCTTATTGCATCAGTTAGTCTTACTGATTTGAGGCCTATAAGAATGTTTCAAAGCAAAAGAATCAGATTTATAAAATCACAAGGAATAACTTTTACTCCAGCAGAGAACACTAAACCAGTGAATGGATCCAAACCAGTTGAATGGATCCAAACCTAATGTTTGCTGGCATACAGGCAACAATGCCACTTCAGTATCAATTGGCAGGAAATGTCATATTTCACTCCTCTCATCAACCTCAGTTTTTACTTTCTATTTTCCTTTGGCCACAAGCAACCTCAAAGGGTCTCGCAGGCAGTTTGCTTCCTTCAAGCCATGGGTTGAAGCCCATTGCACTTGAATGCTCTGAGGAAGAGACTGTTTCATTCAAGTACTAAATATAGGCAAACACACACTTTGTCACGAATTAAGAGCAGTTCTGTTTAGCTCAGTGTGGCTATCTGTTTTCAGAGATCCAGCCTTTGCACCATTAATTTTGACTTACAACAATTTGAGTCCTTTAAGAAGAAAAAACTTTCTGTGTGCAGATGGTAGCACAGCAAAGATCACAATTTGTCATCTAGATAGTCTCTTATTATCTTGTCCACTTCAGTAGTAATGTCTGTGATACAAAATTAATATGTATTACTGAAGTTTTCATATACTATTTTATGACACAAGGAAAGCAATGATAATTATATAAAGAAAAGAAATATCAGTAATGGGCTCTGGTCATATACCAGCTGGAACTTCCAAGGACATTACACACAACGCAGCAGAACAGGATTGAGAAACATACTAGTTATTCATCAGCAGGTCCTCCTGAAGTTATTTACTTGTGAGGGTGTTGGCTCCCTCCCAAAGAGCATCTTTATTTATATTTATATTTATATATATAACCCCATCTAGGTGACTGGGCAGTAAAAGGGGCCTCTTCCCAACTGATGCCAAAAGTCCAGAAGAGCATTATTACAATGTGATTGTTTTGGGGCCTACGACTGTTAGTGAATACTCAAGATGTCCGCCCTGACTCTCACACAAAGTCTAAAATTCATGGTCCACTTTGGATTTTCTGATGGATTGAGCTTTTTGACAGTAGAATCGGTCCCCCTACCCCTCGGCAATATAGTTGTCTGTGTCTTTGTCATTCTGCATGCCACATTTCGAAGCAGTCCTGGCTACAAGATGTCTGCTGTACTAAGCCTGATGATGACAGTTCCGCTGAGATAGTGGATGGATCTGTCCAATAAACAAAGGACTACTGGTCCTCCTTTGGCTCCCATCGGTGACTATTGTGATCGGTGTCTCCCAGGTTAGGATGAGAGCCAATATCAGTGACCTTCAGGTTCAGGGTGTCTGGATGCTCCAGAAAGTGAAACTTCATGTCAGTATGTCAGAAAGACATGGAGAGCACATTAAGCCTTCCTACCCTTCATGTGCGGGTGTCATGTTTAGATTATGACAGACAACACCACTATTATTATTTATGTCAATAAACAGGGTATTGTGAGATCCTCCTCATTAAGCGGGGAAGCAGTCTGCCTGTAGCAGTGGTGCATTTGTCACCAAATACCCTTCTTGGCAAGCTACCTTCTAGAGAGTAAAACTGAATTGTTTCAGCAAAGTCATAGACCTTTGTCGTGAATGGAAGATCAAAGACTCAGTTCTCCTCCTGCAGTTAGAGCTCATTCTAACAGAGCCTGGGCAACTTCATGGCCTGGTTTTGCACTGGCTCCATAGCTCCCTGATAACTGCAGGGTGGCCTTCTGGAATTTCATTCACATCTTCACGAAACATTTGGTAACTGTAGAAGTCCAAGTCTCCAGGCAGTGGCTGCATACATTTAGGGAGCTCTGAAACCCAGCTCCAGGTATGGTGGTTCTTCTTTGGAGTCACCAACAGTGAGGTTGCATATGTGGATGATCATGCAAAAGACAAACTACCCAGGGGATGTCAAGGTTGAACGGTCATAAACTTCTTCAGGACTGTTTTAGGTTCGACATAAGGAAGAACTTCTTTACAGTCCAAGCCCCCAAGGGCTGGAATAGACTGCTGCCAGAGGTGGTTCAAGCACCTACTTTGAACACCTTCAAGAGAAATTTGGATGTTTATCTTGCTGGGATCCTGTGACCCCTGCTGACTTCCTGCCCCTGGGGCAGTGGGCTGGACTTGATGATCTTCTGAGGTCCCTTCCAGCCCTAATGTCTATGAAGTCTATGAAATCTACTGGTACCTGGAGTACTTTGAGATGTGTTGTCCTTACACACATCCACACACTGCCCTCCTTACATTCTTCTTAGGAGTTGCATACACTTCAGGACTCTGTGGTTGGGAGGAAACTAAGGAGCAGGAAACAGGCAGGGCTGTGGTTCTCCTGATACGGGTTGGTGAGGCAGTTAAGTGCTTGAGGAGCATGTGTACCCACAGTGAGAACATGCATGTGGACAATAAATCTCCTTTTCTGCTGCTTTTCTGCATTGTATATTCTTTCTTTCATCAAATATCAGGCTAAGCTCCTGTTCAGCTAGTCCTCTAAAGATGTTTTGGAGTTTAGCTCAAATTTTGTTATATGCTTTCTTACACAAGAAAGCAAAACACAGCAACAACGGAGGTTGTGCCAGTACCAATAGGCTTGTAGTGTATATTCCGAATAGCCCCTCAGAAAGATCTTTTTCTAATTGACTGAGATGTGTTACCAATAAATTCTGCAGTCCCTTCCCAAAAAAACCCCAAACCTCCATAATGTAATCATCCCAAAATGCACTTTTACTTTCTCAAGAAAGTTGTCTGGATTTTTTAAATTATTCGCTTTTACATTTTATGAACCCCTGCACATATGTTGGAGAGTTACTGCTTCAAGAGAAGAATGCTTACTAGAGCTTAGCCCAAATAAAAAATCTCTACTATGTAGGAAAATTATACACTTGTTGATTGACTAGCCACAGGGGCTGAAGTGCTTTCACCTTAGTGAGCTAAGATTGAGAGAGAGAAGCATATAAAAGTAACACTTTGATGCAGGTCCTTGAAGTTCCAGTAACATACTTTAGAAAGTTTCTAACCCCAAATTTCTTAGTTGTCTATCTAAAACCTAGGTTTCTCAAAATCCAGATCCAGGCTTTGTATTGAGCCCATCTCTATTACTATATAATGCTCTGAATGCAAACTTTGACTGTAAACAGTTCTCTCCCCTCCCCACCCCTCCGCCCCCCAATAACAACCCCAGTTTTTTCAAATAAAGAAAAGCATTCAGCCGTCATTCAGAACTATGTATATGCTGCATTTGGACTTCTGAAAGAAAGCTGTTTTATTATTACATGAGTTCAGACATTTCATAACTATATTTCTTAACTTTTTTTTAAGTTTAGCTCTGCTGGTGCTTATCACATCTTCAAAACAAATAGCTCAGTTCAGCTCTTACTCCATGTGCTTCAGTGAAAAATTAAAAATGGAAATTAAAAACTAAATCATGTCACTAAGTGACGATGCAACCATAGAACAATGGGGCCAGATTTTATTTATTTATTTATTTTTGGATCCACATGGATGTGCAGGGGAGAAGCCACAAAATCTTTTTGTTTTGAGGCTATGTGGATTAGACAGCACAGACTGTAGCACCCTCAGAATTGTCATGACAAACATGAGTGGGAAGTCCATACTGAATCCTGAAAAGGGATCCTGGAAAATCTGCCTGAGGTATGTAGCACATATCTAGGAAAGCCTGCTAAGGTTGTGACTATCTGCACCCCCTACCCCATTCTAGGGGAGTGCACATTAATGATACTATAGGCCTTATTTAAGGTATCCTTCAAATTTACTTACAGTATTCACCCTGTGTTCTTGCCCAAAATGGTGGTCTTCTCATGGTAAGCAGCATGCACTTGGCTGCGATATCCCACCCCATAGCTGACTGCATTTCATTGATGTTGTTTTATTTGCAAAGTGAAGACCCTTTAGGTTGAAAGAGTATTTAAGGATGGATAGTGATCATATGTGTACCATATCCTTTGCTCAATCAAGAAATTATTAGGCACTTTAAATGGCTTGAAGAACAGCCCAGCCCATAGGGACTGCCTTAAGTGTTGAGTCTGAAGAGAGAATAGATAGCTTTGGCCATTAAGCAACTGAAGAATGAATCTGGCACCTGGGTCTCATGAAGTTCATAAAACAGAGGCTAAGGCTTCCCAGGGGACAGAGAGGTGGTTTTGAGAAGGTGAAGTCAAAGATTTCTTCCTAATGAGTTGGGGGGGGGCGGGGCTTGAGTACTAGAGGAAGGACCAGGGTGCTCTTTCTCTTTTTTCTTTGTCTACCTTTTGTCCTGACTCAGATTAAAAAGGAATGAGTGCTGACCCTGCCAAAGGGAATCTTTGTTTGGTTTGTTGTACTTGGGTCACACTGACAAAAGGAAACAGTGAAAGATTGCCTCCCAAAAGAAAAACAGCCAGAAGAAAGAGCTGGCTTATGTTATGGGTTTTTGCTTTTAATTTGCTGCTCCATCCTGGCTTAAAATGAAGGGGCAATGGCTATTGTTACAAGACTATAAAAATATAAAATGATTATATTCACATGTGCATGTGCACAGTTATACATATTTATTTTGGTGTGTGGCTTTCAATTTCAAAAGTCAGTTAAGAAGCTTAAAAAACATAAACAAATGATAACATTGGAACAGGTGAACCAAAACAGCCCTTGTTTGCCAATATTTGCATTATTTTTAAAAGTCCCATGTTTAAATGCCATTACTAATCTTGCAACGACCAACAGATTCTATCTTGAAAAACTTCCCTCTCTGGCTTTGCTTTCTGCACTGTAAGCCAGTTTGTGAGCCTCCAGTTCTATTTTACCTTCTGTTCCAAGACTTTAGCCATTAATCTCTGAAGTGGTACCTCATCAAGTGCCTTTTGAAGGCCTAAATATACTATAGCCACCAAATTTCTCTTATCCATCATAGCACTAATATCTTCACTTGGCAGGTTAGTTAAGCCTGACCTCCATAGCTTGAATCCTTGCTGTTAAGCTATGCTTAATCAATCTGTGCTGTTCTAGCTGCCATGCTGTTGAGGAAAGTTTCCTCACAAGCCATTTTAAATGCCCTTATTTCAAGTGTCCTGCATTGTGTCTTGACCATTTTTGATGCATCCTATCCTTTCAATCCTCCTCTGAAATCTTTATGAAATCTGCTGTGGTTTCTGCATATAGCAGTTGACGGTTTTACACTTTCTTAGCCCACTCTGTCTCTATTGACTGATGTAGCCACACCCTGTCATGTTGTTGACTGGGCAATTTCTCACATTGGAAACAGAAATATTTTGATGGCTTTCTGCACCTGTGTAATCAACAAGAGCTGAATTGTGATGGCAGGCCAAGCCTTGAACAAAGGATGGTTTGTAAACTGCACCATCTGGGAGTAGCCTCCAGAAGCATTCTGACTCAGATGCTGAGTCTAGTTCTCCTTGTTCCCAGGGGGTAGTGGTTTCTTGTTGAACTACCTTCTTTAAATATTGTGTTGTTTTTATAAGTATTTTTTTCTGTCATTTTAAGTCTCTCTGAGCCTTTTGGCGGGGGGGTAGCACATTTAATCAATCAATAAGTGATTATATAGGATAATTGATATTGCTTATATTTTGTACAGTAACTTAGTTATGTATGGGAATGGGGTCAGGGGAGGAAAAGCCAAGCTTCTTTGTGTTTCCCCCACACAGCATTCCCTCATCCCCATCTCCGAGGCTGTATTTTTTTTCCTACATGCCTGGACCCAAAAAGTGTTGAAATGAGAGTTATTAACTCCATTCTCTGTGTAAATAAAGTAATGAAGGAGCTGGGTTGGGGAGTAGCACCTACTGGTTCTTTTAGTCTGAAAAATTTTGAGAGAAAAATAATCTTATACAATTATATGATTAAAACAAGACCCCTCTACATCCAATAAATCATGTTATATTCCAAAATTGCAGGCAAATGAAACTACCAATGGGAGCTCCACTTGAAAAGGCCTAAATGTTTCCCCTGAGACTACTATACTTCTAGCTTCCCTTGATACGTTCCACAGGATGGCAATGTAAAGTAATATCTAGTTAATGGGTCTTCGTGCTGTCTTCCAAGCCATCTTACTGAACATTCTGGTTTAGATCCAAAAAAGTACATAAGCAGGCATATAACTTACAGCATGCAACTAGCCTGGTGGATTTTAGTTCAATTCCTCACATGCTTACTAAAAAACACTTCAGGATATGTTTAATTGGTCTGGGGCCAGAGTGTCCAGCACTTCACAGGACTGAAGCCACAGTCCTCAAAGAAATGTACATTATTCTACAACTACTCCCAACTTTGCTGTCCCACTGCCACTCACTCCATTTTGAAAAATATGGGGGTCCTTGACCCACAGAGGATTGTTCATGGCTCTTAGGAGGCAGCACACTACATTGGCTCCATCCCTCCCTTCCATGGGGACCAGGCCTCTTATGCCTTCACTTGTTTCTTCTCTCTCCTTAGGGACCTTGTTCTGCCATGGAAAGGGATGATGTTCTCATATAATACATATTTGAAATCTTGTATCAGTGTAAATAAATCCTGTAATCTCTGAGCAAAGTGAATGTAGCTAATGTATTTCACTTACTGAAACATTTATGGGCTCAATTTCAGCCAACAGCTTGCAGCCAAGCTGTTATTTTAAAGGTGAATGGAAGTGCTTTTTAAAAACATATCAAAGCCTGTTTAAGAACTTAAATTATTAATGGTATACAGAGTAGACTAAAAACTTAAGAAAAAACTCTCCCTCCCCCACTTCCCTAATCTCTGTCTGCTTCACCCACCCATCCATCCTTGAAGGATCTCCACATGGCAGGCCATGTTCCTTCCTATCAAGAAAGTGTCTTGAACATTGTGGGAATGAGCATTATCAACCATTATATTTTTAAAACAATTGATTTTCATATTTAGTTGCTAGGGCCTGAATGTAGGGCTCTGTGTAGCTCCTGAGTTAGAGGATGGTTGACTATGACATCATTAACCCCTGTAAAGTACTGTGAAGAATGCAGCTCTCCATTCTGCCGTTGGGTGTCCACTGTTATAAGTTGGCGCCTCTGCCTGCACAAGTTGTCTGTCTGGTGACCCCTTGCACAGCAAGTCAGGGGAGGTCTGTTTTCTTTGTATTTGGCTACTTGAGCTGAGGAAAATAATGGTAACTCACCAGTGATGACCCCACTGCAGCAATGACTACAATGCCAGTAGCATAGTGATATGTGTTTGTACAGAATTTGTTTTCCCCTTGCAAATGGCACTTGGCACATTTTCTGAGCTAACACCTCAAAAGTTGCAACATTATTAGCAGTTACAAACTTTCAGAACCTCTTGGAATAGTTAATGGCAATGTGTATACAACTTGTTAATTAGTTAAATCATTTGGATTTGAAACAACTGTCCTAATGGGATACTGCAAAGTGCACACATTAATTCATGATAACATTATTCAGTAGAGTTTCTGTTCTTTTCTTTAGGATTGGTTTATTATCCAAAATAAACCTTTTCTAATTAACCTAGCAGAAGCCCCTATAAATCTCCTGGTGATAAGTTTTCTCTGGCTGTCTAAACCCCTTGCCATCTCTCGTTTATGATGATGAAAGCTTTGATTTGTACATGCACTATGTTGCTAATACAGGGGGCAGTGGCTTGAACTGGCATTGTTTTCCCTGGACATCTGTGGTACACTTAAGTACTTAAATGGAGTGGTTGATAACGAATATACATTTGTATATTTAAAAAGAGAGTTTTTGGTTCATTGTCAGCATAGCTATCCTTAATAAATACCCCCTGAAATGTTTTGGAGAAATCCCATGATGAGTGTTGAATCAATTAATAATAGCTGATGCTAAATAATATGAAACCAGCTTCTCAGTACACTCAAACTCCTGGTTTTGATTTCACTGATTGATGTGGGTTCCGAAATCATGGGAAACTGAGGATTTCCTTTGGTTATATGCAGGTTTATATACAGCTACAAGTGTTTGATCCATAGCTGAAGTTCCACGAAGTCTGGGGGTGTTAAGGTTCAAGTCCGTCTCCCCTCTAACTTTTTCTTCTGTGTAGGATTTTATATCATTGGGATAGAAAAGTTTATTTTCATTTTAAAGTGACACACTCAAAATCATTTGGGGCTAAACTCTCATCTGATGTACGTTATTTTCTTCCTCAGTATGGTTGCCCATCCAGTAGGTATTCCCCAGTGATCAAGCAGCACAACTGAACTAGGACATCTCCTTTTCTAATATAGGTGAACACCTGAGTGTAGCAGTACTTACCCTATGATTCATCTAGCAGTCCTTAAATGAAATACAGTAAGGGGCTGTAACCACTTAAGTAGTGCCCTTTGAAACTTATCCAATTACCATGACACTGTGTGTGTCTACACATGAATTTAAGCATGCTTAAATTTAATTAGCATTAAGCTAATTCATATTAAGCATTTTTGGCAAGTGCTTATACATGCTGGGACTTGGAACTAAGTCCCAAGTCACTCCAGCCCTGCCCTGTGTCCCTGTGGCTACCAGGGTGAGCTCCAGCCTCCAGGCACATGGCTGCCAGCACATGGCAGTCATTCTGAAAGCACACCCTCTGCACTGTGACCTCTGGGCTGACGCTTCCTGTGTCAGAGCAGCAGCATGGCAGAGACAGGCAGCATGTGCCTACCCTGCTCCTGCGGCAGCTGTGCTTCCCAGCCCTGACTGCCCCAGCTCCTGGCCCTGGTGCCCAGGGACAGGGTACCCCACTCCTCAGGGCTGCTGCAGCTGTCCTACTCACCCACTACGGTTTTGAGCACCTGATGTTCCGCCACCTTGCGCCATCCAACTCCCACACCCAATTCAGCCACCTGCTGGATGACTGGTACATGACCTTCCAGGGCTGCTGCCAGCCATGGTGATCACAGGCTCCAGGACACCCCTGCTAGGACTGCCATTACCCTCCTCTCCCACCAGCCCTGGCACCTCTGGGCCTGCCAGGACTGGTGGCAGTGTGTTGTGCTGCAGGAATAGGGTGATGACCAATGGGTCAACATATTCTAGACGGCCACTTCTGAAGACCTGCTGTGCCAGCTCAGTCCCACCTGGAGTGCCAGGATATGGAGGGTATGCCCAGCTATCCCTGGCGACACCCACCTGCTCCGCCACCCACACAACCCGTACCCCCTGTCCACCCCCCAGCCCCACTCCAGGGCTCACATGTTTTCTATGAAAACCTTTATTCTCTTCACAATCCCCACCCCCATCCCCCCACCTCCTCCCTCAACCAACAGAGCCCCCTCCACCACCCTCCCCACCTGCCAACAATAAAAAAAATCCTCCTCCCAAACTGACAACTATGTACAAGAGTCTCAGTCTTTCTCTAAGTCCCAAAGTGGGGGGCTGTGTGGTGGGGGTGCCCAGGACACAGAGGCTGGCAACAGGCAGCCATCACCCTGGCCACAAACAGTTATCCTGTGGGTCCAGGGGTCACAGCAAACACTAGGGGCTCCTGCAAGCTGGTGGCACTGGAGGCCCTCCTCCAAGGCCCAAGTGGGGGCCTGCTGCAGTGTGGCAGGCAGGACCCAGCGGCCCTGTGGGGCTGGGGACCAGGCATAGGGGGGCCTGGACTCGTCAGTTGCTGCTGAGCTAGCTCCACACAGTGCTGGTCCAGGGCCTCCGGCTGGGTCCAGTGCTGCCGCTGTGCCTGATCCCATACCTCCTCCTGGACAATCTCCTGAGTAACATCTTCCACCTGCCAAAGCAGCTCCCATACCTGTTGTGCCTGCTCCCATGCTGCCCAGTTCTCCACCACCAGCAGCCGCTGGAGCAGAAGGGTCTAGTCCCTGGTGCGCTGATTAAGCAGCCAGCATGTCCAGGCAGCTCTAGTGGCAGGGGGCAGCAACCCTGATAAAGCACTCCTGCAGGGCCCTGCAGCCTCTCCCCTGTGTCGAGATGTTGACCCTGCAGAGGCAAGAGACAGAAATCTTTTGTGCAATTTTTCAACATTGCAGAGATAAGATGCTCTGCATAAGGGACCCTGCACTGCCCAGCCTCAGATTAGAGATCAGCCATGCACAGGTTCCCAGGGACCATGGTAAGCTGTCTGGGTAGGGCTGGGCCTAGGCACCTGTTAGTCAAGCCCCCCAGCCCTGTGTGCTCCCCTGGGGCTGGCAAGCCACTGGGTGCTGGCTGCAGACATCCTGCCTCCCTTGCCCCTTTGCAAGGGTGGGCCAGGCCAAACTCGTGGCAGCACCTGCTGCTGCATCTCCAGACCCCACTCCCCACTCCCTCCCTGCAGGCCAGCCACTCTCTCGCCCAGACTATGGCGGCCAGGCTTCGGGCATAAGGGGCTCTTGGACAGCTGCACTGATGGGCGGTCTGTGCCCCCCCCCCCACTAGAGGCCTCTCTGGGGAGGCTTCCTGGGACCAGCTGCCACTGTACCCCAAGCATGCCCCTACTGCATGTGCCCTGAGTGGTGCATGATGAACTGCTTGTGCAGGTGGAGGGCTGCCCAATCCACTATGCCTGCTGCTGATGCTCCTGCTCATGTACCAAGCACACCTGTTCTCCTGGTTCAGGACCCAGAGCTACAATGGCACGGGGGACAAGCCTGGACTGCCCCTCAACTGCCGCCACCACTATCTGGAAGGCTACCTGTGGTAGCACTACATGGCCCTGCCCCTGCTGCTAAGGAGGACATCACTGCAGGCATCGATACCTTCCTTGGTGTGAGAGGCCTGTGCCTGCCCAGCTTCAGAGAGACAGGCTTCTCAATAAATTTTGAACTGTGTCCCATCTCTCAGTGTGCTGTGCAGGGGGAACCTTGGGCCAGGGAAGGAAGTGCAGGTAGAGGTAGGAACGGGGACAGGGACCTCCCCCAGTTCAGGACTTACCACCTGTCCAGGGGTGGTGAGGTTGGTGCCTCAGCGTGGGGCTCCCAGTCAGCAACAGTGCCTGCACCCATTGCCTATGGTCTGTGGTATCTGGCAGGCCAACATGTGGCCAGGGCCCCCCCTCCAAGGGGGACTGGTGGCTGGTGGTGGCATGGCCAGCCGCTTCTCATGTCAGGCTGTAGGTCTGGGCTGTGGGTGAGACAGCTGCTGGGGAGGTGGGTGGGATGGGGCACTGAAGGTGCCAAAATGCAGGTCAACTCCTGCATGAAGGGCATTGTCTTTTGGGCACAACTGGACCAATGATTGAACTGTATCATGGCTACCCACTGTGCCTGCAAGGCCTTGACCTTCACATGGCACTGTGGCACTGTCTGACAGTGCCTCATACACGCATCCTGCTGGATATTGCCTCATAAATGTGGGTGTTCAAGCACCCGCCCCATGTGAACTGGACATCGGCCCTACCCCAGCGTGCCACAAGGTCAGATACCTCCTCCTGGGTCCCATTGGGGGCCTGGGTACTCTGCCTGGGTGTGGGCATGCAGACAGAGCCAGGGCTTGACAGGGACAATGTGTTGGACATGCTTCCTGTGTCAGCTCTCTGGGCCTCTACGTGGCTGTTCTTGCAATGCCAGCCTTGGAGGACTGCCAGCAGCACCCAGAACAGGGGCATAGGCAGGTACTGCAAGTTGCATGGCAGAGGTGCTTCATCACAGTGCCTGGTAAGAGACAGAGCTGGGGGTGAGGAGCATCAGGGAGCAGGTGCTGACCCTGCTACCATAGAGGGGGCCAGCCACCCTGCAGGGAATCTTAGGGCTGGGCAAGGGATGCAGCAGACTGTGTCCCCTTGGAACACTCACCTTCAACCAAGGAGAAGCTCTGGCTAGGGGAAAGGACAGCCAGAGGCTGCCTGGGCCCTGTCCAGGGGGGCACAAGGAGCCTGGTGGACTCCTGCAGACAGCACTGGCTCTTTCAGGCTCCTTGTACTGTGCACCCCAAGGCACAAAATGGTTGGAGACTTTTTATATCCTGCAGCTAGGGGCTGTCAGAGAACAGCTCAGCCCTGGAAGAGGAGAGGTGGCCAACCAGGGGCCTGTGGCTGAATTGTGGCTGGCCTCCTAGTGGCTGGGCTGACCCAGCCTTGAAGTCCCTACGTTAACACACATTAACACATCTACATGTGCGTCAATGCATTTTTAACTAATCCCGCCTAAATTTTATGCTTGCTTTATGATTTATATGTGTAGATGCATGCCCTTAATGCACCTTAAATAAGGCTAATGCGCATTAAAATGCCCACATGTAGACATGCCCACTGATGGGCAACTCAAGTTACTCGGAGTAAGTGAACAATTCAATTGATCTGACAGCCAGCAACTTCTGTGGTCATTAGTATTATGTGCTGGGATGACTGGGAAGTAAATTAAAAGCCTCAGCCTGCTCTGTCAATTGACAAGTGTGGGCATACGTAGACGAAATGAGGGCCCTAAATTGAAGAAGTGGATTTTTAGAAATACCACTTCAGTCTAGGGCCCTTTTAACCCCTGTGTCATGTACACACCCAAACTTACCTGCCTTTCCGGTGGTAGGGAGGGAAGGGCGAGCTGCCAGCAGGCAGAGTGGTTCCTGGGCTGCAGGAGAGGCAGCAGCATGGCAGCAACACCCACCTGCAGGCACCCAGCATGGGTAGTCCTGGGGGGGCACCGCAGCTGTGGAGGGAAGCACCAAGCCCTTGTGCAGCTCAGGCAGGCAGGTTAAAGGGGGGGAAAAAAAAGATGTTGGGCAGAGCCTGCCTTCCTGGGCTGCTACCAAGCTGCCTGCATAGGCTTCCTGCAGAGCCCCTGAGCTGCACAGAGTGTGGTGCTTCACTCCATGGCTGTAGAGCAGCAAACTAAAACTCCTTGGAGGAGTTTAGTTTGCTGTGCCCCAAGTCATTTAAGGCACATTATGCCACCAAATTTGCTACAGCAGCTGGAATTACTGCCTAGGGAAACTTTACCACAAGGCCATACATGCCTTTACCATAGTCATACCAGAGGTTTTGGGCAAATGCAAAAATAGAGGCCACCTTTCATGATTCCCATTTCTAGACCTTAACTACATAATTAAGCTTTTTCCTATTGCAAAATTTTATTCTGCACCTCATTTCCTGTTTCAAAAGGGGTGGAGAGGGCAACTGAGGATACTCTTGCTGTAGGGAGAATCTCCAGATCTCAAATAGTGTAAAGCCATCACAGCCAGTTCTACTTCAAGAACCAGGGGCAGAGAGTTCATTTTTGGGCAGACTGAAATAGGATGGGGCAAAGCCAAAGTGCTTGCTAGTGCCTCTCCATGAATAAAGTTGCCTTTTGAGGATCATTCTAGTCAAGACAACATTAGATGACCTGTTGATTGCTTTCAGCTCTTCAAAACCTAAGAAAACCAAGGACCTGACAGTAGAAGTCTTGAGGCCCCTTCTCATGTTCTTTCTATGGCCATGTACAAACATTCAGTTTCTCCTGAGAAAGTCACTGCTCTCCCAGGAGCAACCACAATTGTTCAGGATTTTTCTCCCAAAAGAAAACTGGCCACTCCAGGAGGAAAATAACCCAGGAACAACCAGGGTTCAGTAACTCCCAGGAGAATTTTTCCTGGAAGGGCAAATGTCAGTATATGTTATTTTTTGAGAGAAGCCACAGCATAGTCCTCAAGCATCTCCAGATGATTTGCCCTTCTCCCCCATCCTCCTGTTCCTACCCTCTCACCCCCGCCCCCAAAAGGACAGTGCATCACTTGCTGGACTGTACTGTTCCAGCCAAGCAGGGAACAGAACGTACCCCCTACACACTCCTACATTACACTGCAGGGAGACGTAGGCTGACTGAACAGTCTCAGTCAGCCAATTAAGGTTGCTCTATACACTGTTTCTATCTGCCTCTGGACCTACAAAGCATGCTGAGGTCCCCCCTTGCTGCACAGAATCAGTACTGCAAGCTGTCTGCTCTTCAAGGACTTACCCAGAGATACCTAAACAGACATTTGATGCTAAGTTTTCTACCAGAAAACTAGTAGAAAAACCTGGGAGAGTTCTTTCAGATCATTTGAATGTGTGTATGCAGCCCATGTCATTCATCCCTTGTGTAGACCCTGAGGAATACTTTATAGCTGGTTTTCAGGAAACTACAGAAACAGTTATTGTGTTTCAGCCCAGAGGTGGTGACGTCTGGTAGATGAAATGATCCCTACAGTATTTTAGTTTGTAAGTCAGGTTGCTATGGCAAATGTGTAAAGCAGTCTGGGACTCTTTTTGATGAAAGGTGCTTTATAAATGTAAGTCTTTATATTTTTGGGTTAACAAGTGCTGGGGGAGAGAGATGTTTTATATGCTCATTAAAAATGAAGCATTTGTCTTCAATTTATAGTCTCCAATAGCTGATTAGTTTTGTTTTGTTCTTTTACTGATAGTGCTGCCTTCTGCTCTAATTTCAGGTCTCCAGGTGGTTTTAAATTCAATCATCAAGGCCATGGTTCCCTTGTTGCACATTGCCCTGCTGGTGCTGTTTGTCATAATTATCTATGCCATAATTGGGCTGGAGCTATTCATGGGGAAGATGCACAAGACCTGCTACCATGTGCATGGGGCATTAGCAGGTAAGGGACATGTTATGTGCAGTGAAGCCTGATTCACTGTTGTCCTGCATTTTGTATTAACATTTCTACCAATAGAAGGTAGGCATTAAATACTTCCATTCTGATCTTTCAACATCCAGCTAGCACTGTGTGCATTAGTGTAAATGACAACATAAAATATGGAGCAATTGTTAATTGGAGTGCAAGAATGTGAGAAAAGGTACTCAGATGGTGCTTATTTACCAGATAAAGTGAAAACTACAGGGGTTTTGTTTAATGAAAGCAGAGAAAACGTGCTGCGTTTGGTTGGTCAGTCTCACAATTTTCTTTTCCCTGTGTTGGGAAGGCCATGATTAGAAAGTCTTTGCATGTGTAACTGTGTGTGTCCAAAAGGTGACACCGACTGTGTGTGTTTGCTGGGGCAAGTAGACTTATTGACAGACCTGGAGCCAGAAAGCATGTGTTTAGCCATAGAGCATTATAACAGGACTGGCGTTGTGACGCCCCCTGGTGGCTATAACTCCTACCTCACTTGGGCCACTCAGATACTCTCCCTTTTCTCCTACCTGCCACGCCTTGTTATGGTTATTGGTTCTTGAAAAGGGAGGCTGCTCAAGCGTCCTAGAGTGAGCCCTAGTCCTTTTTCCTGCCAGTGGATCCTTCTTGACTCACTCTGGTCCACACACTCAGTGGGCCCTCCTGACCCTTCATGCCCCAAGAGCAGCTGTTGGGTCATTGCCTCTGACCTCCCTTGTAGCCATGCTTATACCTCACAGATGGTGCCAAGTAATTGTTTTAGTGAGTAATTGGCCACAGTCCAATATCAGGCCTCCTCGGGCCTCAATGCCCTTGTTGAGGCCTTGGCCTTCTCAGGCTCCTCCCCTTTCCTCTAGCTGGGCCCTTTGGCCCAGGCCCACAGTGCCAGTCATGGTCTCCACCCCTCTCAGGCTGTGGGCCCCAGCCCTGGTCTCCATCCCTCTTGGGCTGTGGGCCCCTGGCCTCCTTGGCCTCAGGCTGCCTCTCCTGTCTCTCCCACCTAGGCTTTGGCCCTCTCAGCCTCAGCCTGCTTTTGCCTCTGAGCCCAACCCTGACAGGGCTTAAAACACTCTTGGGTACCCTGCCTCTGTCCTGGGTGGGCTGAAGCCCTCTCCTGCCCTCTGGTACTATGGCAACCTCCTCCTCCCTGAAAGTCACAACCCAGTTCACCAGTAAGGCTCAAATGATAACATAAGCAGACTGGCTATAACTAAAACTCTTATCCCACTGACTGTATAACAAAACCCTACTCATCCTGGGTCGTAGTTCCCTACAAGTCCTCAACTCCTTCCTTGCAGTTCCCAGGTATGGCAGGATCTTAGTCTGTTACCCAGCTACAGCTGTCTCACAGCAGAGCTCTTCTTCCCATCGCCTGCAGAGCCACACTGCCTGCCCTGGCTCAGGCCCTGGGTTTATATGCCTCCCAAGCCCTGCACCTTCCAGTCAGGTGGCTTCCCCGGCCACCCACAATGGGTTTACAATTAGAACCTGATGGCTAACTCCTCGTTAGCTTGCAACTGCTACTCTGACTGCTTTAGCAGTGCCCTGGCTGCTTGTAGCAGGGATCTACCCTACTGTCCTATTGCAGAGCCTCTGGCTTTTCTCCTGGCTGCCTATTCCCCTGCAGCCAGCTCCTCAAGTACAGTGTTTCCCCCAACTGGGGAAACTCCCTACTGCTGCTTCTCCACTTAAAGTAACAGGAACCTCTGACTCCCTGTTACAAGTATGTTTTGTCTAATTTAGAGATTTATATAACACCAATCACTTCAGGGCTAAATAGCAGCCGAAGTACTCCTGTACTTTGAGTTCTATGTTGTTTTAGTGGGATTTTCCTGGTTTAGAAGGATCCTCGAGTTAACCATCCCCAGATAATTCATTCATAAGCATTCTTGTCTACACTGAGGACAAAATCTTGGCTATCATGAGGCTAGCTAAAAGCTAGCAATGCAGGCCAAACCAATGAGGGCTGCAACCTGTGCCACCCTCAGGGGAGTTCAAGGTTCTTATTCAAGAACTCATACTCATTCAAAAATGCATTTCATACTCTGCCTCTGAGGAGAGGACCATGTGTTTGTTTATGTCGAAAGAAGTCTGGACATATTTCAGGCTGCTGTATCAAAAATACATCAGGGCTAGAGACTATCACAGAAGAGCAAACAGTTAAGCAGAGGGCTCCCTACATACATAATATAAATAATACAGAGATAACCAAAGGAGACGAGAGGGAAGAAAGAGAATTCATTGCCTAGAGGCATCTTTTTTGCATTTTCATTTTGCATTCCCTCTTCATTCTGTTTCCCCACATGATTCACCCACCACTCTCTAAGTCTTCATCTTCCCAGGGAAAGGAAAAACTATCCATGTGGAGACTGACCTATTGGACAGTGAACCAAGGAGCACCAGTCACAGATTCCATCTGCAGATGCTGCACTTCATAGGGCATACTTATAGGCTTCACAGTGGCTTAGTCGTGTCAGGTTGTGTTAACAAAAGCACAGCACTAGTGGCAATTTCTGGAGTCCTTATGCTTGCAGGGAACAAAGACAAGCTGACTGCCTCAAGAGACCCAGGTTTCAGGACAGCAACCAGACAGCAAGGTTATAGGTTCCTCCTTACAGAGACACTTGAATGGAAGAGAAGGGATGACAACTTACGTACAGTTATTTCCTAAGTGCGGCTTTCTCCATATGTTGTAACTTTCATGGTATTGAAAAGTTAGTGAATTTACTGTAAGTGAAAGGGGCCCAAGAGCTAGCACTGGGGATAGAAGTCCTTCAACTCTTTACAAAACAGGTAAAAGTCTTAGGAGCAACTATGTCAGCTCTGCCTCACAGAGAGGAATCTAAGTGATGTGGAGAGACACTGTCATCTTTAGATGATATATTTCACTCTTCATATGAATTCAGTCATTGGCCTTTCTCTTGAGATTACCAGTAAAGCTGGCAATTCTTGCCAAACATACCATTGTTATTTTATGGGGTTGCTTGACATGGACCAAGCCTCCAGTTCATTTTACATAGATTAAAGCAGCAATAATATTGTAATAACTTTGTCACTAGTAAACTGAGTTGGATTTTACTCAGCACCAGAGAGATGAATGACTCCTGTATCCTATTACTTGTCCAGTCCCTAATATATTTTAATTTTAATCTCCTGCTATAGCAGAGAAGTTTCTAATCAAGGAGCATTACCATAAGGACTTTGTTTTTATATCTCAGGATATGACTGTGGTTAGAAGTGCAGGTAGTATGAAAGTAAAAAGGAGTTAATCAAAGGAATCTTTCCCACTAAATCCATCAGGACGTGACTCCCAAATTAGTCCTATGGTTTGTTGCTCATTTGTCAAACCATCTGCTTTGTCTGACCTGAGCAGCAATGATTCTCTGTGAGGTGCTGGGTACTGATGACTCTGACCTAGTCCTGATCATATGCCAGCAACATACACAGAAGGAAAGTGCCAAAAGAGGTCTTTAGTTTCTGTCTTTCTATAAAAACACCAAATTTCAATTGCTAGAAAATATACTGGCACTGTAATGACATGCCAAGTAGTTTTACAATCATTTAAAAATATGCATTTTTTGTTTAATTACTACAGATTACAATACCTGATTCCAGTCTTGGTACTCTGGTGTACTTTGGTATAAATGTGATCAAACTTTTTGGAAACCTATTGCATGAAATATATAGTAAAAATAAGCAAGCAAAATGAAGTCCCGCATATCTGTTATAAATGAAGGACCTGATTCTTCAGTCTTCATACAGGAAAAAAACCCTATCACTGTCAATGGCAGCTTTGTCTGAATAAGGACAACCTGAGTGTACCCCTTTTGGCCAACTGTGCTCATTACATATTAGCAGAAATGTGTTCAGTATCTAGTCTTAATATTTGTGTTCATTTATATGTCTTAAAATTGTCTCTTCTGGACTTTTTGATGCACAAAGGAGTTAAAAATAGACCTGTTGTAGAAATCCCTGGTTTTACAAAGGTCTTGGTACCTCAAACCTGTATGACCTAGAGAGAAGAGTAATCAGAATATTAGGGCTGTGTGAAGCTCCGGTCCCTGATTCGATTTAGCAGAGATTGGGCCTGATTTGGTGGCCAAATCTCCAAATCTGAATCAAATCAGTGGACCCTTTAATCTCTCCAAATCGAATCAGAACCCTCCAAATCGATTTGGAGAGATTCAGAAAGATTCGGCAATTCGGACATAGAGACAGCTTTAAATGTTTTTTCTACATACCTCTAGGTAGCAGGCAGCTTGTGAATGCTGCAACGCTGAGGTGCACAGAGCATCCCACAGAAGCATGGGGGCTCCCCAGCGTGCTCAGCAGCAGACCTGGAAGTGGATCAGGAGCACTTCCAGTCCACTTCCGGGTACACTGGGTGGTGCCCTAGGGGGCCCCCCGCGTTCACCTGGCTCAGCAACTGGTGCCTCCTGGATCTGGGGGGGGGAACCTGGAGTCCCCCTGCTGCCAATCACTGAGCCCGGGGGGGGCAGCACGCTCCCCAGCAGACCCAGAAGTGGACCAGAAATACTTCCAGTCAACTTCTGGGTTTGCTGCCGAGCACATGGAGGGCCCCCACCCTCCTGTGGGACACTCCATGGACCCCAGCATCACAGTATTCACAAGCCATGCTGGTACCTTGAGGTATGTAGAAAAAAAGCTCTGTCTATGTCTGAATCAGCATCGAATCTTCAGATTCAGCTGAATCAAATCAGGGCTAGTGATTCAAATCAACTAATCGAATCACTGGCCCTGATTTGGGCCGAATCTGGATCCACATCAGATAGGACCCACTTCACACACCCCTACAGAATATAGTCTTGCAGCACGTCTAAGCACTACAGAATTGAAGATAAGATCCTGTGAAGTGTCTAAGCTCAGAAGGGGAGAGTTGTAGAGGATCACACAGGAGTTCAACATTAGTCCAGCCTACCTTAATAGCTCCATGGGGCTGAAACACGGCTCCTACAGAGGTTAGGCTCTCCACAGAAAGAAAACTTCACTTAGAGCTGCTCTAGGGGGCATAAGTGGCCTTCCAAAGTTAACCCAGAGTGCTGGTGAATTGGAGTATAGGAAATGATGCTTGCAAAGTGCACTGCAGAGAAATCCAGTATAAGTATTTTGGTACCCTCTGTGGTGTTTAAGAGCACTGTTCCTTGTGGATGCACATTACACGGGGCGTATCACAGCTTTGATATGGCCATCCTCTAAAACAGTGGTTTTCAACCTGTGGTCTGTGGATCCCTGGAGACTATGCTAAGGGGTCTGCAAAAGATAACCATGATCAATCTAAAGTATGTGAATACCACACTTACAATTCAAAGGGGTCTCCACCTCCATTCAAATTTTTTTAGGAGTCTACAAATGAAAAAAGGTTGAAAACCACTGCTTTAAAACAAACCAGAAATCACGTGTCACTCATTTCAACCAATAGTTTTTGGGGTTGTCCTCAAACAGTTTGCCAGGTGCATAGCAAAAGTCTTGTCCCAAAAGCATATGCCCTTCATTTGTTTTCCTAGTGAACCAGGCAGTATTTAATTCTCTCTTTTTCTGTTTTTGTCTTCCTGTCATTTAAGATACACCTGCAGAAGAGGATCCTTCTCCTTGTGCTCCTCAGTCAGCACATGGACGGCAGTGTCAGAATGGCACAGAGTGCAAAGCTGGCTGGGAAGGCCCTAAGCATGGCATTACAAACTTTGACAATTTTGCTTTTGCCATGTTAACTGTGTTTCAGTGCATCACTATGGAAGGCTGGACAGATGTACTGTACTGGGTACGTATCCGAAAATGACCCATTCCAGGGACCACTAATGCTGTGTGGTCACTCTGAAAACATGGGACTCTGCCTTGATATTTTGGGGGGGGGGGGGTTGCTAACTCACTATGATTAATTCCATGCAGCAAGGGTGCAATGGGATCTTTTACCTGACAGCATTAAAGAACATTTGAATGTTGCCTTTCTATTAATATCAAAATATTTAAATATTTAAAGATGGCAGATGGAATATTGGCTTACAGATATGCAATATACCTTTGTTGACCAAGAATGCTATTGGATAGCCCTTCCAGCATGTGAAATGTCTCTCACAAATCCTGATTACTAATGCAATGTTATTTTCTAACCAACAAAGATAACTGTATGCAATAATGGTATTATTGTTAACCAAGGCACTAGACTGACTGACCACAGGTTTCATAAAGAAGATCAAAAAATCCCTCTAGGCTTCAGTGATAATCCTGATTATGACCCTCAGTCTGACACTAATTCTTATCCTAATCTTAGTTCTGACATTGGCCTAGATCATGTCCCTCATGTTTATCTTAATTATGGCTCTAACTCTGTTCTTAATGCTGACTTTAAAATTAATTCTCGCCCTTCCCCTGGAGGTTTTTGTGCAGCTTGCTTCAGTTCTTGAGTATTGTAACCACTATTGATTTAAGAGACCCAGTAACACTAAGTTAGTCCCATCAGAGTTAAAATAAGACTTTTTTTTATTGTATACCAGACATCTCTGCACTTCTGAACTATGCCTTGGACTTTGGCAGGGTTATAGAATATGTCAGGAACCTCCTTTAAAAAAATGGTCCTGTCTAATCTGTGGGATTAATCTAGATTTTAACTGTGATTTGGGCTATTGTGTTCTATCTGGTTCTCTCAATGTGGCAAGATTCCAGCGTAGATGTGACTTGAGCCTCGGTGCATTGTAAAATTAACTGACAAAGATTCTAAAGGAAATAGGGAAAGGGTCTCAACTGCAGGAAGCTTGTGTTGCTAATCACTATCACCTTGTCTTGTGAACATGAATCTGAAGCTACATTCTACCTGCCACTGGCTTTAAGGCATTTCTCTTTCAAAATTTAGAGTAGTGGGGACCAAGCTTTTTGGCAGGTGTGCCACCACAATCCCCTTCTGCTGACTGATCTGCTGTTCTGCTGTCTGCTTTCTCCCCTATTTGCTGCTGGGCTGCCTGCTCCTAGTGTGATCTGCCATGTGCCGCACACATATGCTGCCCATGCTATTTGTGGCATACTTGTCACAGGTTGACCATCCTTATTTAGAGTATCTCAGGATTAGGGCTGTGCAAAGCTTCAGTCGCTGATTCGATTTGGAGGAAATTCAGTCTGATTCAGTGGCCTAATCTCCGAATCCAAATTGAATCAGGAGACCTGTTAATCTCTCCAAAGCAAATCAGAAGCCTCCAAATGGATTCAGAGCGATTTGGAAAGATTTGCTGATTCAGCCATAGACACCAGTTTATATGTTTTTTCTATGTACCTCGAGGTACCAGGCGCGGCTCATGAACGCTGAGATGGTGGAGCAGATGGAGCATCCATAGGGAGCATGGGGGAGTCCTCCATGCTCTCAGTGGCAGGCCCGGAAGTGGGCCAGAAGTACTTCCAGTCCATTTCCTGGTTTGCCGCAGAGCACATGCTCCACCCGGCCCCCCCCGGCTCAGCAACTGGTGCCTCCTGGGTCTCGGGCAGGGGGGTCCCCCTGTGGCCAATTGGTGAGCTGGAGGACTGGGGGGTGTCCCCCATGTGCTCAGTGGCAGACCCAGAAGTGGAATGCAAGTACTTCCAGTCCACTTCCGGGTCTGCCACTGAGTGCACAGAGGATCCCCCCACACTCCCATGGGATGCTCCATCTGCCCCACCATCTCAGCACTCATGAGCTGTGCCTGGTACCTCAAGGTAAATAGGAAAAACATATAAAACTTTGTCTATGGCCAAATCGCTGATTCTCTGAATCAGAATCGAATCTTCAGTTTCAGATTTCACCGAATCGAATCGGGACAGTGACCTGAATCAGCAAATCGAATCACTGTCCCCTAAACTGGGCTGAATCTGAATCTGAATACTGCCTGCTTCAAATACCCCTACTCAGCATATCCCCTACATGTGGATTAAAGTTAGATTATTCTGGTGGTGTCAGCTCATACCTGGTGATTGAGATAAGGAGCAGAGATTAAAATAATATTTGAAGAGAATCTCTCCAAAACAGAAATTAGATTTACTTGAATAAGAATATTAATACAAACTATGAAGAAAAGGAAAACTTAAATGAGAAAAGAAAGCAGACACAATTTCTCAGCATTTGACTACAAAGAATGTATTTGTCTGTCTGTACCATATTTCGGTGGCATCTATCTCTGTAGGATCTGAAAGCTGTATCTCTCATGGGCAATGCAATTGAGAGCACACAAAGCAACGTGAACAAGAAAATCAATAATAAATATTAAAGTACTTTTGGCATTGTACACTATTTACTCATACGAAATGAATCTCTAAGCTAACATTATCTTCTCTGAAGATAGGTTTTACAAAAGATCCTCCTCCTCTCCAATCTCTGCACTCTTGGGTCCTTGTATCATTTGCATGACTGGATGTGAGTCATTCAGGATCTGCTTATCAGTTCTTATTCATCTACTATTAGGAGCCAAAAACATTTCTTCTGATAAATGCTTTTCAGTAATGGCTGCTACAGATTGCCTCATTTCTCATACATTCCCTCCAGTATCCTAAATTTTAGCTCTTGAGTTTGGGGTTTTTTCAGCTACACTTTTTTTTTTCTTCCTAATTCCTTCCATTATTTTTTCCTTTATATAGTATGGTGTATTGAGGCTTCAGATGATAACAGTTTGCTAGTTATTAGTTTTTAGGGACATCTCTGAAGTTGTTAGACTTCTAGACTATGGCTTTATTAGATCACTGCTTTGGAAGGGAAAAAGAATAATGTGTTATCCTTTTTCGCAGTTCCAAGTTATTCCCATGCAAAAAAAACCCGAAACTTAAACTGGAGGTAAGACTGCAAATACAGTATCAATAACTAAAAGGAAAATAAAGAAACTTTTATAGTTGATTTTTAAAAACCAAAACAAATCACTAATTCGTGAAAGCCACAAAATATAAAGTTCAAGTTGCACTATAAAAGAGCAAGCAATTGAAATGACATACATTAAAGTTAAGGTAGCCCCAGCAGTGATAACTGTGTCATCACATCCATAACTCTTTAGCCCCCTCTGGGCACATCCCCCATAAGTGCACACATGCATTTCCCTGACGAAAAATAGCAGCAGCATATATTTGTGCCACTGCTACCTGTCCCCAGGCACACGCCTGCATACACATTGTGGCGCACAGCAAGGTGCCCCAGGTGGGTAGGGGAGGCTGGGGCCAGCACCTGGAAAGGCCCCAGCAGCCTTACCTGGGGTTCTGGGGGCCTCCCAGGGCCAAAGCAATGGCAATCCAGGTTCCAGGAGCCTGGCCAGCAGCCCTTCTCTTTTTTTTTTTTTTTTTGGTGCGTTTCTTTTAGATACCAGTACTTCCCAGTATCTAATTTTGCTCCTGTGCTGCAAATATGCAGCATGGTGAACAGATTAGCATGCACCATGTGCATTTTTCAACACCTGAAAAGGCTTTGGGGTACCATAAACCACACATTCCTGCTTCTGGGAACACAGCCTCTGTGTTTATATAGATACAATAGTTACTCTTAAGAAGTCAGCATTCATCAACACTTGCCATAAAATAGTATCTGAGATGCTGTGTTTATTTTCCTCTCCTTAGAAGTATTCAGTAATTGTTAGCAAATTCTTATTTGGTGGTAACCACTGTACATGCCTATGAAAAGTGTTACAAGTAAAGTAGCTGGCTTGTCAAAGCTCTGTAAACACTGACATTTCAACTTCATCTGCAGATGTCTTAAACTACATCTAATGTAATTTATGCACTAGAGCTAACAGAGTATACAGAACCTAAGACCAAGGATGTGCTAATTTGAAGTTACCTCCAGCAAGAGGGAAAGTAACAGTGGATGGTAAACGGGTGAAAGGAATATGGTTAGGTCTCTGGAATCAAACCAGTGAGGTGATACGTCTGCAGCAAAGTCTGTATCGCACCCAAAAATCTGTCCATTCCCAAGTCTTTGTCATCACCACAGGACCACCCATCCTCTTAGAAGCAACTTGTGGTATCTTATCAAGAGACCATGAGCTAGAGGCTCCTTTCTGGTCCAATAGATGACACATGGCATTAAGGCTGGGAAGTAAAAAATACCAAGATTTATCTTATTTGGAAATTCAGCTTCATCTTCAACTTTGAGAGACTGGTATCTTTCCAGAGTCAAAGACTCCTTTCTCCCACTTTCTTCTAAGAACTAGGGAAATAATTTTTTTTAACTTGTATGTTAAAAAAAAGTTCAGATTGAGGCATTTTCTGGGTCAGTGCCTCAGCCCTAGATAAAAAAAAAGAGTTGTCTTCAAATAAGATAGTATGTTGACTGAATTTTGACTATAATTTTAAAGTGTCATTGACTTAAGTCTGATTTTCAAAAGGGTTCATCATCTAGACTTCAGAAAATGCTGGGCTCTGAACATTTTTTAAAATTATGCCAATGTAGACACCAAGGGTGAAATCCTGACCTTGCTGAAGTTGGTGGCAAAACATGTAGAGTCAGGACTTCTTCCCTAGTTTTTCAAATTTTAGTCTTAATATCTGCATGTTCCACATACAGTCATGTGAACCCACAAATGTGTATGTAGGAGTGGTGTCTATTGTAATAACTAGCTTCCAGGGTCAAAAATTATAGTTAAGCAATTTTTTGCTTTATCCATAAGCTTGAAAATGGAAGTTCCTGACCTAAAACTCAGTAGAACAAGACATAAACCTCTAGGTTGAATTACCTATTACAAGTATTTGGCCAACTGAGCACTCTCCTTAGGTGAACACTTCTAAGTGCTTTGTAATACTCGATTCTACTTCCTCTTCACCTACAGACCAGACTGTCAGAGGTTCTGAGTACTCACAGTTCCTGTTAAAGACAGGGGGAGTTGAAGGCATTTCATACAACTTCAGGGTGTTGGTCTACCAGTATACTTAGTTTCTCATACCACACCCCTCAGCACCAGAATGCAGTTATTTGCCAAGTCTCCTGTCCAATGAGGGCTCAGTTTTCACAAGTGACCTATGAAGTCCAAGTCACTTCCCATGAAACTTAAGCTCCTAAGTCTAATTTAGACACATTTACATATATTACCCTCTGTCTCTCCTGTTTTCTCCTTTGTGCTTTCTGCTTTTCTCCTCTTGATTGAGATCTATCTCCTTCATTACATAGGGCTGTTCTCCTGCCTACGATTTCCCTACCTACAAAAAAAAGGTTAATAGAGGCATCCAAATGAATAAACTTTCATTCCATACAACTGTTTGAAGTAATGTCAATAAAATCAATAACATTTCTAAACTTTTCTCAGACACTGTCTGTGCAAATGGATTGGCTTCCTTTGAAAGTTTAGAAAAAGTTATACCCTTACATTTGTCATTGCTTTAGTGCCAAAAGGTTTCATTAAATCTCCTGAGCCCAATTTTGCATGCAAGATAATGGTGTTGAACAGAATGAAACTGAGCCTTGAAACCCCAAAATGTCTTCTTTATCGTCCCTGGATTGAAAATGAAGACCAGTACTAGAAAGGTTCAGTAGACATTTTGCTATCACCTTAAATAACCTACAGAGCCCTAAGAAGTATTAACACTCCACTGTCTTAAAGAGCAAATTAAAAATAGATTTACTTTGGCCCTCTGTTACATAGAAGCATTCCACTGGAGTCTAATTCTGACTTCTTGAACTTCCAGGACGTTTTCCTTGGAAAGGAAATCATTCTCATGGGAAGTTGTGATTATAAAGCAAGAGCCACAGAGGAATTGATAACGTAACTAGTATACATAAGTGGTTCCTAATATTGTTCGTAATACAAACCATCAGAGGCAGTGAGCACCCACAACTTCCACTGATTTCAGCCAAGTTCTCTAGATAACCAGCATCTTTCATGATTTAGCTTGTAGACTGTGACTACATAATTAACTGAAGTTCTTGTATGGTGAAACATTTCTTTAAAAAAGTATAAGGTACTGTAACATTCACAAAAACACCTGAGTTCAGCAAAACAATTAAGTATGTACTTAAGGCTACTCCTATTTAACAAGACACTTAAACATAATTTTAAGTCTCGTCAAAGTCAGAGGTTAAGCACATCTACATTCAAACAGGAGCTCAAATTCTTTACTAAAGGGGAATGGACAACTGAATAGAGGCTAAGCGATTTCTACCTTAGCTATAGTAATATCTTTTTTGTTTGTTCAGCCAGATGAATGTTTACTTTTTCATCCACCTTCCAGGACTTCTCCCTATGCTATTCCCTGTGGAACTCCCAGGTAGATTTGAACCTCAAATGCAGTCATGTTCTGGACACCCAAGCCATCCTAGCTATTAGAGTCTAGAAATGTTTGATCTGGAAGGAATTTCTAACGGACATTCTATTAACTGTATACTGAAGCAAGACTGATCTTATTCCTTAACCTCATTTTCATCGATATGTAACTGTGAATTTGTTCCATTGCCTAAACTGAATTTAAAAATATTTGAAGTAGCAACAAGCCTGAACCAGCCCTTATTCCAAACACCTATGAATTGTAGGAACATTCAGTGATGCATGCAGATTCAAATAGCACAGATAGAGCCCATCTCCATTTTAAAGTAAATCTCTGCTGCAGCCTATTATTTCTTGTTCTCTCTTTTACAAATGGAAATAATTAATCCCTGTCCACTTTATAACATCCCATTTAAGTATTTGTAGACATTTATCATGTCTTTCCTCGATCTTTTTCTAGTCTAATCAGCTACAGTTCTCTCTACCTCCCTGTACAGGGCTTATTTTTAATTTTTTTATTAGGTTTGCTGCTGTCCCTTCCAGGAAGTTTTTCTTGTTAATTAAATAGACCAGGGGTGCTCAACCTCCAACCCCCTGGCTAAATGCAGCCAGCCCACAGAGCCATTGCATCTGGCCTGCAGGGTTCCCCACAGGTCCAAAACTTTGGCATCAGGGCAGAAGTGTCCATTAATGCAGCCAACCCTCCTCCTTGCCAGATCCCCAAACCCCATTCCCTGTCCAGGTGGTCGGAGCCAACCCCTTTCCCTCCCGTTGGGGCCGGGTACACCCCCTTCCCCCTGTGGGGCTGTGTTGAGGTCAGCCTGCCCCCCCCCCCCCCCCCCCC
>NW_017729022.1:85729362-85730109 GCF_001723915.1 Gavialis gangeticus
ATGTGGCCAGATGGTGCCTTCTGCACCTGCTCTGGATTGAGAGTGCCAGATGGATCCAGCCCACAGATGGACCAGGCACTGCCAATTCAGCCCACAAGGCAAAAAGATTCAGTACCAATGACATAGACTATAGAATGGGCATTAAACTCTGGGTTTGGACAAACAACCTGTTTATACTGGGTACAAACTGCTTTCATATCAGTGTAATAATAGTGTACTGCCAGACTCCAGTGTAACTTACTAGAATCCCACATGGAGGTACCCTGGAAAAAGCAGAGATAAATTTGCATTTGTATAAATTATATTGGTATAGGTGTATCCCAGAATAGCCATTTGTTTAATGTAAGCAAGCTATTTCTGCTTCCCTGCTGCAATTACTAGCAAGATGCTATAGTAGACATTATTACAGCATTTCCCTACCCCAGAAAAGTTGTCTATCTGTCTGCTCTGGACACAGGTGTAATTTACACCAATATACAAAATTGATGTAAATTAAATGGTAATCTGTTAGCTGTTCAGGTCGTCTTGGTGTAATCTGTCCCTATAGCTTGACCTGTGGGACTTGCATGCAGAACTGCCTCTTGCAGCATCAGTTCTTAGTGCCTGGTTTTCCATTATCCTGCACCATGACAGGTCATATTACTATAGTAAAAAATAAGTACAGAGTAGGCGCACAATACCATATTTACTCAAATATAAAATGACTTCCCAATAATTAGATTCTATATATGGAATATTTATAAATTT
>NW_017729022.1:85730155-85731208 GCF_001723915.1 Gavialis gangeticus
GAATTTGTCCCTCTCCCACTGCTACAGCAAGGAAAATAAATCTGGGAAGTCAGATAGTCCTCTTGCTCTCTGCATCCCCTTACCCAACTTTTTCCTCCTGTAGTCCCTTCCCCCTCCTTACTATCAGACTGCTCTCCCTGAGCACATGGAAATGAGGGATCAACTTGAAAACACTGACCTTGAAATAAGCATACCTATAATAACCTGCATATAAGGAAATTATTAAAGATAGTCATAGACTTAGTTCATCCAGAATTGATGCATGTTACCTTTTTTGAAACTGCTGCAAGTTTTAGCACATAAACACACTTTTAAGACATACATATACATACACATGTACATAAAAAATAACCCAAAATCCACATTTTCCACAATTAAAATGAAACACTGCTAATATATAGATATATATTATATTATAACAGTGTTTCATTTTGATCACAGAAAAATGTGGATCTTGGATTACTTTTTTTAATCCAAAAATTGGGATTTTTTTTATCAGAGAAAACTAGGTTCCCTGCTAATAACAAGGCTCTTGTACAGTAT
Organism: Gavialis gangeticus; assembly: GCF_001723915.1. Taxonomy (NCBI): domain Eukaryota; kingdom Metazoa; phylum Chordata; order Crocodylia; family Gavialidae; genus Gavialis; species Gavialis gangeticus. The sequence goes on from NW_017729022.1 coordinate 85,730,699, forward strand.
CTTGTCCATAGTGCATTAGACAGGGGTGCACCCACTCTACACAATGCCATTTAAATCCATCTCAGATTCACCATATAGTTCATTTGGCTGGGCCCAGCAGAGACCACAGTGTTTCATGCCATGGTGACCCCACAGCTTAGCACTGCTCAGTATGTTTGTGTTCTCCAGATGCCGCCCCCACCCCAACAAAGGATTCTCATGCAAATTAGCCTTCACTCATGCCTGGAGCCGGGCGTTCTTCTCATGAGTCCCAGGATCCTCCAAGAATGTATATGCAGATGGGCAGGGCAGTCTTGTCTGGCTTCTTCTCATGGAGGGCAGGAACACAATCATATGCAACAGGCTGAGAGAGAGGATGGCAGGTATTCTGGGTAAGCTGTTTGGGGCTCTATTCAATGATGTTTTCCAGGCATTTAGGGAATCTATACACGTGCACTGGGGTGGAAGGGGCGCACTTTAATAAGAGCGGCTCTGAGACCTGTTCCAATTAAAGTTTCTTCAGCATCATAT
>NW_017729022.1:85736208-85792062 GCF_001723915.1 Gavialis gangeticus
ATTTAGGGAATCTATACACGTGCACTGGGGTGGAAGGGGCGCACTTTAATAAGAGCGGCTCTGAGACCTGTTCCAATTAAAGTTTCTTCAGCATCATATGTATTCAGCATCCTGCACTTCAAAATGGCAGTGGGGGCACTTTAACTAAAGCTTATTTGACAAACTTTAGTTAAAGCACCCTGCCACCGTTTTGAAATGTATGGATGCTGAATACACGTGATGTGGAGGCTACTGGAGCATGATAATCAGCAGCTGCAGCAGACTTGCAGGAGATTCCGTTGACTGAGTATGCTCCAACTCATGCTAACTAGCATGTGTTGGAGCAGAGGTCTGTCACATGTATAAGTGACCCCTAGGCTGGTTAAAAAACTGAACTCAAAAGAAGTCAAAATGTAGCCAGTGTAGTGGCTCACCATGACTTGAAAGAGAGTTGTGCTGAAGGGGAGTGCACTTAATGAACACTACCATATATCTTATTCAGATGCCCAGCCTGACCCAGCCTGGCCCTGCCCTATGCCGTGGGCCATGTGTTTTATAGTCATGCTCTGTGTTGGCTGCATTTACTCAACTTTGTAATTGGTTTCCCTTACTAAGCACATTTTGCTTTTGGCAGCAGTTTAATGATAGATACTGTATTTAGAAAGGTCAGGGAAAAGCCGAATGCAGCAGGTTAGACATGCTGACCCAAAAAGTTCCTTCCACCCTCAATGTCTGTGGATCTATGAGCTCATGCTTTTGAGATTCAGTAAATGAGCTTGAAACTGGAGCCTACAGTCACCCTGGAAACTCCTGTCAGGAAATCAAATTGGGGAACAAACCAGGCAATAGATACAATTTAGTTTGCTGACAGCCTTGACATGTTTTGTGAGCTTTTCTCATTCCTCCACAGCCTGTTGAAGCCTGATGAGGAAGATGTGGTGAGGAGTACAGTGATATTGCCACAAAGTGGAAAATTTAAAGGCAGAGCTGCAACCCCCAATTTTCACCAGCTGTGTTGTGCTTTCTAACCCTTTATTCTTGCAGCACTGAGGTTTGAGTTAGTAAGGCTTTTCACATGAGGGAATGGGCTGATTCTCAACATGTTTCCATGGCATTTTATTTTCCCAGGAAGTTGTGGAGTTTTACTGGCTATTTTTTCTCATCATTTTGGCAGGATTTGGCACAAATGTGAAAAATAACAAAGAATAAACATGAGAACATGAGCAAGCCATCTCTCTGATCACAAAGGTTATATCTGTTCCATCTGCTATTACAATGCTGTACTGTGGGATGTCCACATTTGTGACATTGAGGGGCCACATGTTGACTTGCCAGACGAGCGATGGCCAGGCCTTATTTGCATAAATATTTACATTACTCTGTTCTTCAAATATAAATGTGCATGCAACCATAACAGTTGCTTGTACTGCTGCCTTTCAGGAAAGATTAATAGCAACAGCTTGTTGTCTTTCACCTACAGAAAAAAACATGCAGCTGATCATTTTTGGTCTCTACAGCTGCTGTTGAAAGAGATTTAAAGAACTGCAGCTTTCAGATGACCTCAGGCTGCATTTTGGGCATTTCTTCTTTTTAGGAAAGAAGCTCTCCCTTCAGGATAAGCTTCTTTCTTTGGTATTTATGGGAAGTGTTAATTGAGTGCCTCTGCCCAGTGCTCCTGCTTGTGAAGGACTTCTGTAATAGCTTTGTCTCTCTCTCACCCTTTCTCTACCCCTTTTTCCCCCTTTCCTCTCCCTTGGACTCTCTCCCAATTACTGCTTTCTCTACCACAGAGACCTTTGTGTCTCTCTCCTTCTCCTGAAAGAGGGAGACAGAGCCAATATGTCAGGACAGTTTTCAAAGTGCTTAGTGATTCTTAATGCCTCAGTTCAGGGGTTCATTACTTGAAACCTCGTAGATGGCCCAGATTTTTGTAGGGTGGATTTTCAATGCTAATCATGAAAAAAGCAGGCATTGCTAAGGAGTATAAGATAGGGCACCCAGAAACTCTGGCACTGAGATCATGACTTATTTTTTGTATGTCTTATGCTTGGTCCATTCCCTATCCCCTAGGAAGAAAACTACATGGTTATAAGGTAGAAAGAGAGACGATTAGCCATGTTAGTCTGAAGTCAGGCACAAGGTAGGCACCTCAGAGACTACCTGGTCAGAGAGGCGCGAGCTATCTTAGGCCTCGACCTGCTGCAAATGGGTGAAAAGAGCATTATAATCTTTTCATTTGTTGGCAGCTTAATTTTATTTTAACAAATGACTTTCAGGACTTAGGGCTCAGTTCAGGCCCCAGTTACATGAGTGCAAATATCATTTGTGCAGTGGGAGCAGTGGAAATATCATATGTGCTTGGAGGACAAGATTGGGTCTTTAGGATCAGCTCCTGAATTTCTGACATAGGTGAAGTTTATTGAGTTCAGTCGTCTCTTATAAGTGAGTAGCATAAAATTTCACAACTTGGTGTGAATGACCCATTGGTAATGGGGAATCAGTAAGCTATCCATACCACAAAAGTGGCTGGAAATGAGGGAAGGGGAGGAATTGCAGATGGAGAAAAATCCCAAAAGAGTTAGAAAATATTAAGACCCACTTCCTAGTGATTTTAACACCCTGATGATTTCAAATCATAATGTTCATTATTCTTCCCTTGTGGGGATGAGAGAAATCAGATATGCATGTGTTGCTTATCTCTGTTTTTCAGATGTGTATTTCAATACTTTTTGTTGTACACACATATATAAAATAATAGCATGCACAAACACACTAGAAAAGTCAGCCTTGTGTACTGATGTGCGTTCCTGAGTGTGAAGATGGCTTTATTGGAAGGTTATAGCAATGGCAGTGAATTCAGGATTTCTTTTCTATGGTTCCCTCAATGCTAGTTTGGTATGTGCTATATTCACATGTGGTAAATAAGATTAAAAGTGAAAGGGCTGGTAGTTTTATGTTATGGACCGTAAATGAACTTTCATTTTATAGATAATATGTATTGCATTTGTGAGTTCTGGCATCTGTAGAATTTGTATTCATCATCTCAAACATAATTATTCAAGTCAGTCCATTTGTTGGACTGGATATTTGCTCCAAACCTAGAAACTAGGACATATTGATTAGTAGGGCTGAGCAAAGCTTTGCTCCCTGGTTCAATTTGGTGGAGATTCAGCCTGATTCGGTGGCCGAATCTCCAAGTCCAAATTGAATCAGGAGACCCTTTAATCTCTCCGAATTGAATCAGAACCTTCCAAATCAATTTGGAAAGATTCAGTGATTCAGACATAGGCACAGCCTTAAATGTTTTTTCTACATACCTCTAGGTAACAGGGGCTTGTGAGTACTATGATGCTGGGGCACATGGAGTGTCCCACAGAAGCACGGGGGGCTCCCCGGCATGCTCGGCAGCAAACCCGGTGGACCAGAAGCACTTACAGTCCACTTCCAGGTCCACCGTGGAGCATGGGGGGGAGAGGGGGCGCACGTGCCCATCTGTCTCAGTGACTGGTGCCTCCTGGATCTGGGGGGGGGCGGGGCACCCGGGGTCCCCCTGTGGCCGATCACCAAGCCGGGGAGCGTGCAGGGGGGAGACCCCAGCACGCTCCCCGGCAGACCCAGAAGTGGACCAGAAGTACTTCCAATCTACTTCCAGGTTCATCACCGAGCACATGGAGGGTCCCCTGCGCTCCTGTGGGACACTTCATGTGCCCTAGCATCGCAGCGTTCACAAGCTGCACCTGCTACCTAAAAGTATGTAGAAAAAACTTTTAAAGCTGTGTGTCTGTCAGAATTGCTGCTTCTCCAAATCAACATCGAATCTTCAGATTCAGATTTGGCCGAATCAAATCAGGGACAGTGATCCAAATCAATCAATTGAATCACTGTCCCTGATTCGGGCTGAATCGAATCAGGGATTCAAATCCGAATCGAAGAGGGCCTGCTTTGCACATCCCTATTGATTAGTTGTAAAATAGACAAACGGGCTGTCATGCTTCCCTTCAGTAATGAAGGGAGTATTTATCTGCAGTTTGCATTATTGCTTCTCATTATCTTTATTTTTAAGGACTTAATTGACTATGTAAATCAGTTAACAGTATGTACTTGGGTATTCCTGTTCATGGAGTAGTCAACATGATTCTGATATATCCATGGTAAAATCTTGTATCAATCTGCATGGAAGGAGCATGGAGATAAATAGAAGATGTTATAAAACAGCAGTATGGTAAAATGGACAGAAAATCCTTTTGTGGATAATCAGCTATGCAAATATAAATAGAAAACAAACACAGATAGAAAGGAAAAGCCCTGGATTTTGAAATGCAATGAAATCTTTAGGTTTTGAGACGCACTGTCCCAAGGGATATTTTCATGCTTGAAATCAGCACTTTATCCTATCCAAGTGAATTTCCAAAGCCTTTAAAAGATGAAAAGGTTTTTAAATAACTAAGCAGCAAAGAGAGATGGAAGGACTGTGTTGTCTAATGAAAGAACTATCAGCCCTATGGGTGAATATCCTTTAGGCCTTGGATGATTTTTTCCAAAGATCTCCATTGCTCATCTCGCGTTCTCTCTTTTTTTTTCTTCCTTTAACAGACTGTCTTACAGGGAATAAGGCAGCTCCATTGCTTAAAGCAGAGTCTCTTTTGCCTCTTGAGACTTGAATTCAAATCTTGATTAAGTCACACAAATCAAAATAATTTTGAAGGTCACTAGAGGGCATTTATGCAGCTCACAAAATCACCACTAGCAAACATTGTAGCACAATTGGCAGCCTTTAATAAGGAGAATGGCAATAAGAGGTGAGGTGTTTGTCTCTATTGAGACCCGATTTTGGCAGATCAGTTTTGACAGTCAAAAGATGTGACATTGGTGTAAATGAAATGGGCCTGTAGAGAAATAGACCATAGGACTGGGACAGAAAAGATCTGTCAAAATCACAACAGATGCTGTGGCAGTGGCAAGGCCAGAACTGGAATAGCTGTGTGAGCTGATAGGCAGATCATGCTAGAAGTACACTGGCAGAAGTGTCTTAGGCAAGACAGGACATAAGCAAATGCTGAAGGTTGAGACCAGTGTGCTGTATCAGGATGGATTGTGCTTTGTATTAGGAGAATGTTTTCCCGACTTCACACACCTACAAGGAATGGCATTTCTCAAACTGCTATGAGCAGCAAAATATGGCTGACTCTTGTTTACCTAGATAGAGGAAGGGGAGACAGTCCTCCAGTTGTGCACTTTGCACAAGGACCAAGCAAAACAGTGATGGACTGTTACAATGAGGCAAAACTAATGCTATTGTTTATGTTAGCCCCCACTTGCAAAAGATGAGAACAAGGTCAGAGACAGATGAACTGACCAGGAGCGGACAATGCACCTTCTTCAAAGGCAGTACAACCTCTGTGTTCATGGAGCTCCTGATTTCATTCTGCCATTCTAGGTATTCCTCCAATCAGAGCCATGATTTACCTCTCCCAGCCTCAGACAGTGGCTATTCAGTCAGTCAGTCCTTTCTCAGCAGATGACCTCAGGCCACTATTAAAAATAGTTTTAAAACTATTTTTTATGCCCAAAATATGCAACTGTTCAAATACCCTCCAAAACCTGGGTCACTATTATTTTGCAAGAAATGGATATCAACATTTCACTTTTGAACAAAATGATCCAAACTTTTATATGCTCTCCTGTTAGAAAGTTTGGATGTATATAAACCACTGCTTTTGCAAAATGTGTTTGTGCAAATATGTGCATAATTTCTTATTTAATTTCTGTGTATAATTACCACAGTTGGGTGTTTTTACTTGCAAATTATCAGTTAGATTCATACATGATTATCCATTTGTGCTTGCAGATTGGATTTTTTAATCTGCATTTTTGAAAATCGGGTCTAAAAGATATTTATTTTCAAGTCGGGATCACTGTCAGTCCAGTTAGTCTTTTATATTCCTTAATCTGTACATGTGTACTATTAACAAACTGGAATCATCCCAAAACATGTGGATTCAGTGTTATCTATTTTCTTAAAGGTATATCTTATCAAACAGTTGAGATCTTGTTCCATATTTTTATAGGCAGCATATTGTCCCCATTGGACATTGTGAATTCATACAGGAATTCCAATGGATCACTGAATTCAACTCTCTGCTTTGTGACAGGATTAATCAGTTCATCTGATCGTTATACTTATATTTAATTTGTTTAATTTACCTACCCAAATACTTTGCAGACTGTGTGTCAGATTCTGATTTCATGCTGATTTAAATTCAAAATAACTTGACTGATTTCTCTGAAGTTATTCCAAATGTATATGTTTGTGAGAAAGATCTGAATATATTTTCTCAGAAACAGATCGACCACTGAAATGCTGCCATTTATGAGGCAGAATTTCACAAACTATTCCGTGCTTATCATACAACCTAATAGTGCTCATTGGGAGGAACAAGAATTGCTGTTTCAATTGAAACCACAGTTAGATTTGGCCTAAGATTAAACTCGGCAAGGACACTTGGGCTGACATCAGGATTGTGGTAAAAAGTTCTGTGTACAGCTGCAATATTCAAGTTGATTCCCTAGCTCAGGAGTGGCCAATGTGTGGCATGAGTAGCCTCTATGTGTGGCATGTGGCAGATCAGAGAGGGGACAGGCAGCACAGCACCAAATAAGGCTTCACCAAATAAGGGAAGCAGAAAGTAGGACAGAAGATTGGCCAGGGCTTATTGAACAGGGAGCAGAAAGTAGAGCAGCAGATTGGGCAGAGGAAGGAGATCTGAGTGGCACTTGGAGAGAGAGTGTGGGGCTAATTTGTGGCACTCTTGCCAAAAAGGTTCAGCTCCTCTGCCTAGCTCAGCTCATTTCTGTGGTCTTAAGGTATCCAAATTCACAAGAACTCTTGAGTTGTTTCTAAATATGTTTCTATTCTCTGTTTTGGGGGAAAAATTCAAACCTAGAGATTATTATGCTTTTCAAGTTATCTATAGACAAAATTAAAAGTAACCATGGGCAATTGAACATCCACCATCAGATCACAAATAATTCATCCTTAGTTTCAGTGGATGACACAGTCTGATTAACCTTTATCTATACAGCCAAGTTACCCCATGCTAGACTGAATTGAAATAAATTAAAAGATAAAAATAAAATAGAACATTTTTTCATTTGTAATCTATTAACCCTGGAGGCAGGCGAGCTGGTGAGGCAATCACTTGTGATCAGTATGAGTGATGGAAGTCTCATTGTAATCCAGAATTTGGTTGCCTTCGTAAGGAATATTAGCTACAGATCTAGTATTGTATATAGAAGCGCAGTATGACAAACCTGTTTCACAGGAACACAGCATTCTCCTATGTTCTCACTAGATGGATGTAAAAGTTCTACAATTGGGTGTAATAAAAGACAGGTGATATATTTTAGACAGTTTTAACTATTTTCCCTCTAATTGTGCACTGGACTACAGGAATTGTTCACTGATATTTTCATCAGTTAAAATGAAGGTATTCCGTGCCAAAGTGCATCTTAGACATTCACACAATTTATGCTCTGTTGTTATTCATGTCCTAATACAGCATAATCAATGCCATCTAACTTGACTGATTCTAAAAACAGACTTGCATTCATGTGTTCCCTCTAGTCACCAGAGATCCTAAAAATATATCCCTGTATTTTCAAAAAGGGTGAGGATTTACCCAGCATACATTAATGGGAGTAGATGTTTTACAGTTATATTTATGTGGAGATTATTCAAAATTACAGGTTTAATAAAGGCAAGTAATAAACACACCTGAACCAGTATTCTCCCCTTCCCTCTGTTGCAGAACAAACATGCCATAAAAATACATGATCACTACACATTTTCAGCATGAACTGTTTGCAGTGTAACTGCTCCAGTTCAATCATTATGTACCACAAATATTTTGACCTGCTGGAATTTGAATGCACAGTTTAATTATCTTCCTGCTCTCCAGAAAATCCCAAAATGACCCACACACAGACCTTATAATTCCCATAATAATTCAAGCTGCTAAAGAGCAGCTGACTGAAAAAAGGAAGTGTTTGAGTGAACCAAAAGCACAAGGAAAATGAAAACAAAAATTGACCACAGAGTAAAACAATGTCATGGAATCTCGTGGGCGTACGCTGGGGACTGAAGAGCACAGCTGAAGGTCTCAGTGTCAAAGTAAAATACAGAGGGATAGATAGTCAAATGATGGTGTTTTTAGTATGCATCTTGGACTCTACACAGCTTTACTTAAGTAGGAAAATGGACATATCCTCAAAGGATATAACTGACATGCAATGAGTGATTAAAGTATGACTAAGTGTCAGTGGAAATAAATTTACTTGACCAATTCTCCTAGTAAAGATGTTTCTCCTTGTCATGTACTAAAGGGACAGATATGATCAGGGCAATCCTTATTGAAGGTAACTAGTACATGCCTTTATAACATTGTAAAACAGTAGTAAATCTCCCAGGAATGTTTTACATGTAAATTCATGTTTCCAAACTATCTGCCTTAAGACAGCTCCTAACTAGAAGGGTATCTTTGTTTAAGTCCTGGTCCTGGTGTAGGTTACAACAGCCTGCTTGTTGCTTTAACATACACCAGCTGGCTATGATTTTCCACTAGATATACAAAAAAATGATTGTTCACTTCCCATTCTTGCTCCTTGCTGCCCCTTCATAAGTTCATTCTCCCCAGCTCTGCTTCTTGAAGACATTTTAAGAAAGGATCTAGGTATCTATCATACAGTTTTTTATGGATACATAACATATTGTTATGTTTCTTTTATTATCATCACTCATGATTAAGAGTGCTCAACTCATTTTTGTGCCTTATACTCTTGTAAATATGGTAACTCTATTTGTAAAATTTAACAGAATACAGATACTATGGTAATGAGACCCAGAAAAGTAAATATTTAGAACCAAGGAGGCAAATGTGAATTGCTGAAGATTTGTCCTCTCCTTAGTACTGTGAAATGAAGTCCATTTAAGGAACACAGTGAATAATCATTTTTAACAGGAGTAGTTGGCCCATTGACTGTTATTGGCTAAAGGTAAAGTCTTTAAGCTGAGCTTTGTGGTGCCTTCTCCGTATCAGTAATTCTACTAATGTTGCCAATGACAAAGCACCAGACTATTTTAAGACAGTGATAAAGTTAAACAATTAAAAAAAAAACCATCTAGGAAGGAATGATGAATTTTAGAAAAGGGAGATGGGTTACCAGTGGTGGGGGTGGTTTTCATTGTAATTTTGTTATTTGGCAGCAGTTTCATCCAGTATTTTATGGCCTATAAAATATTTTCAGGTTTTTTCGTTGTTTCCTGTACCCACCCTTGTCTTGTTTGTTCTGAAACCTGCAATTTCCATGCCTTATCACCTGAGTTATGAATGCTGAGAAGCTGAAAGAATATTTCAGTTTAATAAAAGGGACATGAACTCTTCTCTTGGTGCACTAAAATTTCAGTTGCCAAGACTGAAATGTTTAAAACTGTTTTGTTACATCAACCATTGTGGTGTTCAAATGTCTTATTCTGTCTTGACCTTTTTCAGGCAATTTGCAGGGAAAAAGCCTCCCCATGTAGATGGCCAACAATTCTAATACCTCTCTCAACAATTCTAAGTCAAGTCCCAGTCCAGCTATTTATGTGCCTAACTTCAAGCACATGAATGATCCCATTAACTTCAGTTATGCAGGTAACAATATATTGATCATTGACTTCAGGGGGACTCCTTAAGTGCATAAAGTTATCTAAGCAGTCAAGAGCTTTGCCAGATCAAGAACTGAGCGAGTAAAGCCAGGCAATGGGATTTTTCATGGATAAAAATTTGAAAGAGATAAAAGAACTCCCCATCTTCACTGAAACCATACTGTGATACTATAGGTGGGTCTGATGTGGAGTAGCAGGTGTAATCCTGGATGACTTTGGGGCCATATGGATGTTCTTTGTGTAACAACATCTCTTGGGAAGTCTTGTAGAGATTTGCAGTAGAAATCTCAGATGTGCTACTTATACAGATACAACAATCCCTTTTTGTTGTTTCTTCATAGTGGTTGCCAAAATAGCTAGAGGCTTAGGATTGGAGGTTTTTCATTGCCTTAGAAACAAACTTATTGTCTATAGCTTGGTGAAGAGGAGACCAACATACCTTAAGTCCACCTTGATTTTGGATATGTTTTGAAGTGCATATTTAGGATGTTTATGAGAATTGCTACATGAAAGGTTACAATATAAGCAAGACCACGTATGGGTCTGAGAGAGAAAAAAATTTCAGAATCTGTCCCAAGTTTATCCAGTGGTGGTAAACAGCCACACATATAGCCACATGTTTCTTCATATCACAAATGTCATAATCACAGGCCAGTGCACAAAGATATGTGAAAATACCTAATCACCTGGGGAGCTGGTTTCTAGGGCTATGCAAAATGGCACCGTTCCATTTCACCTTGAGTTTCACCGGTTTGAGGTAACAGTGTTTCATCTCAAATTTCATTTTGAGTAGAAACAGTTGTTCCGTTTTGTTCCGTCAAAACAGAAAGGCTGTTTTGATGCTGTTTCAAGTTTCACTGAGGATGAGGTGTCAGACCAGCTGGGCTGATTTCCCATCCCCAGCACTACATCGCACTGGGGCTGGAGGCAGCCCAGGTGGTCTGCTTCCCCGTGCCCCTGCTAAATCACGCTGGAGGCGGGAGGCAGCCCAGCTGCTAGATTGCACCAGGGGTGGGAGGCAGCACAGCTGGGCTGGTTCCCAGGACCCCATGCTTGATTGCACTAGGCCAGGAGGCAGCCCAGCTGGGCTGGTTCCTGGGGGCCCTGCACTTGATCACGCCTCCCACCCCTGGCACCTCCCGCCCCTGGTGCGATCAAGCAGGTGGGGATGCCAGATCTTGCCCTGGGGATGGGAAATCAGCCCAGCTGGACTGACTTCCCAACCTCAGCCTATGATCAAAACGTTTCAACTTTCAAAACGTTTCGACCAGCCTCATTTTGTTTCAAGGCTATTTTGGTTTTTTTTTCAATTTTGCTGGTTTGACCTTGAAATTGGTCAAAACAGTGTCGGAACAAAATGGCCAGCAAAATTTTGCACAGCCCTACTGGTTTACTGTCAGATATGACTAGACTTGTAAGGAAAACAAAAAGGCCTAGAGAGAATGGGAAGAGTCAAACCTTCCCCTCCTAGCCAGACTTTTGCTTACTTTGATTGCTAGTGAGAGCTTTCCAGGCAAAGCCCACAAACTCTTGGGAACCAAGATGTTCCTAAAGCCATGTAATCACCAGAGTTAAGTGACTAATTTGCAGAAGATAATGTCTTCCACCATTTCTTTTTCTGTTTGCAGAATGTCCACAAAAATCATAATTTCCTCAATTAAAATTTTTAATTGAATTTACTCAGGGCCAGATTGTGATACCCTTTCCCCTGTGAATTAATACTTAGTTATTCCTCAGCTGGCTGTACTGACTTAATGGGACAGCCAGTTGAATGCTACCAAATGTAAAGAAAGGTATCAACGTCTGACTTCCAATAAGTTTTTCCAAAGATTTGTTCATTTTACTCTGTAGATTTGTCATTTTACTCTGTAGATTAAATATACACAGACAATTCTCTGTGTATATTTAATACTCCACATTTTGAAGTCAGTTAGTATTAGTTATGTTTGACTGGTCATATCGGTTACATTTTAGTTTCTTGATGGGATGAGCTCTTATAGACGGGAGCAGCTTTTAAAAACACACTGGACCTTTAAATGTCTCAGGGAAAGACAATATTGTAGGGACAGATAAGAGTAGCAGGAGTTCTTGAATATGTTGAATCTTTTCCTTTCTGGGCCACACAGGCTGGCCTGAGGCATAATTCCTAGAAAATGTAGGCTACTCTAAGACTTACTGGCTGGCACAGTACAGATTTTTTTTTCCTAACTCGATGTCAGCATAGCCTTACTTGTGAAGAGGAAAGCTGGAATTTTGTGCACTTCATTTTAATTGCTTCTGAGCCAGGACTCTGATAAGTTTTGGGTATTCTGTCCCCCTGCCACTTCCAACATGAACTGTAGTAGTTCCAGTGCTGAGCTGGAAGCATACAAACTTAAAATTACATTTTTATAAGCATTTTAGGAATACAGTACAGTAACTCAGTTGCTCACAGGAAGGGGAGAAAATGGAGGTTAGATCCTGCCACAAAAAAAAAATCATTTTTAAATCCAAAGTACCGGGACCTTTTTAATTTCAATATTCTCCCATCCCAAGATAGTGGCTGTGCCTGATAATCTGCAAGTGATAAATGTATGGCTCCATGCTAATACATCAGTGGACCTTTATGTAGTAGCGGAGTGCTGCTTTACTATAATTTGCTCTCCAGGGGCCAGTTGGGGAAAACACTTAAACATGTGTTTAAAGTTAAGGATGTGCTTATGCATCTTTCCAGAATAGAGATGCTTTCTTATGTCAGGGCCTCTAGCAGGAAGGAAACATATTTTCTCCTAGTTTCCCCCACCACCCTGTAATGCTTCTGATCAGTTATATAGTGCTGCCTGTTCTCTTGTAAGCTTCAGCAGATAGATCATTCCTTGAAAAATAATACTTTCTTTTCCCTTAGGGTCACAAGCACAGCTTTCCTGCAACTGTAGATGTGGTGGTTGGCCATACCTCTAGTTTCTGGCACAGTCACTCCCTGAGGCAGTGAATTCCACAGGTTGGCTCAGTGCTGCCTAAAGTAACATTTCCTCTTATTAATTCTGAGCTAACCACTCTTCAGGTTCATTATGTAGCCCATTCTTCTTGATTAATGTTTTTCTGAAAAAGTTATACACCTCATTATGAAGTACTTGAAGCACTTGACTTACATTTTCAAAAATCTACAGCAATATTCTTCAGTCATTAAAAATCAATTAGCAGTGTTCACAAGCGACAGGAAGCTAGCCCTGTTGTTCCAAATAATGTACTTGCACTCAACCCAGAGCTTTGCCATATTTTCCATTAATAAGGTATTCTACATTCTGTCTCTTGAAATGCTGTTCCCTGGGAATTGCTGCTTTACTTCCTTTCCAGATGCATTTCACTGATGGATGAAGTGATTTCCTCAGATTTGGTTTGTAAAGGCTGTCAGTTGTTTGGGGGTACAGCTTGGCCCAAAGTTCCTCCTAAAGGCAGCACAGCCTAGCAAATTGTTCCCACTTTAGGCACTGAGTGGACTAAAGACCACTCCCTATATGTCTGTTGTTGTTATTACCTATTAAATAGGTAGGTGGGGAAGGTTGATATACCTCTTGCCTTACTAGTAGAGATCATAGTTCCAATATAAGTGACTATCATTAATTCTGCCAGAGCCCCTGAGTAAGGATACCAGCACAATGAATTTAATACATGTGAAATGCATCAGATTAACAACCTGGAAACAGAAATCCCCAAAATCAGCTGAAGCATGATAGCAGCTATGCAAAATGCCTATGCTGCCAGCCCAATATGATTCCACATGGGATCTGGAGGAATCACACTACCGCCTCCAAGGGCCCAAAGGCAGAATCATCTCCACGTCTTTTCATCACTTAGCTTATGCTGAAACTGCTAATTTTGGTTAAGGTTTAACAAAGAACAGAACTAAAAATTCCAGCTATTGCTGCTGCTCAGGGGGATTATCTGTATCAGCATGTTCAAAGCCTTCAACTACAGCTGAAGGCTAAGATGTAGCTGTAATAGCAAACAAAGAAGGTTGTTAAGTAAGAAAGGAATTGTTACAGTACACCATGCAGAGTAGGCCCACTTGGACATTCAGCAGTACCTGTCTATCTACACAGCACCTGAATAGCTCCTCAACTATTAACAACCCAAACTTGTAGGTAACAGTGATTGTTGCCAATATAACTAGAGCGGTGTTTTGTATTGTTTTTCCTCTGGGATGATTCCCAAAGTTGGCGTATAGCAATGGATTTGTGTTGCAGCCAATAGATTTCACCCTTTACTACCCAAAGAGGTATTTATGAAAGATGCATCAATCCAGGATACAGGGCCAGATGAACTTCTGCATAATCTGTTGATCTGTGATGTATTAGAAATCATTCCCAAGGCATACGACTGTTCTTAGATCAGTATGGAAACTAGGGCTGGGCAAGAGGAGCACCCACCTCGGGCACAAAGTTAGGAGGGCACTGGAATCACGCCCCACCCCAACAGAGTCCATGCCCTGGTTACTGCTACTGCTTCAAGAGCAACAGCTGGGGCAGACAGAGCATGTAGCAGCAGCAACAGTAGCTCAGCCCAGAGATGGTTTAGGAGTTAATGGCATAGATAAGACTGCTGCACCCTCCCAACAGCCCCTCTTGGAACCCATGCCTAACCCCCACCCCCAACTCTGCAGCAGGGTTTGCCCTGGGTACCAACTCTGCTTATTATGCCAGTGCTTCAGATTTTCAAAAGATAACGTGTATACATTCTCCTGTGTGAGCTTGCTAGTAGCAATTATACTTTGGACTACTGTGGTTCCTTCCCTATGAGAATCTTATGCTCTTTTCCAAATATTCACTTAATCTTATAGTTTACTCTGAGATGGGTTAGTACACAGTTGCAGACTGGGAAACTGAGGCATAGGGCAATGAAGCAACTTTCGCAAGGTCACTGAGGGTAGAAAAAGACATCGCTTTTCATTGCCTTTCGTCTGGAATATTGCCAATGATGCATGCCTGCAAGCAGCGAATGCTTAATTTCCCTGCTTCCAGAGATGTGCCCTGTCTTGAGAAGAGGGAAAGCTGGAGCACTCTGGTGTGGTCCAGGCTTGAGATCACCAATTAGCTGATTAACAGCCACAGCCTGAGGACTACATACCATACAACAGTTCCTAGCTTTCCCCCCTTTCAGAGCAGCATCCCCAGAATCTCCAGAGTCTCTGGAAGGGAAGAAAGTCAGGTTTCCCTGTTTGCAGAGATGCAGACCCAGAAATTTCTGGGTTTCCTAGAGATAACAAACAGAGAACACATCACCTGTTGTCTCACAAGATCAACAGGTGGGACAACAGACAACATGGGTTTTGCCCAATGAAATGGATCGGCTATGCCAGGATATATCCCAGCACAGCTGATCTGCTTTGTTGGGCAACATCTGTTTCTAGCCTCAGAAGGTTTGTGAAGAGCTAGAATAGAATCCAGGTTTCTCATCCACAAAACCATTTTTCCTTCTCTTATAAATGATAGATCAGGCCTAACGTTCAGTCATGTACTACATTTCTGACCACTTATAGTAAAACACATGCATGAGGATGTGACAGCTGAGAAAAGAGATGGGAATCATATTGAGATGGGAAACAGGATTATTTCTGCAAACTATCAGCAGTGGTGCCAAATGCAGGTTCCAGCTGATCTCACAATTATCACATATATTCTTTCATTGACACTAGGTTGCAGTCACTCCAACCTTTCTCCAAGGGTGCAATCATTCAGGCCTACATAGTACAGTAGTCCCATTGCATAATCATAAAATTGCTAGGTGATCCGCCTTTTCTGTTAAAGCTCATATGGTTGATAATAAATGTCCAACTGGGGAAAAATAAGGGAAAATATACCCTGCAGCCAGAAGGCCCGGCAGCTGCATAACCGGAACTAGAGAAATAATCTTTTTGTAGATTATGTTGCTCATGTCTGACGGCAACAGTACAGGCAAACCCTGCTTAGCGCTCTTAATTGGTTCCTGAAAAACTGAGCGTTAAACAAAACATGCGTTAAGTAAAACCAAAACTATTTGATGATCCAAGATGGCAACCGCAAGTGTTTTTAATGACCCAAGATGGCAACTGCAGGCATTATAACAAAACTCACTGAGCGCTAAGTCAAATCAGGTATCAATTTAAAAAGAGCGTTGTAGCAAAATAGCGCTAAGTGAAACAACGTTAAGCAGGGGTTGCTCGTACATGAACCATCCTGCAAATCTCAGGGTGCTGATATCACACATTTACACCAGGGTAACCTATATCCATTTGTACAGCAGTGTAAGTTATACTTGTGTCCAGAACAGACAGACAGACAGCTCTCTGGCAGTTGCTGTTGTCAGTGGGTGCTGCTATAGACCACTGCCACAAGGTGCTGAGCTGTTTACATTGAGCAAGTGGCTACATCAAAATACAACTGACTAGAAGTGTGGACATACAACTCAAACACCAGTATAATTTACACTGGCCTGTAGTTACTCCTGGAATGGAGTTATGTGCACTAGAATAAATCTGTGTTCTGTACCCCACCACATTTACACTGATGTAGAAACAGATTAATACAAGTGGATAACATCAGTGTAAATGTGTGGTGCATCTACACCCTCAGTCCCCAAACTCAATGCCATGTAGACAGTAAATCATTTTCTAATGTCACTGTTACCTTGTGTAGCTTCTTGATTTCAATAGAACAAGTAGGACAAGCCAACACTAAAGTCAAGTGAGTTCTGCAATGAAAGCCTCCAATAGCTATCAGTGGTGTATGTTTGTGACGAATGGCCACATAGTCACAATGTTGAAAAATAGCCAGAAAAGATTTTTGAACCAAGCATAGATTCAGGGTGTTTTCTGATGATAATATAGTGTGTTGTCCCCAACTGATGGGACGACTTCATTTTACAGAAAGTATTTCCTGCCTGGGGACTTGTAATCTTACCTGAAGATATAAGGTTTTCTGCATATAATACATTGCTGCTGTTATTCTGAGGAAAAGTATTTGTTTTCTTTTCCAATTCCTGTTAAGTGGCCCATGATTTTTCTTCTGCTCATCGCCCCCCAAACATTCATGAATATCTAGAGAATGATTGCTATACTGCCTTTTTAGAAGAAGGTTGTATTTTCCACAAATAAGTCAAGTCCTGGAGAATCTACAACTTAGAAGGACTTCCTGCTTCTTCCTTCCTTTCACCTCCAACTGAACCTAATGCGACATAAGAGAGTTCAGCATTACACAAGGCTCTGTGTGACCGAGTCCAGGAAGAGACATAGAGCCAGATCATATTCCACCTATTTGACACCTAGCTGCAATCCTATTCCACTCTGCTTGAGTTTCTGAAAAGCCATTAACACAAAAGGTGGGTAGGCCTTCCCCATCCTCACTGCTTTTATTGCTTTACAAATTAGTGTTAAAGCTAAGATGCATTACAGAAATAGATGTTTCATGATTTCTTCAGGAACACAAGGAAATTGGAATAATTCAGCACTTAGGTGCCATAAGTACGCATGGATGCCTAACCAGTAAAATAGGATCTGGGCCATGCTAAAGAACCTTCTCCTTATTAAAATCTAATGACTTAGACCAAACAGATAAAACTGATACAGTTGTTGCTCAGCCATTTCTCTATACATAAGAGTGAGCAGTAAAAGGCAGATGAAACCTATTCAGAGATCCAGGACTCTTGTATCAGAGGTCCAAAATGCACCAAGTTCTCAAGGCCAGTTCAGGCAGCCTCCAGTTGTCATAGTCCACCAAGGACCACACTTTAGTTATGAGTGTCTGGAACATTGCATATTCTAGCCACATCCCCTTCTTAGGATGGGGTGGGATGGAGCAGGAAACTCTGTCCCTGCTGAAAGGTCCCCTAATTCTGCCATAGTGCTTTATGGATCTGACTCAGAGGAGCTTAGTAATACCCTTGTTCTAGCCTTTAAAAACTTCACTCATCCATTCACTAAGGCTAAGTAATTTTTTTGATGGATAAGTAATATATTGTTAAGTTTCTTTTATCATCGTCACTCATGATTAAGGGAAGTAAAGTCATTTTTGTGCCTGCACTTTTACATTTTTATGGCAGTTTTGCAAAGTTAATTTATAGTCATTAAAATGCCCTGGCATTCTTCATAAGAGATAGAGTATTAAGCCTCATCCTCTGGCCCACTTCCAGTTTGTGTAATTATACTCTGGTTGCCAAATTTCTGTCTGTGATTTCAAATGGACATGTTGTTCCTCCTTTCCTGCACTCCTATACAGTGCTGCTGGGCAGTTCTTAAACGGTGTCTTGTGTTTCATGGCAAAGCAGCCAGCAATTTAGAGGTGGATGTTTAATTTTTATATCAGTCTATTTTTGTATAGACTTTTGGATCCTTTGGGATGCAAAGTGTTAGGTAAATATTAGGCACTATTGTTGTTATGTATAAGACCCACTGAACAATTCTATAGATATGTATGAGAGAAGACAGGTAGAGGAACTCCTATGTTTGTGAAGGGAACAGGGATGTCTAGGAATTCTTCTTCAGAAGTGGCATCTATAAATTCTCTTTAGACAGGGGTGGCTGAGAGAAACTTTGAGTTCCCTTTTTTAATGAGGCTTCTTTTATTAAGGTACAAATGAAGGATCTCTGCCTACATTCATGGCTTGCCCCATTAACTGTGGGCTATTGCCAAAAACAGTCATCAGACTAGAGTTGGAAAGTTCTGGAGTGGGATTTTTCAGACTGTACTTTAAAAGAAAAATAAATGATACATGTCTACCTACAGACAATTGGTTTTATAACTCTTACATCCCTACCTCCTCCTATTAAAGACCTGGAATTCTTGAGTTCTGCCTTCTCCAAAGATTGTGTAAATGGCCATAGTAATGATGAATGTTTCTACCTCCGTGATCTTGATAAAAGTTTAAATTGCAAGGCAAGGAGTGTTTTTTATGAATAGAAATCAGTCTCATACAATTTTCCAATGCACCTTACTACCATATTTACTCAAATACAAGATGAGGGGTTTTGCCCCCAATTAGCATAGGGGGGAAAGTCCCTCTCCTTATAAATTCATTCAAGGAAATCTCATTAAATACATTATCTATCATTTAAACTGCTACCAAAAGCAATATGTGCTCAGCAATGGTAAACAACTATGGAGTTAATTAAGCACAGCCAACACTAAACATGACTATAAAACATATGGCCCATATTCAGCAAAGATGCCAGTAAAAATCATTTTGTATGTGTTTGTAAGTGTCCCTTAAAAATAGATAGGCATTCCCTCTATAACACTGGGCCAAGAAGCCAGCAGAGGAAGGGCTAGAACCAGCCCTGATACCTTCTCCTCAGTACCAAAAATGGCTAAGATACTGAGAAGAACCTACCATAAGGCTAGATCAGTATAACCAATCTGAACAAATGTGGAGTATTGCCCATTAAGCACAGTCCCCCTCAAACTGACTCTTTTTCCAGTCATGGTGAGCCACTATACTACATACATTTCAAGTTCCTCTTCACTCCCACAATTGAGCTGCGTCTTTCTTTCCCATTTCCAATGATTCCTGTTTCTTCAACAGTCTGAAATGTCTGGCAAACATCACCAAAAGGGGCCCCAAACAATTAACTCTGTTGCCTACTCTCTCACCCTGTCACTTATGAGTAGTGTGGTCCTGCCCGCCATGAGACAGAGCTGGACTAAATTGTCCTGTGCTTCATCTGCATATATGTTTTTGGAGGGTCCCAGGACTTATGACAAAAACATCTGGTTCCAGTCAGGAGTGGGAGCTAATTAGCACGTGGATCCTTTGTTGGGGGTATCTGGAGTACAGATACAAACTAAGCAGTGCTAAGCTCTGGGGTCACCATGGCTTGAAATGATGTTGACTCTGGTGGGGCCCAGACCAATAAGCTATGTGGTAAATCAGGTGCCTTCTAATTTTGCATAGTTATTACTATATATAAGTAGATACTAAATTATGCTTATAGAGTACCTGTGCTAAAACTTGCAGCAGTTACAGAAAAGATAACATGCCTCAATTCTAGGTGAACTAAGTCTGTGTGTACTATATGCATAATTCCTACAGCTACATTTAATTTCAGGGTCAGAGTTTTCAAATATGTTCCTTATTTCCACATGCTCAGGGAAAGCAAGTTTGACCATATAGAGGGGGTGGAGGGACAAAGTTGGGGAGAGGCAGAGAGCAAGAGGGCTATCTGATCCCCCTAGATTTATTTTCCCTGCTATTGCTATGGGAGGAGGACAAATTCAAGGCAAACGTCCAATATCTATACATTCCCCATATATAAAATGTAATTATTTGGGGGTCAACTTATACTCAAGTAAATATTATAAATAGAATTTGGGGACTTTTGAATAGCAAACTTAAATTCCTAGGTCATATAGGTACTCCTGAAGATGTTGCCCACAACCTAGGGCTTTGCTGGTGCCGTATCTGCCTAGGAGATTCATATTTATGAACTGGAAGGGAGGTAAATGATGTTATATTTGTGATGGGGAGGAAGATGACACTGGTGATGATATATTTTCACTTGAACTTTCAAACACATGAAATTCTAACCGGATATTAAGAGAGGGGGTGGCCCTTATAATGGTATTTGTGCTTACAAGACTTATTCTGACAGTTCTCCATATAGCCAGGTTCTGGTGCTCAGACTATTCAGTATGCAGCCACCTAGTCTTGTCAAATCTGGGATTGCAATCGCACCATTCAGCTACAGAATCAGAAACTGCAGGAATCAGGACATTCAGGAGTCCCTTTTTGACACAAGTAGCATCTTTAGACAGAAAAAAACAGGTTAAAAAGGTTTAGAAAGCACTCTAGAGCATCAGAAAATGAAGGGCATTGTCAGGATTTTTCTCTAAGGGACCCAAGGACTGTCATGATTATGGTGAACAGTGTGGCAGTTACCAGAGAATTGCCATTAAAGAGCCAGCATTTGCCAGCTGTTACTGCACACTGCCCTCTAAGTAGCACACTCACCTATGATTAGAATGGAAAATAACTAGTATATGAGACTGTACTCCACGGTGACTGTTGACAAGAGCTGCTATTTTTAATGGTTACCCCAAAAGGTCAGACTAATGTGGAAACAGAGAACAGGGGAAACGAAAGGGAAGACTCATACATTAAGATAACATAAAGGGGAAAAAACACACATGGTATGATATAAGCATGTGTGCATAAAGTAGAGACTCTGTTTACAAACCTTTCCATCTGTTCCTTCACCTAATCATTTCTGCTTTCCCTCTCTGTCTTCTAACTTTCCTTCGTCTTTCCAGATGCAGGACGCTATGGGCTATGAGTTACCATGGGTGTATTTTGTCAGTCTGGTCATCTTTGGATCCTTTTTCGTTCTAAATCTGGTTCTTGGTGTGTTGAGCGGGTAAGCTGCCAGTTTTGGTGTCCTTTTTCCAATGCTGCAGGGCAAGACTCCATAATAAGGGTTGTTCCCTGTCACCAGGATCCCTTTCCTCCTATCCTCCATGCAAACAGCTAAACACCTGAATCTGAGGAAGCTTTGTGTTGCTTCTCACTCAAAGAACTTTTAAAACTCCAGCAGCCAAAATGCATGCAAAAGCAGAGTATTATTCTCTGATGAAAGTATTTCACTTCAGTCTAACCAAAATTTTGAACTCCAGATAACCTGGAGAGGAAAAAGCTTGTTCTCAATCATAAACTGCTGTAAAAGCAAATAGATAAATCTGTGGTACTGGTGACTTGGGATCTCTTTGGCTGGAGCCTTGCAGTGCTCAGAAACTGAGCCTGTCTCACTAATTATCATTCCACTCTTCCAGGTCAATGATGCCATAGGAAGGGACTGGCCCTGGATCTATTTTGTTACACTAATCATCATAGGGTCATTTTTTGTACTTAACTTGGTTCTCGGTGTGCTTAGCGGGTAAGCAGTACCAGGAAAATGTTTTTTTATTATGTATATTTTTAATTTGTATCTCTATTCCTTCTTTTTGGTTACGAGTGTAATGGGGCAATGATGGGACGTTCTCTAGAGCCCTTAGTAAAATGCCTTGTCTTTGCTGTGCAAATAGCAAAACTTGGCATTGTGTGGACCTAGGAAGTGGAAAAGTAAATCACAGAAGGAAAAACCAGCGAAGTATCTTTAAAATACCCTGCTCCTGAAAACTGAGAGAGGAACCATGTAACAACAGTCACCTGTAAGACTGCCCCAATAAGGATAGTCTGATGCCACGGAAGGGAAGTATTAGCAGTAAAATCCATGGAAGAATCAGTGGAAGTTAATGTGGAATAGCAGCATAGAAGGCAAATCCCAAAATATTTTAGGATGGGAATTCTGCCAAATTATTCTCTCAGCTGGGAGGTTCTAGTGTTATGCCTTTGGAGCATAGACTAACCTTGAAGATTGTTTTCCTCAAAGGAACTCATTATGTTTTTCTATAGGCACATCATCTTTGTAGCACAGATTTTAAGATTAGGCATGATACAAGGAGATTTCATTTCCTTCTGACCCATTATCAAGGTGATCATAGGAGTAGGAGAGGCAGTTCTGCCTTGCGGTTAATATGTCCCCAGACATTCTGCAGTTTACCCATTGCTACAAAGCATCATTGCTGAGGCCAAGTAATCAGTAGCCTTGGATAAAAGCAGCTGTTAAAGTACCCAGTAGTTAAAATTTTGCTGCCCTTGGGAAAGCAGGTAATTGAAAGATTCAAGCCAACAAACATTCCTGACAACATTTCAAAAAATGATTCCTTAGCATAAGATTCCAAATGCCATATTTTGGCATTTCTGGGTGCTTCCTATTTTTTAAAAAGAGCCACATTATTTAGGTGCATAAACATGGCTTTAGAAGCTTTACTTTTAAGCATTTGTTCCTGGAAAATCTTGCTTCTTCTAAATGAGCTTCCAGTGAAAGTTGTCAAAGCCCATACATATTGGCTTGCCAGACTTCTCTAACCTCTCATATCTAATATTTGATGTTCTCTTGGTTGTGGGGCCATTGCTAATCAGGAACAATATGTCCTTAAGAGAATGAGAACTTAGATGCATTTTAGAAATTATGTGCATGGGTTTTGGGGTAACAGGAAGGGCAAGCAACCAGTAGGATCAAATAAGAACACCCCTCCTCTCTTTCCCCCCTCCCCCATTAGTTGCCTGAAAAGAATCAAATAACAATAAGTTTTGAAGTGCGTTCATTCATTTCTGCATTACCTGTCTTGAGGGAAACATGCAGCTGTGACAGCTGCTGCAAGGAGGAGCTTCAAGTGAAAAACTGGAGAGGAAAAGAGGTCCTGATAGTAAAGTGAGAGGCAATAGTCTGTGGAAGCCTAGACAATGATAGTGTGGATACAGTTTTCAGAAAAAAGTTCCCTAATGCCAGAAAGTCCTCTATTTAATTTTATTCAAATCTACAGGTAAGCATGTAAAACACAAAAGGCTGGTAAACATGCAAAAAAGTGGGTTAACAAAGCTATCATGTCAAGATGCAATCAAAGACAGTCTGTGGCAACTGATTAAAGATTATATGATGTCCATTTTAAAAAAGAATTGTCAGTGCCCACACTGCCAGCCCTAAGAAATTTCCACTATAAACGAAGTGATCTTGGTATTTAAACAATGGAACATTTGACTATCCTATTATTCAGCTGACATTTGAAAACTGAACTTTCCCATCTGACTTAGACTCAAAAAATGTTTAGCATCTAAGTGCATAGCACCTAAAATAGTGACATCATCACAGTCATACCACACATAAGTACTTCCTAGAGAGGCTTGAAATTAATCATATGGTCCATCCTGGTGTTATCATTGATTTGGATCTTCTTAACTATGTTTTGACAGTATGTTGTGATAAACACACCACTTATACTGTACTTTTCATACGTACCTTGGGTGCCATTTGTTGGTCATGGCCCTGAAAAGATATTAGCCTTTAGCAAGCTACAATGAGAAGTTGAGGGTACCAAAAATCTTTGGGGGGGGAAAAAAAGCAAATCTCAAATTGCACTTTCTAAAGCAGTTCTGAATTATACTGAGCCATTAAATATTCCCCCCCCCCCACGCCCCTGAGCCCAGACTCAGATATTTCTCTCACACCTAGCTACTATTGATTTAATCTGTATAGATGGTACATAATATATTGCTCATGAATAGTGTAGTTTTAAGTAACTTATTCTGTGTGTCTCTTGAATTTCCCTCTCCATTTATCCACTGAGCTGTAGGCAGAGAAATGATTTCTTACACTTCATCAGTTAAAGAGATAATACTATGTTCTTGTTCATATAGGCCTAATTTAATTGCTTCTCAATGTTGTGGGTGCAACTAATTGCACTCACTGAAATGCTTTGAATGCACCTACTTCTTGCAGCTGCAGAACTCATGGCTATGTGCAGATCTGGCTAAAATGAAGGCCATCTTCTATCTTCCTTGGGTATTTCATTCTTTATAGCCTTTGTGATCAGCCCAAGCTACATTCTGTTCATGTGCTTAAGTAAATGCTAAAACAGATATTGAAGTACATGGCTATAATCCTACCATTCACTTGATTTAAATTCAGAGGATTTACATATGTCCTAAGGAAAATACTATATATTATGTCTCCGTCCAACCAAGATGATTCTAGATAACAGCTAAAGCAGCAGCTTTGACTTTTGGTTTTAGTTCCCCCAAAGAGTTGGGGTGCTCATGCCTGTGGTGTCCATTTCAGCCCACCAGTGAGACATGAGGGAGCAGGTGAGATTTGTACCAAATTTGAGTTCAGCTTTTGAATATTGTGCACCCTTAAATCATGGAGGTATTCAGATTCACATTTCTGTTTTGTTCAGCCTAACAGTAACCTAATAATATTGCAGGGCTAACATTCTATGCCACCTACCAGAGTAGGTCAGGTTTGAATCTATGTGCTGGGCTTAAAGATAGTCCTTTAAACTGCTGTAATTTTGCTGTTTTCATCACTTTCCATTGCTCCTCCCAGCACCAGAAAAGCATACAGCAATGGGATGTAGAACAACAGTGGTGTAATACATCACCAGAGGGGGAGGGAAAACCATTCCCAGATGCATACAGGACAGGAGAGGGAATTTATACTTGTGATCTTGAGTTAGCCTCTCACACAGTGAAAATCACTTGTTTGTTGAGTTTGTGTCTAAGTGAATATTTCTTTAGCTGTCTATGGAAAGAGGGAGAAAATGAAGCAAATTAAACACTAGTAGAACCTGTCCAGTTTGAAGCCCTGAATAGATCTTGCCTATTCCCTGAAACAAGGCAGGCTGGTCAATACTTCTGCAAGCTTTCCCTATTCCACCCTGCCATCATATTCCAGCCTTACTCTGAAAAGGCCTCCTATAAGCTTGAGATGGTCATTCATTGAACAGGCCCATTGAATCACTGGCCTCTCTCCTGGGGCTGTCAGTAAAAGCAATTGATGCCAAGTGGGATGGTTGTTTCAGGAGAAGTGCTGATGTGCATGCTAGGAGCTTCTCTGAAATCACCAATCCATTTCATACAGGATACTACATAGCCATCCCTTGGGAACAATTGTTGGTCGTTAACTGAATTAACCTGGCTGCAAGGTGGCATACTACCTATGAAATGTTTTGAATTCATTCATCAGTTTCAATACTGCCTTGTTCTCAATGTATTAAGGTTACTTCAGCTCAGAAATTAAGGACATTTGTTTCTGTCATTTTCTTGAGAGGGGTTTCTTAAATGGGAAATACCCATACAACTTTGGAGAAAGGTCCATGCTATTGTTGATCATTTAAATTGGGCATCTAGGAATTTTCAGTTCTGACTCTGATCTGGACTGACTCATACCAAAAGCCAACATTATTTATATTTGGTTATCTCAACTTAGCCACTTCAGTCCACATCCATGTAACTGTGGCCAGCCCACAGTTCACAGTGGAGTCAAGTGCTCAGCACCTTTGAAAATCAGGCTACTTGTCTTGATGGTGGATTTGGGTGCTTAAATTTAAGCACCCAGGCATGATTTATATTTTGCTCTAATTTCTCTGATCTTCTGCTTATCCATTGATAAAATAGGGTTAATAACATTTACCAACCTTAAATAGGTTTTCTGGGGGCTAATTCATTAAGGTGACTAAAAGCACTTTGAGAGTCCCAGGGGAGAGATTGTGTAGAAGTGGAAAGTGTTATTATTATTGATTACATTTTTCACCATACATCTTTCATACCTATCCAAACAACAAAGTGGCTTCCAGGATAAGAAAGCTTGATTTTTCATTTTTGACATATTTGTGTTAACTATTGCTGCCTTGAGGGAGAACTACCTTAGGAGTGGTTGCGAAGCTACTCTCAGTCCAGAGGGCTCTCCACATTCAACCCTTATTCTCACAAGCCCATAAGGCCAGATAAAAACCTAGCAAGACAGCAAAAGAGAAGGTTATGCAGGTATTTGTTGTCACATGTTCTGTTCTACAGGCTTGTCCAGTTCTGGAAGACCATTTCCTATATTTATTTTTTAACAGTGGAAGTTGCATAGAAACCCCACAAAAGACTTGATCTAAAGCCCATTGAAATTACTGGGAATCTTCCCATTGATTTCAGTTGACTTGGGATTAAGCAAAATGGAAACCACTTCTTCCGCAATAGCAGCCACTGATTCCACCTGAGCTACTTGAGGACAAAGTAGTTGACACTGATTGACATCTTTGGGTATGATTTTCAAAAGTGTTTAGCTTTGGTCTAATTCTCTCTCTAATTAAATGAAGTCAATGGTAAAATCGGCATAGACTTCAATGATAGTAGACCCAAAACAAGGTTGAACACTTTTGAAAATACCACCCTTTGTTGGCTGTCTCTCAAAAGAGGATAATTATCTTTGACCAGACAGTGAACTTGCCCAGAGATGGTGGGGTTGAGTCCCCCAGCCTCATGCTTCAGCCAGCCGTATACACGTGTGCTATGTGGGTGTAAAATGGTACCAATATTCAATTTAGTAAATGATTGTGCAAGACACAGGGCCTGTGTAGAACCAAATCCAGTTCCCAGAAGTCTAGATGGATCCCCGTTGGCAGAGCAGTGTGGGAAGATGCCACTCTTACTGCCCATGCTCTACTTGTTCTGTGGAAAAACGTCTCAAAGCTTGAGGTCTGTCAGTTCAGCATACATCTGTACCACCAAACTCACTTTTTAAAATAAAAGCATCTCACTGACTTAGAACAGTGGTCTCCAAACTTTTTTGATCGCGCACCCCTATCGGTAAAAAATTTTTGAGCACGCACCCCCAATATATGTATATTTATATAAATATAAATAGAAGTTCTAATATTTTCTTCCCACACCCCAATGGATTGTCTTGCGCACCCCCTGGGGTGCACGTACCCCACTTTGGAGACCACTGGCTTAGAACCATTGCAGAGAGTATAACTGGAGACCTATGCAGCATCTCAAAAAGAGCTGAGGAAATGTATGATTCTCTGTCAGAAAGGAAGTGAGAAGACAGCCCACATAACAAAAATGGATAAGCAACATGACATTCTTTCTTCTACATGCTGTGTTAAGCACATACACTAAATAACACTTTTTCATCAGGCTACCAAGTATCCACCCCCAAGCCACTCAGAAGCCAATATTTGCTTACGTTTTTCTCCCTCTTTTTGTATTTCCAAAGGCTTTGTTTTAGTCAGTCAGAATCAGATAATAGCTTCTTCTTCTGGATTCCTGTGGCAAAACATACTTCTTTAAATTTGTGGGTGCAATTTTCCCTCGCAATTAAATGAGCTCACAGAATGGTAGTTGCCATTGATTATATCCACAACTGGACCAATTTAGGTGCAATTTCACCTGTGATACTGGAGGTTGGGTTAAGACCTCACTAAAAGTCAGAGCCACTGTCTACTCTGCAGATGTCAAATTATTGCCTGGCATTTAATTTGGCTTATTGGGTTAATAGTGACTATTAGCACAGATATTGACAAATAACCAGTAAAGAGAAATGTATGAAAAAGAATGATAATAGAAAAAGAGTGACATTTTACAGAAATGTTGCTTGTAAATTTAATTTGAATGCATAAGCAAATGTTGAGATTTGAAGGTGTAAAAGTGTACTTAGTTTCTTCCAAACACAGGGAGAAAGTAAATAGGCCAGCTGTCATATCTGTGTGTCTGACAGGCACTGCTCCACATACATATCAATGGGACTTTGAATGAAGAGAGGCCGTTAAGTGTCTCAGTTAAGAGATGAAGTATTTCCAATGCAAAGCAATCTAATCCACTGTTTTTCAATCTTTTCTGTCTACATCTTGCCCCTCCCTCCCTCTTGCCAGGGAGTTTTCCAAGGAAAGAGAAAAGGCAAAGGCCCGGGGTGACTTTCAGAAGTTGCGGGAGAAGCAGCAACTGGAAGAGGACTTGAAGGGGTACCTGGACTGGATAACTCAAGCAGAAGACATTGATCCAGAAAATGAAGATGAAGGCATGGATGAGGAGAAGCCTAGAAACAGTAAGCAACTTTCCTCTGTGGCTCTCTGGGCTTTTAGTACCAGAGGAATCCTGACGAATTTGTGCACATTTGCTGTAGCAAAGTGATAACTTAGAAGGAAAAACACATAATTCCTTAGGCACCCATCATCCCTAAGTATTATCATGCTTTGATACTTACAGGAAACTGGGCGAGGGGGAAGTAGATGTAAAATAATTGATATCGATTCTTGCAGCCTTGATTCCTCTTCAGTAACTGATGTTAAATGCTGATCTTAAGAAGAAACAAAGATCAATACTTGCTATTAGAAGTCTCTTATAGGGATGTTTTAAAATGTACATCTGCCTATTATTCATTTATTTAATTGCACTTCAGTGTTACAAGATGTTGACACATGGTTAATTACTTTGAAAGCAAAGGTTTCTAGGCAACACAGAGCTAAACTAGGAGAGTAGGGATAGATCAACCCTTTTGTACATTAGGTGGACATTCTGTAACTCCAGTGAAGTCAGTGGAATTGCATCTGCTTTTGGCAGGGCTAAATTAAGCCTTCAGACTTTGCTTGTTAGGGAATTATCTGTTCTGCTTGTCCTTTGGAGTTCAGGACCTCTTTGTACAAAGTAACTGAAAATTAAAAAAAACATTTCTACTAATACGAAATGCTGACAGCAGAATGTTTAGGAGAAAGCAACAATTTCCAACATATCACTATGTTATCTGAAGGTAGGAGTTGCTCATCTTGACAGCTAGAGGGGAGGAACAGCAGTAGGATGCCTATGGACAATGAAGGGATCAAAGAAAACCAAAAGCCATGCTGTTGAAGTTAATGTTGTGGCAGTGGTGTAAAACAAAGGCATGTGAATCAGACCCATTGGTTCTATCAGCTTTGCCAACCAGATGCTGTATGATCTTCCCAAGTTGCTGAGTCCTTGTATGGTCTCCTATTTGAAATTATTGGTTAGCATAGGTGGGGGCCCAAAGGCCCTGGGCCCCCCATGGGAAGAGACCTGGTATCCTCCACATCCCTCTTTTATCACTAGATACTGTATATTCACTTCTAAAACACCTAGAAGTCATATAGTCTGGAAATGCCAGGGCTAGAATCTTCAGACAGTTACACTGGCAATGGACACTGCCATTATACTTAACATTTATTACCAAAATATGCATTATCAGCGGCTTAATTATGAAAGGGAGGCAGTCAAATATAGTAAAGGAAATATATTGTGCTATAATTGTCAATGACATCAACAGCTTTCAAGGAGGCAAAGGCTTCCCAATTCCCCCTCTGACTCAGCGAGCAAATCCAAGAGATGGGTCACAAAGGGACCATATTCAGTCAGTACACAGGCACTGAAAAGAAGTATGGTCGGTGTTAGAGGCTGGACCTGTCAATGCCCCCTTGCCCTGTGGACCTGCTGCTTCCCCCTCCCCCAATCCTACTCACCCCTCTCCACACCCCAACTTTCTTAGGCTGAGTTCGTGGCACAGCTCCTGGCACCAGCAAAAGTGTGCACACCCTGAACCCAATCTACAATCACCCAGATTAATGTAAGCCACATGATCACAGATGTCTTTAAGACTTCCTGAAATGTCTTGCCATTAACTGTGAGTGAAAGAGCTGAATGTCATAGCAAACAACTCTTTTGCTGCCCATTTCCTCTTCCAAGTCATTAATGAATGGTATGTCTTCAGTCTCACTGGTCCCAAGATCAGTCCCCAAAGAAATGACTGATAACCTATATCCTCTCTAAGAGCATAATTCTGTGTGAAGCTTTGGATTTTGTCACTTAATTGGTTTATGTTGCATGAGAGATCAGATTTAAAAACAGAAAACTGCACTGTCTAATACTGTAGTTTGAAAACATGGTTCTACTGATAGAAAATATATTGGAAATGAGGGAAGCAGTGGAGTGATGCTGGCTGTACATTATGACATGGTAGGCAGTGCCCTGTTTTCTCTCCCAGTGCTCTCTCCCAAGCCAGAAATCATGTTGTTGCCTTCATGCAATGCTGCAGGAAAACTAATTAATTTGGGGTGGGGGGCAGGGGAAGCATATGATGTGTTTCAGTGTGGTGCCTTCTCATATGGCTAGTTAGCAGTGTAGATATGTCCTCAGAACTCTCTGTAAACTTTAGGGCTAGGGACAGACATTACACACAAACCTATTTAAGTGATCAGAAACTGGTTTAAACCTGTAACAGAACAGATGTTTGGTGCACATAAACCAGTTTGAGAATGACTGAAAATGGTTTGAGATAAACCTGGTTGAATGTAGTATCAAACGTAACTGATTTGGCTCAAACCAGTTTGTGCAAAGTCTGTCCCAGACCCCTTGCTGGTTTTATATAGATCAGACTCCCCCAGCATCCTGGCATGCTCCCCGGCTGGGCGGGGCTCTCTGCTCCACAGCAGGGCTGGCCCCTCCCCTCCGCTGCCTCACTAGAGCTTGGCAGTCTCTGCAGGCGTCTGCCTGGATTCTTCTTCCCTCCTCCCCTCCCCACTGTGCTAAGCAGGCATTTCCCATCCCTCACAGACACCTCAGCATTAGGTAGCAGACCACATGCTGGCTACAGTTCATGCTGTGGGAGGCAACAGAAGCAGACAGGCTTTTTGGAGCTAATCAACAGGTAGCTTAATGTCCTGCCTTGGAAACACTGTTTGAGAAGAGATGTGTACTCCCTCCCTCCCCCTCACCACTCTGCTAAGCACAAATTCCCCTTCCCCTCTGCCTTGCTGAGTGGTGTCTGTGTATTAGACAGCAAGCCACATGCTGAGTCTGTGCTGAATCAACAGATAACTAGTAACATCTCTCTGTTTTCTTAATGGGGCAACAAACACTGACATAAGGATGATAAACACTGTTATCAGCTCCCCTTTCCCCCCTCCCCTGGCTTGCTTTCCTGTTAGTTTTCTACAGACAGTATACAGAAGCAGGGAGGGAGAGTGAAAAGCTCTGCATCATCAACAGATGCATGCACTGCCTCAGAGTGCTACCCCGGGGCTGCAGGCTGGCAACATGCCTGGCCCTTGAGCAGCAAGCAGAGAAAAGCCTGGGATGGTGTAGGCGGAGTGGGGATTCCTCCCTAATCAGAGCCCTGCTGGGGCCTGGCCATGCCCCCCACACCCTCCTCAGATTATCTCTGTGGAAGGGGTCTAGCACCCCCAGCTCCTAACCTGAGCCACTGCAGTCATGTGCCTGAGTTTCCTCAGTCCAGAGGGATTGTCTGAATGGTTGGAAACTGGTTCAGCCTAGCCAGGTTAGACTAACCTGCAAACATTGAATCAATTTAGGCTCAGGCTTTTTGAATGTCTGTCCCTATCCCAGGAGATGTCTGCACATTATTCACTTGAATCAACTCTAGTACCTAGAGCCTTTTTTAAATAAAAGCTGAGCTCTGGAAGAATAGGGAGGCACCCTGACAAAGGAGGTATGCCATACACCTATCTACCAAACTAATTCTAGCTTCACCAAAAAGATGATGGTCCATTTATGTTCCCATTTTTTGCCCAAAGAATCCTAAGCCAATTTATGTAAAAAAAATCACTTCAACCTCCTCTGGGATAGAAAGTATGAGTAAAATTATTCTTTCTTACTATGGTTTGCAGGTCCCTGTTCATTGTGTGCTATTCATTTCATGATGCAATATCTCCTTTGGTACTTCAGAATTTTAAATGTTCAAGGATGTGTGCTAAGAGAGTTTTATCCCCCTTCTGAGTCAGAAAACTGTGTTTGAAGACGCAAGGACTTTTTCATTTGTGAGGCACCACAAACTGTACACAGAACCAAGAATCAAGAGACTTAATCTATAATATGATCTGTATGACCTTGGACAAATCACTTAACTTCTCTCTATCTCAGTTTTACTATCTCTACATGGGGAAAATACTTCACAACCCTTCCTCAGAAAGAATATGGTTAGGTTTAAGTGACTAATATTGGTAAAGCCCGTTGTGATTCTTCAAGTGGAGGTGGATGTAAATCAGCACAATTCAGATTTTCCAATTTGCCTTCTTTGGAATCTGGTCCTTGTCACTTACCTAAGCTAGGTAGGCCCAAACCAGAAAACACATGTTTTCAGCCCCTGGGCACAGTGGGGAGATTTGTGTGCTTTTGCTTCCTAAGCAGGATTTTCTGAATGTCAACTTGGGAATATGCCTACTGTAAAAAAGAGTGGACTAGGCATGGGACAGCAAAATTTCACTTGCAGCCTTGTGTCATTTGGACTGCCTGCCTGTGTCTGTTCATAGAGGGGCTGCTGACCTCGGTCAGCATGTCATTAATCATATTTCTGTCCACTGTTGCTTCCTGTGCTGCCTCCACACTGCTCTGAGCTGCAAGGGGTGTTAACAACCCAAAGATGAGAGGTCAACAAATCCAAGTGCCACAGGAGTGAGAGATTTAGTAAGAAAAAGATGGCAAAGGCAGCCAAAGCTATAAATTCTGTGCAGACTTCAGTTGATAATCTCCGTAAAAGAGACCTTGGCATTCTTCTGAACCAGTTTAATTGAGTTTCATCTCTCATATCCGTTGAGGGGATGTGCAGAGTGCTGGCTGCATTCATCTCCTGTATCTTGGGGAGTGGTTGAGAGGTACAAGGCAGCATTCCCTTGTTATTTGCAAACATGATTTAACAATTACAGCAGATGTGAAGTGGGGGGGAGGTGAAGCGGCATCTGGAGGCTGTTTGTGTTGATGGTTTTCTTCTTTGCCCTTTCCCTGATGGGCGTTTTGCAGAGGAAGAAAACATTAATTTGATCCAGGAGAGAAACACATGACATGCCACAAAACAGATGCTGAGCTTCAAAATTACAACAGAACATGATAGCAAAGAGTCCTCTCTCCCGTTGCCACAGCAACGAAGAGTTTGCCCTCTTTTATTCCATAGCAAGGTATGGGATGCATCTGTGTTGCAGCATGTAGAAACAGGAACTGTGAAAGTCATGTTCTCCTCCTGTTGCCATTAATTGAAAAACTCTTATTGGCTTCTCTAGGGTCAGGCGAAAGCTTTGAATGTTCAGTAAGATGTTCTGCCATCTCTGCTCTCTGTCATCCCACATATTTGCCCCTAACTATCTTTAAGTTTACATTGGTACTACACTCTCTGATGAGTGCATCCCCACTGATTTCAGTGTAGTTCCCCAAGTGTAACTGAGACCACAATATAACCTGATAGCAAAAGCATTTGTGTTTGGAAACATCATAGTACCCAGAATTTTACTGTAAATGATAAGAACTGATGAACAAATAGCATATCTAGCAAGACAGATACAAACCAAATTGTAATTCTGGTCCAAGACTTCATTGGAATGGGACAGAGTCCCATAGAGAGTCAGATCCTCATGTAGGTTAGCTGGAAAAACAATGGAAAGTAATGTATCTCCTATCCAAACTATGTTGGAATGGCTTAGAAAGTACATTAAATGACAACAAGTACAAGGGTTTTTGGCAGCACATCAACATTTATGCCTATGTCACACTGGGAATGTGAAGAAGCCCAAATGAAGACAGAGACAGACTCTGGGGGGGTAAAAACAAGCAGGTCCTTAACTAAAGGAGAAAACTTTTAAAATTCTCAAATTAAAATCTTACATAGTTAAAAGAAAAACTATTGGATTGCAGTGCAATTCTTAGAGGGTCTTATTTGGAGGATGAATTTGCTATCCTTAATGAATTAGTCATAGACATGCTTGTACACTGATATCAGACCTGCTTGTCTTGTCTTACAGTTCCTCATCATGCACTGAGCAAATATCCAGTATTTCTTGTGGGCTGTGGTATGTTGTCACCATCTGACCTTCAGCCTGGGCATTGGAACATTTTTTATTTGTGGTGTAGACAAGACTTCCCCAGAGAGAACAGTTTGAAGTGTTAAAACAGAGGGAGAGAAGAAATGTTTTCAGTTGAAAAGATAAAAGTTTAAGAAGAGATTGGAGCAAGTTGATGATGACAGTATCTGAAAATCTGGCCATAACTTTGCATAAAATATGTTTCATTGATTTTAATGCAAGTCATCTCTAAATCTTACAAATGCCTTTGAAAATGGCAGTTTCTGATGCTATTTACTGTCAGACAAGTTTTGTGTGCACTTCAGTTCAACTAGAGTCAGACTAACAAGCAAAATGACATTTTAAAATTCCATCATTCTAATTTCTCATATCAGTGTGCTCTGTGCCCTCATATGACCTTAGTACACTGACAGAAAATTGTGTTACCCTCAGCCCTGCAAAATGCATGTGGTACTGTAGAATAATGTTTGAAGCAGAAAGAATGCAACTCAGAGAGCATGTTATAAGATACAACTTGTGGGGCTGGCCTTGGAAAACTCTTGTTTTAATTTATAACCTTATCAAAATTCATTAGGGCATTTCATGGGAGAAAGCTTTACTAATGAAAAATGAAATGGTAGGTTTACAGAATCACTGTCAAATTCCAGTTCCAACCCTAACTTGTCTTAGGCTCACATCATCGGATTATCCAAAAAAGGAGATACACCACCTCAACTTCTGTTCTTGGTTTTACCAAAAAAATTAGAATATCTCCAGTGAAATCAATTCAGTTGACCCTGACTTAATCCAGTGTACAGAATCAGAGTTCACATGGACACTTAACGATACAGTCAGCAGAACATGGTAAGGACTATGGGGTGTACTTTGATATTTTGGAGGCTTTGCTCATTGTAAGAAATCCCAGGACACTTGCATGGGAGTATAAATTGTGAGAAGTTTTAAGAGCTAAAGCATAGGCTGAAAAATGAAGCACTTATCAGTTTGTTTCCTTACCTTACTAGTTAGCAGGTTGAGAAAGGTGTCATACAACCTGATAGAGTTTTACTTCCCCTGCATAAATACCAGAAAATAAAAGCTTGTGTCATGAAATAATTTATCTGTCAAAAACAGATCTAGAGAGGATCAGCACAGAGATGTATGCCTTTATAATTATGCACCAATGGGGAAAATTTGTTTTGTAACTAAGAGATTAGCTGCAAATTCCAACAAATGCTAGACATTTTTCAAGGGAACTTGACTGATGCTGTACAGCAGGTGTGTCAAACTCATCCTGGGTCCCAGGCTGCATCCAGAGTGCAGATCTCCTCGTGGACCAGATCTGGTGAGACAACAGCAGGGTGCCAACAGCCTAGTGGCAGCAGGGCCAAAGGGAGATAGGCCAGACAGCCACAGGGGAAATAGGGCTGTGGGAGCACATCCCTCCCTTGTCCTTCTGTTGCCAGTGAACAAGTCCAAGGGCCTCAAATCCTGCAGTCATCCCCTCCCCCCCACCTCCACCCCAACTTCCAGTAACTCAGTGGGCTGAATGAAATGGCTCAATGGGCCATATTTAACCCACAGGCCATATTATTGACACCGCTTCTCTACAGGAACATGAGCAACTGAAGCAGATTCTTCTTAGACTGGCATCAGAGAGCTAATACATTCATTCCCCTCTGGGGAAGAACTCTAAGTCCTACCGGCAGTCTTTAGTAGATGATGCACCAACTTTGCCTTTACTTCTAGCCACACCAGAAGGAAACACTTCAAAATGTCAGGTGAGGTTTTGCTCCAAATGTCAAGCTGGACTCTGTCTAGCATCCTGCCTACAAAACTCTATGTGGACATTAGTTCTTGTATTGAACTGAATCAAATCCTTAGATTTGAAGCCACTGAGTATTTTTCTGGATAAGGACACAGATGCCTAATCCTATTCCATCCGTTGTCAGGAGTAAAACACTGAAAATGTAAATACCACAGAATTTTTCCTAGTGTAAAGTATTGATGCAGCAAGAGCTTAGAGAGCAAGCTTGACTGTGAGCGCTCAAACATGGCTTTGATGTTCTTAGATGTAGTTCTTTGTATGGAATACTAGAAGAGCTTGGCTGTCTTAAGTTACTATAAGAATTAATTTTTTATGGATAGTACTGCCTGGCCAAGTCATTTGTGGTATAACAACATGGACTAAAAAGGTTATACCAAGCAGTCATTTGATCTACTTTTGTTTACTGGGGTCACCTGTACAAACTGCGGGGTTTAATCCTCATTAAATTAAATAGGTTTATAAAATTTAAATGTGTTTATCTTGGAGCGTCACACCAGTGTTTGTATACACTTGGTTTTCAAGTGAATTAAGCCCAGTCCCCAGCCAATGCTACAAGAGAACAGGATGGTACAGCGCTGCCCCCACCCCCCAGTCCAGGGTCCCTCAACCCATGCTTTGCCACGCAGCTGTGACAAAGCATGGAGCTGGCACACACCGCGAGGGAAAAAAAAGCAGAAACAATTTGAGAGCAGAAGCAATTCAAAGAGGTGAACTACAAAAAAGTCACGGCACCATCTGGTGGACAAAGAGACTTGTTGCATGTCTTTGAGTGCCTTTCTGTTTGCACATAACGAATCCATGGAACCGGTGCTTTAATATGTGGCAAGCCAAACTAAAGTACATCCAAGGAGTTTTACTTTAATGCACTAGAAAGACTTTTAAAGCATCCAGAAAACCCATTTGTGCAAACAGTCATGCCATTGCAGCACAATGACAGGCAAGAAACATGGTGTGTACAAAGGCCCTGGCATTTTGTGTCTGTGGAAAAATGTAGGAAAGTCTGAGTTCAGCTCCCAAACTACTCATTCACAGCTTGCAATGGAGAGCCTGAGAGCATTGTAAAGGAAACAGAAGGAGTAGAAGCATCATAACATTCCATAGTGACACTTGATGGTTAATTACATGTGGCAGTAACTGAATAGCAAGGAAGGAGTTGCTCATCTTGGCAGCTAGAGGGCTGGTACAGCAGTAAGATGCCTATGGGCAATGTAGGGTACAAAGAAAACCAAAAGCCATACTGCTGAAATTAATGAAGTTGCAGTGGTATAAAACAAAGGCACATGAATCAGACCCATCAGTTCTATCAACTTTGCCAATCAGATGCTGTATGATCTTTCCAAGTTGCTGAGTCCATGTATGGTCTCAGATTTTAAGTTATTATTGGTCAGCATAGGTGCCGAGTACATGAGGGCCTGAGGGCCCTGCCCCCTTTCCTCCCCCACCTCAGGAAGAGGGTTGTTGGGGCCCAAACCTGAGGAAAATTATGTAATATTTCTTAGGAAAATGACTGAGGCCAGGGATCCAGGTTTTCTGTTCACTGTGGAGAAACATGGATTTTCTCCTTTAATAGAGAAAAATATATGAAACTGCAGGTTTCTCCTAGCCAGCTGGCAGCATTCCAGTCTGCAAGAGGCTGCTTGGGGCTGGGAGGAGTGGGGAAGGCAGTTGGATGGAGGGGGTGCCACATGCTTATGTGCATGCACGTGCATGTGGCAGCCAAGCAGCGGTGGAGAGCAGCTCCCACAGCTCCCTCCAGGTAAGTCTATGGGGGCAGAAGAGGGCACAGGTAACATGTCAGGGAAGTGGGGGTCACAAGTGACACATCAGAGGGGGGCGCCAAGGCAATGTGGTGAGGGGGCACACGCCCCACCAAGATTTTTACACCCACAGTGGGGTGTGCGGCTGCAGCCAGTCCATACCAGCCCTGGGCAGGATCTTCCTCCATAACTCAGCAGGCAGGACCTGGTGCAGGTGGGAGCACCGTACCACCATGGCTGCCAAGGTGAGGTGGGGTAGGGGGAATGGCGTGGAATTGGGCTACAGAGATGGCTCCTGCCCAGAACTGGTCTGACCCGGCTGCAGCCCCGTGCCCCACTGCGGGCACAGAAGTCGCAGGAGCCATGTGCCCCCCTCCCTTCCCCACACACTGGAAGCAGAGGGAATATGTCAATTATTTTAGCACCCCTTCCCCCGCCCCCAGTCCAGCAAAAATAAAAGTTGGCACCTGTGTTGGTTAGTATTAATCCCTTGGACACATAATACATTTTATCTGACAACTGAGACCTCTAGCCACCCCCAGAATCATGCCTTTTTCTAGGTGGGCTGCCTCAGCCCAGGCCCACCACACCAGGGCCCAGCTTATGAATCCTAGCCCTCTTAGATTCTGTGTCTCCGACCCCAGCCTCATCCCTCATGGGTCATGGCCATCTCTGGCTTATACCCTGCTCTCTCAGGATAGTAGGCCTTGGTGAGCCAAACCGGCACCTCGCTGTGGCCTCTGCACGTGTCCCTACATCTACATCTAGTCCACTGGTCTAGCTTTAATGTAAAAGTAAGCTGCTGGTTTAACAACAATTTCTTCCCTCCCTGGGTACAATATGGCAAAGGAAACAAAAGGGCTACCACTTCACCTGGAGTTTTCTCATCCCTGCTACAGAAACATCACAGGAGGGGGGTGAGCCGCCTACCCTAGCACGCGACTCCTCATGAGCTCATAGTGTTTGGGTCACACAGGTTCCTGGTTCCTGTAACACAAGAGTTACCAAGTCTCTGTGTGTCCCCAGAAAGCACCTTCTCTCGCAGCCAGCTGAGCTGCTCTCTCACTATTTCCCCACTTCTGGCTTCAGGCCAGGTTTGTATGTCCAGGACTCATTCCCTCTGCCAACTGCTTGCCTCATCTGACCCTCCTCCAGACTATCTCATCTCTTAATTAAAGGGCAGCCTCTGTGCCTGCTGATCCATTCTCTTAACATGGGTCCTTCCCTTTCAGACCCACTGCTCCAGTCCTTCTTTCTCCCCTTTCGGCTGAGTAACAAGGTTAGGGTTACAGGCATTTAGATGATGTATTTGCAAATCCTTCAGGTCTAACTATATGGCAGTCTTCAGATTTTATTAATACTGGTAAAATCAATCCATGAAAAGTTTTAAGGGTATTTGCTGCTTGCTGTAAGCAAGATTATATCCAACTTCCTCTAGCAAAATTAATTGAAAAATAGTGTTTGGTTCAAAGGAAACTTTTTCACAAAAATTCTAATTTTTCTAATTAAAAAAAATCAAAATAAAATAATAAATTATTTGTCACATTAGATGATCATTTGAAAATCATGGGAAAATTCCATCTTCTCTCCATTTTTTTTTAACTTCTTTTTTCCCCACCCCCTTTGCCACTAAAACAAAGGGGGAAGAAAGTTAAAAAAAGTGATGAACACTGACACATGATTTTTTTTTAATAACATTTTCTTTCGTTTTTTAACTTCATGTATAAGTGAAAGTAACAAAAAATAAGTGTGTGAAATCCTGGCCCCACCACAGTCAATGGCAGAAGTTCTTTGGACTGAAGTAGAGTCAAGATTTTACTACTTGATTTTTTTTTCTCTTTGGAAACAATAGAAAAGAGACCCCATTCCCCAGCCTTTTCTTACTTACTCCCTTATTTAACTGGAAAATTTAAAAAACAAAAGTAACTTTTTCCCCACTTGATCTCATTATCTCCCTCCCTTCCTTTTTTCAAATTAAAAACAATGGGGAGAAAGCATTCCCATCTACCAACATGGAATTAATTTTTTTTGTTTTAAAAATTTAGCAATTTGTCCCTTAAAATTGCACAGAAAAGTTGAGTGAGATATCCAGGCCCATTCATTCCACCAGTGTCAGGGACAGATTATATAGGTGGGGTGCCTGACTGGTTTTACTGTTCTGCCCACTCTTAAGTTTGAAATGGGTTGTATAACATACAAGTTTGGGTAAGATGTCTAATGAAAACATTGTTCCTTGAGTTATTTTATTCTACTTGGAAATTACAAGAGGCATCTGTTTCATTTTAATAGATATAGTTTCCTTGTTCCCCCATGTGTATGAAAAAGTCCCTCTATGAGAGGGAGTCAACAGGTTTGTTTGCAATTAGTAATATAATTACCATTGCAGACTTTGTTAGGCAGCAATAGTTAGCATCATTGTTCACAGCCTCACTGCTTCCCTGTTTCTCCTTGGCTTCTCTGGTTGAAAGGAAGCTTTGATCATAAAACACAATAAACTTTAAATACCCAAGCAGCAACTTCAAAATCTCCTTTCCTATTTTTTTTCTTTGCTGATAGCTAATACCATGAAAATGTAAATCCTCTCAAACCAACTGCAGAGGAGACCCAGCTCATCTCAGCCTACCTTTTATATGAACAGTTCAGTGTCTAGGAAAGTCATTTTCCCTGTTTCAACAAGAAACAAAAAAAAAAGAAAAGGTAGATATTTAGGAAAGAAAAGATATTCAGCAAGGCTTAGGACAGTGCTGAGGTTGCTGCTGTGATATATAGTTCTACAGATGCACTCTGATGGAAGGACAGATGCTCCACTCTGTTCCATTAACAAATAAAACCATTTTTGAAAAGTTTAGCTGGGTGCATGAACTGGAAAGTCAGACACCTAAAGCAATGAGTCTGACACCAGAAGCTGTATCCCTTGGTGCAGTACAGCTGCATTGCCCTGCACAGCTGGTAAGCTCCATCCACATGTGACTGGCAAAACTCACCCTGACAGAATCTCCTCTCCCTAGCAGAGGATCCTCTGGTCAGTAGGAAGGGAAAGTGCCCACACCAGCTCTAGGGCACAAGGTGTGCAAAAATAGAAGCCACTGTGCTGCCCATCCAGCCACCACCACCAGCAGTGCACCCACTGATGTTTTCTCATATGCTGCTGCTCCCAAGGGTGCTCACCATTGCTATCCTGGTTGGTATGGACAAAGGAGGGAGAATATGGACAGCAGCAGCTTTGCACTGTGCTAATTTCTGTTTACAGTTCCATCCCTCATTAGGGCCATTAAAGGCACATAAATTATAACAGCCCTCAGATCTCTCCAATTTCTGCCAGTGATTAGTGCTACATATAGATGCTCTGTGATTAGAAATGCACAAAGGTGATCTTTACATACCAGCTGGCACTCTGCGCTGCTCAGCATAAGCTAAGGACTGGGCTGTAGTAATGCAACTCTCAACTTTTTTTCAGTCTCTCACTTCCCTGAGTCTCTGAACCTGGAATTCAAACAACAGCAAATTGAAATCAGCGGCAGCATGTAAAATGTAATGCCCGTGTTAGGCTACACACTCTAAAGGCTATTTCCCTAGCAAAGAATGACTATTAAGCAAGCCACTCTGTCTGGCTATTTGTAGACAGACCTAAAATGATGTAAGAATCCTATTCCATATTACTAAGATCATTATATACAAGTGTCCTTGAAAGGTGAGCCCTAGCAGTTGTGAAAGGAGCCTCTTTTTTTTCATCCTGTCAGAGAAAGAGCAATTGTTTGAAGATATCAGGACATATGTGATGGCACCTTGAGTCTTTCTCTGATAAGAGGACCTATATAGGAAACAGTATGGGCAAAAGCTGTCAATCAGAGGCCTGTGGATATGATGAACATGGTTTGTCCTTTACCTCTTGTGGTTGAGCCAGGTGATGTAAACATGTGAATTATCAGCACTTCAAAAAAATTGAGGATGCACATTTTATAGGAGGCACCACAAAAAGCAGAGCTGACTGTTTCTACACCAAAACCAAGATTTTCAAAATTGCATGCCTAAATGTAAATGCCTTAATCTGTATTTGGTCTCATTTTGAAAAGAACTGAGCATCCAACAATTTCTACTAAGATCTCCAAGTGTGATTCGGTGCTCAACTTTTTTAAAGTCAGCAATCACTATAGCCTGAGGAGACATCATCTAAGAGAAAGCAGAATTGCATGTACAGATTTCCTTCACCAACCATGGGGGTTAGGACCCCAAAAGTTCCCATGGTTGGCAAAACCATGGTTGGCAAAACAGGCAGGGCTAGGGGAGCAAGGCTGTGGGTGAGGGGAGTGAGAGTCATGAGCAAAGCCAGGAGGGCTATGGGGGTATTTTCAGACTGTACCCCTCCCCTTCTCTGAAGTGCGGATACTCAAAACTGTGGTTGGCAAAACCATGGTTGGCAAGGGAAACGTGTAAAAGCATGTGTGGAGTAGGATTACATGGCAGTAATAATGCATGAAAGCCAGTGGATATAATATGTAGTGTAGAAAATGCTAAATAGTCATGTTACAGTGTTCAGTGATGGGAAATGGGAGATAAGGAGCATGTGCTGGGACTGTGGCATTGTGGATGAGCGCTATTTGAATTACAGAGGTACCAGCTACAGCAGAGCCCCATTATGCTTGGCAATGGACATGCACACAAAAGGAAGCTTCTGCTGCAGAGGGGAATGAGGTACAACTACGTCACAATAACAGAGTAGGTACACAGTCACAGAAATAAGCCCCACCTACCTATTCTCACTGGAATGGAGGTGGTGGGTATAACTTGGAAGCACCACAGACTGCTGGTTTTGAGCATACCAGAAACCTAGGTCCTGAGTGCAGCGCCAAGGGTACCTCTTAAGGCATTTTCACTGCCTCAAGTCTAAGGTTTTCAGGTGTGGAGCACATAGGCAGGGTCTGCTTCAGTGACATAGGTATACCCTATATGACTTATCCAAGGGCATAGAGAAAAATTTTAGTAGTTAAGAGTTAAAGATTCTCAACCCAGGTATCCTAGAGCCAAGTCAAAAGCATTAAACACAAAGTTACTCTTGTTGGATTCAAGTATGTGGAGGGGTAGCTGTTGTGGAAGTTGTTCTGATGCGTATTTTTCCAAGTGACATGAGCGTTTCTTTTTTTCTCCTTTCTTTTATTTACTCTTACACTTCATACATTTTTCATTTGAGGTTTTATAAGTAGTAAAAACAGTGGGCAGAGCAAAGCCGAAAAGTACTGGATGAGCTGTGTGTGGGCTGAGGTCTAGCTGGAAGACCTCCAAGAGGTCCAAAGGATGCTACAGGGGAGGAGCAAAATGCATTGGTAGAGTTATGTGAAAGAAGCTTTCAAAGCTTCAGCCTGCACAATGCCTTACCGAGAGCCAACGTGAACAGTCCATTGTTTTCATAAAGGTTATTGTTCACACATAAGCATTTTAAAAGCAAGAACATTTTTTTTAAAATGTGACCAAATACTTGACCCCACAGTTGTGGTGAGAGAACAATGCAATGTGTTGTAGCTAATGGGAAGTCTATGACGCTGAATTTCCTGAGGCAGAATTTAGAAACTCGAGGATTCTGGGTGACCTTACACAGTTAAACTGGTACATGTGCTGCTGAATCAATAGCCATCACTGGCACAACAGAGAGGAATCAGAGTTGCAAACATCACCACATCCTTCTCGCTGTTT
The DNA here is from genome assembly GCF_001723915.1 of Gavialis gangeticus. Classification (NCBI taxonomy): domain Eukaryota; kingdom Metazoa; phylum Chordata; order Crocodylia; family Gavialidae; genus Gavialis; species Gavialis gangeticus. The sequence continues at coordinate 85,779,331 of NW_017729022.1, forward strand.
TGCTAGAGCACAGTAAGCTTACACTAGGAACCCTGTGCAGACAGCTCAGAGAGCAGCTTTCAGATTACTACTTGCTTCTGCTTCTTGGGTGACAAACCTCTCACCCACACATTATTCTTGGTAATAAGACAAAAAAAGCCCTCAACTTCTTCCAGTTGTCTGTAGGAGGAAATGCAGATTCCATACCCCCAGAGATCCCAAGAGCATCATAAAGTTCTTAAAAAATATATAAACAATTTTCCATGGATAAAATGAATTGATAACAGCTACCACTCTGAGCCTGTCTAATCTTCACAGCAGTTTTTGAGTAACAGGGTCATGGAGATGAGTCAGTAGCTCAGCGAATTAGCCTGTCAGCTCCTGAGGCTTGATTTGAAATTCTGCTTTAGGACCCATGAATTGTTCTTAGTGCATCTCTGCTTCTGCTTCACATTTCTGTGATACACAATACCACAGCACATCCACTCTCCCCTATCCAAGAAAGAACCCAAAGAGGAGATGGTTTTAGAGATTGGGACGGCAGTACATCAGTGTTGTATGGGCCCTCCCAAACTAAAACAGCAAGGGTCCTTGCAGATCAGGATTGAGATGTATTAGAAGTTGTGTTAAGCCCTGTAGAGTGGAATAGCAATTAAAGTTAAATGTCAGAACTGATGTGCATTGGCAGAGCTGCGTGTGGATTGTGTTGGATGTTCAGGCCAGAATTTAAATCTAGCCTCTAGATGTCTGAGGCTCTGGGATTGGTATAGCAGGGGGATATTTAAGGTCAGGATGAGTTGCTTTAACACAGCTGTGTGTAGAAAACTTGCATAACACTTGCCCACTCTAAGATTAGCTCAAGCTGGTGTTATCAGCCCCTGACTTCCATGAACAGTAGACATATTCACAAACCCTCAAACTATTATTTCAAGCCCACTAGAAAATGCCTGTTTCTTTGGCTTGAAGTAATTTACCTGTTCTCTGTGTCTTGGTGAAGAGGGGTAAGACCTTTAATTATGTTTGGCAAGCTAGCTTTAAGGGAAAAGGCCTTTAACTTGAAATCCTTGTTTCCCCTCCTGGTTCCAAGCTGTAACACAGCCTGCCCAGCTAGCATGTCTCATTCTTCTGACTCATAAGATATTGTGGTAATAGTGTCTAGTATAAGCCTAGTCATTATGTTAGCAAAAGTATCTGAAATAACACCACACACAGTGGCAGCACTTAAAATTGCAAACCTTTTATTTACTAGGCATACAAGAAGTGTAACATAGCAGCCAGGATCTAAAAAAACATTGAAAGATGTTTATTCGCATGTCAGATGAGGAAAAGCAATTTGCTAAATCTGTTAAACATGATAAATTAATACAACTGCAAGGGCCCTGTGCTTTTACAGAGTCCCAGCTCAAGAGTGACCTATATCTACTCTGTGTATTACTGTATGTATCGATCAGTAAATTGGGTCGGTTGATTGATTGCCTTTGGGAAAGCATCATCCAAAAGGCTTAGCCAAATAGCTCATGTGAATACTGACTAAAATTTCCATGCTTGCTGAGGGTTAGCCTGCATCAAAGCATGGTAGTGGCTACCCAGGAACTAGGCCCACTCAGCTGAGCCCCAGTACTTGCTCTTTAAAGTAAGCTGCTACAGAATAACCAACCCCTCCAGACTATGCTGAGGTGCTGCCAGTGAAAATATGCAGCAGCAGGTGAGCTCTCCTCTCTCAAAAGCATCCCAGCCTCTGCCCAGTTGCCTAACCTTCTGCCCTTTGAAACTACTTCAGGCTAGCCCAACTCCCAGTTCCCTCCCCTCTCTATCAATCAATGCCCAATCAACTTCTCAGAAGCCAGTTCTTCCCTCCCTACTGGACCCAGTCATCAATCAGAAGTACTTTTTAGCTGTTGCAATGTGTTTGCTATCTTCAGATAAAATCCCTGACCAAACTGGCTTCCATGCTGGAGGAATATGCCTGCTTCCCAAGGAAAAGATTCACAACTGTACCTGACTGCTAGCTGCTAGATTTCCCCTTGGACACAAATCCAGGGTTTTTCTTCCTCCCAGCTGTTGGATCATTCCCTGTCTTCCCACCTGACCTGCCTCTCAACTACCAAAGTTATCCTATAGCCTCCAGATCTTTGGATGCCTTTGTATATCCAACTTCTGACCCTCAGATCACTCAGTGTTCAGTTCTTGCCCACTTGTGAATGGCCAAGGGGGAAGGAGGGAATGTCCTAAAATTGCTTGGACCCACATCTTAGTTCTTTAGAGAGCTTAGAAATCTGGGTGGCCTAAAGATTTCCCTGCAGCCCAAACATATCAAATTAGAACTGGCTCCTACAACTTCTTGTTTCTGATAGGCCCTGCACAGGAGGCATATTTACAGAGATTTGAACTGAAGGAAAAAGGACACATCTGCTGAAGCACAGATCATCTCCAGAGATACTGAATTGCCACCCTATTCAAAGCACATGGAAAATGCAGAACTGATTCCCCCATACAGTAAAGTCTCCCAGATCAGGCTTTATCAGAATTCAAAGAGCAGCCACCAATGTGAAGATCACATCTTTGTGCCTGAAACTTGTGTACCTGTTGCAATGTTAAGTGACACTTAAGATCATTAGAGTTGCATAAATTATTGTATTTGAGACATTGTTTTCCAAGTTGATTTATCATGTTGAGTTGAAAGTACTTCCTGTATGGTCTATTTCACTGCTTTGTTGATAGTCACTTGTCCTTCCTGTCCCATCTATTCACTCCTATCCCTGTTTTCAATTTTGTTGTCCCCCAGAATCTCTTGTTATGTATCTGGTGAGTTATGTAAGGGTGGCTTATAGTTTTCTTGGTGGGCCTATGCCTATTGCTGCCTTATGTAACAAATAGGCTTGTCAGCTGCAAAGCACTAAAGTCACTGATATTTTGAAAGTAAAGCCTAGCAGGGTTTCTCCTTTACCCAAAACACCTCCATGAAAACAGGAAATAGCAGGAGCTAGGTAGGGCAACATAAAGCAGCTGGGAATGTTTTGGTGATAGTGGGCTCTCTTACTGAAAAGACCTTGTATGTATCACCCTGGATGCAGAAAAACATCTTACAGAAGTATTTGGAAATTACTTTTTTAATTCATAAAGTTCAATTTAAGGAGTGTTAGCCCAATTTTTTTTTAAAGCTATAATGCTGCATAACCATGCCGGACGGGGGTGGAGCATCTGGAGGTATGTAAGAGCAATGCACTACTCAAGATGCGTAGGATGCAAAAGTTATCCCACCTTAGGTGGTAAATGGCTCGTTTCTCAGTCCATTAGTTGTTCTCAAGCAGGCAGATAATCCAAGCCATTTATTAGGTCAGTGAAGAAGCTACCCTACAATCTGCTGGTTTAAGGTCTGATAGAAGGAAGAATAACTTTAATGACTTTGGTCTATTCTTGTTACAGACCCCTATCCCGTGACCAAGCCTATGTTCCTGCAGCACTTTTGAGTCCCCATCATTAAATGAGCCACTCCACAGCTCTTCCCACCATAGTTATCCCAAGTAGTAATGAATAAACTTGTTTAGACTTTGCCCACTTGGCAGTACCATGTACTGCCACTAGAGGTTTAGTTTGCCTTTGTGATACAAAAATAAGCCTTGGACATATGTTTTAGAATGAGATTCCTGCATCTCATGCTTCTGAAAAATCTGAAATATCTCAGCCATGTCAATTGTACAAAAAATACCTCCCCATTCCAGGCAGGGAAATGCTAATATCCTCCTCTGAACAGAATGATATGCCCTTCCTTGCAAGCAGAAAACAGATTGCATTTGAGTCTTGAAAAGGTCATCTTGCTTTAAAATGGGCAGAGGTTTGTTTTTGTCCATTATGTGGTCTTCAGCATAATATTTGATCCATTTGCCAGCTAAAATGAACCAATATTTATGCAATACAACATCTCTCTGTCAAAATTATTTTTTTTTAAAAATGGCAGCTGTTCAGTATAGCCACAGGCTTGAAACATTTGAATAAATCCCAGAAAGATGGCACAGTGGGCAGGTGATGAAACCGCAGGTATGTGGTAAGCTTCATGGGTGAGTGGCAAATGTTTCAGTTGCTTGCATAACTTGATATGTGCCTCTCCGTTTATCATATGGCTACACTTCCATATACACAGTGTATATTTACTTTTCACATCATTCTGTCACCAAACATATGCGTGTTAAATCACTTTAAGCATCTAGCTTAGTTCTGGTGACAGTTCCTAGCTCAGCTGCATTCTTTTGTCTGTCCTCTACTTCTTTTCTCATGCACACTCAATACAGAAGTTAACATAACCTTCTCATCATAATAGGTTTGGTGCCCTCCTGCTAGGTTTTCCATCTCTTTAGCTTCATTGCTCATAAGTGCTTGAACCTCATTTATATTAAGGCGCCTATACTAGTCTGGTGTTAAAAGGGACTTAGTTAATCAGTGCAAATGACACTTGATTAAAGGCCCTTTAATATTGCCTGAGCTGGGTTAAATGAGGGACAGGTCTTCAGTGTCTAATTGATATATTCCATCAATTTTATATAAGCCAAAGCTGGCTTCTCAGTGACCAGCTCTCAGCACTCATTTGTATAGGCACTGGCCTTTGGGCACTCAACTAGCAGATTCCAAGGGTTTTTATGATCATTCAAGGATGGATGCAGGGAGAGCAGTGGATGTGATCTACCTTGACTTTAGCAAGGTTTTTGATACAGTCTCTCATAACATTCTTGCAAGGAAGCTAAGGAAATATGAGTTGGATAAATGGCTCTCAGAACTGCTCTAATTGAAGTGCCACCCCCTTCCCCAGAGCATGTGTAAAGATGCCCAATGGCTCAATGTCTAGTCGGCAGCTAGTATCAAGTAGAGTGCACCAGGGATTGGTCTTGGGCCTGTCTTGTTCAATATCTTCATCAATGATCTGGAAGATTGCATGAAGTGCACCCTCAGCAAGTTTGTGGATGACACCAAGCTGGGGGGAGTAATAGATACCCTGGAGGGTAGGGCTAGGATTCAGAGAAACCTAGACAGATTGGAGGATTAGACCAAAAGATATGTCATGAAATTCAATAAGGACAAGTGCAAAGTCCTGCACTCAGGACAGAACAATCTGATGCACCACTACAGCCTGGTGACAGACTGCCCAAGCAGCAGCTCTGAAGAAAAGGACCTGGGGGTTACAGTGGACAATAAGCTGAATATTAGCACACAGGTTAGATATTAAGAAAAACTTTCTTACACAGAGGGTAGTAAAGAACTAGAACAGGCTACCCAGGGAAACTGTAGAATCTCCATCCTTGGAGGTTTTTAAGACCCTGGTAGACAAAGCTTTAGCTGGGATGATATAGTTGTTGTTGGTCCTACTTTGAGCAGGGGGTTGGACTAGATGACCTCCTGAGGTCCCTTCCATCCTTCATTTTTTATCATTCCAACTGTGTTAGACTCATCAGTGCATCTTGTATGCTTTGCATGTTTGTCTACTGCTTCTTACATAACTTCACAGATTTCCAGTGGTTACATGCTCCAGTTCCTCACCTCTGGAGGCTATTCTCAGAAAAAACCCACCACCTCCATTTCTATCCCATTTCTATCCCATATAATTTTTCACAGTGATTTTTCAGCAATGAAAACATTGGGGGAGGGGGAGGGCTTAGAAAAAAGTATTTTCTCCAGCAACCAATAGCCTCATGAGAAATTATAGAAGATTTCTGAAGTGGAGGGCAGGGTAAGGGTGGGGACTGAATAATGCATTTAATTCAGATCCTGTCACAAAAAGAGTGCCCAAACAGAGTATGTGTTTAATGAATAAAAGGAGGATCAGCATTCATCATTAAAAACAGTTACCTTCAGTAGTCTTTTTGTGGGTTAATTTTCATCTCAGCACTGAATTTATTGATGTGGTTGAAGCTGGAGATTGCCTAGATGAGCATGTATCATTTAACTGAACCAAACCACCCTTCCAGAATGCTGTCTGCAAACATTTTTATTCCATCACAGCCCAGTCAGGTGGCCATGAGACTTGCTCACATAATGTCATAGTCTGAGAAGCCTTTAACTACTAAGACTCTACCAATAAAGTGTTATTTTAGAGGATAGAAGCCCAAAGAGAATAACATTTCATAGCTAGTACACTTTCCTGCCAGTATCCTGCCCTGCCATCTGAGATGCACAAAAGGAGAGCTATAGGAAAGCAATCACTTACCTCTGTACAATTTGGCTTTTGTCTGTTCCTTGCATCTAAGAACATACTCATTGATTGTTCCCAGGACACTATATGCATGCAGCAAAATGAAAGCTGTATCTCATTTAAATTAATTGGTAAGATGAATGAGTACAGCCTTTCCACAAACAGATGCAATGATAGGAGGAACGCTAAGCAGTGTTCATGTATTAATTAAACTGAGGGCTCTCGACAGGAAAAAAAAAGATGGATTGATTGATATTCTGACAGCTGCCTATAAATTCATTCACAAAATGATGGGCATGAGAGGCACCATGGGAAGCAGGGTTCTTTCTAGAGATGAAGAAGTCATTCACTTGATGCACACTCTGTTTAAGGAAGCAGCCTGGATACTGAAGACTGCAATTTATTCTTGTTTTGCTTGATGGGAAAAGAAATCTTAAGTCGCAGCTGGAAAATTCACAGGACTACTTTGCTCTTCAGAGTTGCTTAATACTCTTGCTGAGTCCCACCTGCTAAGTATTTGCATCAATAATAATACTTAGCACTTATTATAATGCTTTTTATCCATAGATCTTCAAGAGATTTATACAGATGAGTAGAGAATTACTTTCCCCATTGAAGACCAGTTGAACAAGAAACACAAATGTGGAGGTGACACTTGTCCAGTGCTAGAGTGATACCAGCTTCTTCAGATATAAATCTGGCGAGGAGAAGCAGAGTAATCCGATTTGGTCCTTTCTCTAGCCCTTCAGCCTGCCAGACCCCAGTTGAGGTCCAGTACAATTTAGAGCACTATCAGAACCACTCTAAATGGTACAAGCTTACAACAGCCCCCAGAGGTTGTTATATCAATGAAGATTTCTGGAGCCTAGCACGTTCTGGATACCCACCACACCTGGGTGGCTGTGGGGGCAATGGCAGCAGAACCAGCTATAGTGGTTTTATATCACTCAGGATTTCCCTCCGCTGGTAATAATACATGCTGCACAAGTAGAGGAACTTTACAACCCTTTTGTGCTGCTCTGGTGACAAAAAGGATTTGGTCAGACCAAGGATCTTGCCCCAAGTGCTTGACATCACTCACTTGCATTGTACAGCAGGTTCAGAAAACGTATCCAATCAAAACTATCCCTATAATGCTTCCTTCAGCAGCAGCGCTTTCCCTTGAGGTTTTCCATTCAGGTGCTGCCCAAGCCCAATTTATGAGTTCTGACAAGATCACTCCTGGCTGTTGTATGACTGCAGGCGGTATTCCATTTGTGGCATGTCTACTAACAGAGGAAAGACTATGTCCTGCCTTCTGAATGTCATTATCTAAAAGGGCCGTGCACAGCAGGAACTCTGAGGCATTTTGACAATATCATTCAGTATCCCCAGGGATTGAAATGTACTGTCCAAGTGAGCAGTAAGTTGTTGCATTTCTTTTCCTGATTTTAAAATGCAAATAGCATCTTTTCATTGTGCATAAACACAGTATGCCTGTTTTTAAATGATTATACCACCCACTGCCCAGTCCTCTTCCCTGGGTCCTCAGCTGTCACTGTGGGTGACCAGAAGTCTTCAACTGTTCCATGTTATGTTGTTATCATTAATAATGATAACAATGAACCTGGGCAGTGTAGCTAGGCCCTCCCTAGAGATTTGATGATGAAAGTGTTACAAATACAATGGAGAGTAGTGATAATGAAGTTTTTTAACTGGCAGAAAATGTTGAACTCTGAAAGTACAGACATTTGGAGAGGTTAACTCAGGTTCAAAATGGCCACCTGATTTAAACTTAGTTCACCTGGTGGCAACCTTACACTTACACTCAGTGACCAGCAATCACTCTAAACCTGTAACTGAATAGAAGTTCCATGCACACACGTGTCTAAAATTTGAGGAACCAAATTTAAGGTAAATCTGGATCTATGTGGTATCAAAATTATTTGATTTAGTCAAACCAGTGCATGGAACTTCTGTCTACTTCCCCTGCACAGCCGCGGGGCTGAGAAAACCCAGCCACTAGCCCCAGCCCTGGGGCTTCTCCTTGCACTCCCCCCTCCCTCTGAACTGGTCTATTTTTGCCCCCACAAGCCCCTTGTCCCCCTCGCCGACCAGCCAGCCCTCTCAATCCCCATCTCACAAAGCACTTAGGGAGCAGCCACTTTTATCAGCATTCACTGCTACCAGAGCCAAGCAAGTAAGTCCTGGTTGGGGGAAGGATGGGACAGATTGGGGTATCGGTTCAGTGGGAGGGACACCTGCTCCCCTACCCCACCCTCAGGTTGCACCTGCCTCCCAACCCTTGTGGGTCACATCTGCCCCTCCACCTCACCCACAGGTCACACCTGCCTCCCACCCCACCCCTGGGTTACGCCTGCCCCCCATGCCACAGCAGACCCTCGATTCCCTCTAGCCTGCTGGATCCACAACCCCCTGCCCCAGCTATCCCCACCCCTGCCCATCCTGACTTGCCTGATATTGGGCAGCTATTTTGAATCAATTTAACCTCCCTCTAATGCCCCCAAATGCCTGTACTTAGCCTAAGAACCTGAAGCAAAAATATATTCTTTATGGTATCATTTTTGAATGCTTGGCTTTTCTCTAGGTAACCTCCTATACAGTAATTTAGTCACATTTATTTTCCTCATCTTATTGGTGGAAAGACACATTGGCACAGAAGTAAAACTATTATATACTGCTGCTTGATGCCCTTGGCATAGAAAAGAAATTTCCAAAGGTTCTTAGGCTGGGGACCCTATACCACTTACTGCCTATGGAGAAATGGCTTATCAAGTAGGGCAGACTCTTCCTCCTTATTTCTACCTGGTAAATCATGTTAGGGAACTAGGAGCACATCAGATACTTTTCCAATGTTACCTTCCTGCAAACCACTGAATACAGTTTGTGTTTGTTTTGGTGCTATAGGAATGCTGGTTATGTGATTGTAAATGGGAGGTTAGGTGACTCGAGAAAATCTCAGCATTAAAATGTGGTCCATGCTACAGAAGAAAAAATGTGAACCCTAGATGCTACAGAAGCAACTACAAAGGGCATTGGGTCTAGTAACTGGAGTAAGTGACTGGAAATCATCATGGCTGCTGGGTTTTAGTCCAAGATAAGCTTTATTGAGTAGGGGCAAAATTCTTGTTTTGCAGAAGTCAGTGAAAACATTGGCTCATCATCTTCATTCACAGCTCAAAGTAGAACTCGGTTTATATCTCCCTTGCTAAAGGAGTGAATGAAAGAATGGGCTGGAATGGGGAAAGATGACAAAAGAAAGAAGCAGGAATCGGGTGGGGGGCAAGAGGAAAGATTTCCATAATGTTCATGTTCACTTCAGAATATACAGCATTTGAGAGGGTATTAGGTAGGTAATTGGGACAGCACAGATGTAGGGATGCATCCTTCCTCTCATCTAAACAAAAGATTAGGCTCTGCTTCTTCATATAATGTCAGCTGCTCTCACCGCCTGATGGCCACAAGTACAGCTCACTTTGAAAGAGATAGGCAGGCAGCTGGCTGAGAAGTTTTCTTTCTGCTTTGCATCACCAGGGTTCAACAGCATAAGATAAGAAACAATTGATATATCCTGTACCTTTTATCTGATCATCTCAAAATACTTATTAATTGTGCATCAGAACAGGAGTGTGGGCTAGGAAATTCCCATTATGCAGGTGGCGGTAGGGCAGCAGTTCTCAACCAGAATGCCACGGCACCTGAGGGTGTCATGAGATCCTTTTAAGTGTGTCCTGGGGTGTTGCTCAATATTAGCACTGTTAAGCATGCAAACACCTGCTCATGATCCACAAGATAAATCCAAAGATTTCAAATAGGAATCCATGGTGTCAAAACAACTCTGCCTTGCTGTGGTCTTTCTGAGTTCCACTTGCCTCCTACCAGTTGCCAGTGCTCACTACCCAGAGAGTCCCTGTTGCTGCTTGCAGTGGTGTAGTGTAGGGGCCTGGAATGAACTGTGTGCTGGTTTTACCTGTTCTTCCCCTTTAACAAACTGCTGTTACTGGTAAGGTGCTGATTTATGAGGAGTGGGTATATGCATGATCTCAAATACAAAATCTTATCTGTGTAAGGTTAACACTTGGCTGCTTGACTTCCTGTTGAAATGACAGGCAGGCAGCTTTTTTCAGCCCACCAAGGTGAAGAGAGATTATTCTTGGTTTTAGTCTTGTCATAAATTAGGTGTTAGGGAGATAAAGCACCTGCAGTGTGAAGGGTGGGGTGAGTGAGAGTTTCATCTGATACAGTAAGTTCGAGTGTGGGGAGCCTGGCTGGGGGCTGGTACCCTCTGCGTACTGTAGAGCCTACGTGGAATGGCGTTTGAGAAGCAGATAAAGGCCCACTGCTGAGAGAATCCAGTAATCACTGAGTCCCACCTGGTAAAAACTAGTCCAAAGGCTGATCCAGCCAGGCAGATGAGCAAGGGGAAAAATATATCATCCACCCCCTTTCCCCCACTCTAATTTTTAAGTCACAGATACACAGACTGTTAAGACCACAAGGGACCAATATCTTATAGGTAGGGAATTCCTACCAAAATTCATAGGGAAAAAAAGGCTTACTGACTATTAAATGCTGGCTCCACAGAGGGAGCCAGCAGTCCTTAAAGTCCTGCGGTATCCCGCCAGGGTGGGGAAAAAGAGAGGGGGGACTGGCTACTGGAAGGGCTGATGGAAAGATGGTGCTGCCCCCGCCCTGCTAAGTGGCTGTGAGGACTGCCAGTCATGTCGCTCCTCTCCAATCAGCAGTGAGAAGTGGGGCCAAATGACAGGCAGCCCTTGCAGCCAGTCAACAGCAAGGGGCAGGGCCACTGGGGCCCCTCAGCCAATCAAAGGTATTGGGAGCCCACTACTCTCTACCTGCAAAATAGCTGCCAGGCCATGCGTTCTGCCCATGAAATCAGTGAACAGCTGCCCCAAATTTGGTAGGTCCCTACATATAGGAAGGTCTAACCTCCTGTATAATGGCCATAGGACTTTCCAGTAATAATTCTAGTTTGAACAAGACTAGCACATTTAAAACCACATCTTAGCTGATATAAATATTCCTCATCCTGGGTTCTCTCCCACTGTGCTTCTCAAAGTGGCGGTCCGCAGACTGGTGCCAGTCCGTGAGCCACCGGTCGCTGGTCCGCAGTAAGTTGTCAGGAAAGAAAGAAGTATATTTTCAGAAGCATAACATTGAAATGTCATAGTGGCATAGTTCGTATGTTCCAACACTCCAGGTGACGTCACATCATGCGAGGTGAGAAAAGAGAAAGAAACAGCCGGTCACTCATTTGTGTAGCGCTGTTACACGCAGTTGCTGCCACCGGCTGAACCAGGCACCGGTCCCTGGGCCACTGGAAAAAAAATTGCTGGTCCGCCACATCAGATAGTTTGAGAAGCACTGCTCTACCACAAGCCTTTGCAAGAAATTCTAGTGATTAATTACCCTTGCTATCAAGAATTCAGACCTTTTCTAGTCTAAAGGCAAAGTGTGGGCAGCAAGGTTTTCATCTCTTTGATCAGTGTCAAATAAGAACACCCAACCTCTGTCTGCTTTGCTCCTTTCACACCCTTTTTAAGGTGTGATCTACATCTCCCTCTCCCCTCTCCCCTTTCCTTTCTGCGGGGAGAGAATAAGCTCTGCCAGCTGCAGCAAGTTTGGCGCACTGCTTATTTTGGGAGATTAGTGCTTCAGAGTAAGAGCATCAGCTGAGTGTGTGCTAGTCACTGGCTCAGCAGTGGAGTATTGTTGTCTAAACCCCACTGTGGAATTATTTCCTACAATAATATATGATAAAGTAATTAGTTCTTCACCAGAACCTTCCATTTCAAGAATCTTAAAATGCTTTACAAACATGAATAAATGAAGTGGTGGGACCCAACACATGACTGGGCAGTGAATATCAAGGGCTATAGGCTGTACAGGAGGGATAGGACAGGGAGGAAAGGTAGGGATGTTGCGCCCTACATTAAGCAGGAATACACATCCTCATCAATTAGCAGAGAGTCAGAGGAGGGACACTCTGAAGTGCTCTGGGTTAGAATACAAGGCAGTCAAGGGGAAAGGGATTTAACGGTGGGAGTCTACTACAGACTACCCAACCAAGGGGAAGAGCTAGACCAGGAATTCTTAAGTCAGCTCACAGAGGTAGTTAGGTCAAAGGCCGTGGTCATCATGGGTGACCTGAACTTTCCAGACATCTGCTGGGAAGAGCAGTCAGCCAGGTCTGACCGCTCATATAGGTTCCTAGCCAGAATGCAGGACCTCCATCTAACCCAGGAGGTGCACAGCCCCACCAGGGGAGATGCCTTGTTGGACCTGGTGCTGGCCATCGGCATCAACCTGGTGAGGGGGCTGTGGGTACTAGACCACCTGGGCGACAGCGATCATTGCCTGCTGGAATTCACCATCCAGCGCAAGGTGGCAAAGGCCTGCAGCAAGGCAGCAGCTCTAGATTTCAGGAGGGCGGACTTCAATGAGCTAAGGAGAATAGTGGGGGAAGCACTGAGGTCCCGGAGGGAAGGGGAGCCAGGTGTCCAAAAAGAGTGGTCGCTCCTTAAGGAGACGATCCTCCAAGCCCAAAGGGA
>NW_017729022.1:85792405-85797290 GCF_001723915.1 Gavialis gangeticus
GAACGTGTTCAGCCTCCACAAGAGAAGGCTGAGGGGGGATCTAGTGGCCTGGTACAAACTAGTCAGAGGGGTCCAGCAGGCACTGGGGAAGTCCCTGTTCCCCCAAGCACTACCAGGAGTGACCAGGAATAACTGTCACAAGCTGGCAGAGGGTAGATTTAGGCTAAACATCAGGAAGCGCTACTTCACGGTCAGGGTGGCTAGGATCTGGAACCAACTTCTAAGCTAAGTGGTGCTGGCTCCTACCCTGGGGGTCTTTAAGAGGAGGCTGGATGAACACCTTGCTGGGGTTGTTTGACCCCAGTACTCTTTCTTGCCATGGCAGGGGTTCGGACTTGATCTGCTCAGGTCCTTTCCGACCCTACTAACTATGAAACTATGAAACAATAAGTCTTACAGCACCCTTCTGAGGTCCATGAATATGATTATCCCCTTGATCTCTGATGAGGAAGCTGAGGCACAGAAAAGTTAAGTGATTTGCCCAGAGATTCTGTAGCAGACCTAGAACTCCAGCGCAGGTCTCCAGACTCCCCTGTACTTTTATCTCCAGGCCACAATTCCTATTCTGCTGTCTCTATACTATTTATTGCCCTTTTATAATGTTTATTGCCCCTAAGATTTTCTACTTATGTTGTGTTTTAAAAGAAAAAAGTTCACTAAATACCATAAACCACTGAGTGAGTTGCAACAGTCTATGCTGATCCTTGGCCATATTCCCACTCCTGGTAGCTGATGCTTCAGCCTAGTCAAATTTAAGACAGACAGACCTGCCTACACTAGACTGCACAGGAGTTAGGGAGTGTAGAGTGATTCTTAAGGCCTCAAATCAGCAGCAGTGAGTGAACACTAAATTTAACCTCAGGTGGAAACCATGGGACCTGAGGTGGGGAAAAAAAGAATCATCAGTCTTATTCCAATTTGGGGAAAGCACTGAGGTTTGACACCTCTGGTTTTAGCTGGTAAATAGTATTAATTTCTAGAGATTGAAAAAAAAAATAGCAGGATTGCAGTCAATGCCATCCAGCAAGAACTTTCAACAACATCATTGCCCATGCAGAAGGGACTCCTGTGAGTAGTTAGTAGGAAATTCAGTGTATGTGCATTCAAACCTGGGCTGATTCAAACACCAGCCCTAATGCATTTAATATGGCTATAGGCCTCAGGAACAACTGTAGTCATCTTACTTATGTAAGGCCCCTCACTTAACGAATTGACTTCACCAGGTTAATAGTCAACAAACTAGACTTTTGCCCTTTACTTCAGTAAGATAAAGATGTGGTCCACAACTTTAACTCAATAATTTAACATTTCCAGGATTCAGGTATAACAAAGAACAGAAAGCAAGGGGGGAATATCCTCTGACAATGTATGTTGCAGTATTTCATACTTCCACATGCCTTTGTTCTTCATTCTGTATTTTAATTCATGTGATGAAGTTTTCAGACAGAAGTGGATGTCATATGTGTAAGCTGAGTTCCTTGTTTTTTCTTTTGCCTGTCACTGGCTGCATGTTCTCTATTGATGTCTTGTTCCTGGTACTTGACACTGACCATCTTGTCTGTGAAAGGAAGCACTTCAGCTGGCTTGCCTGATAAGAAGAAAGGGAAGTTTGCTTGGTTTAGTCACTCCACAGAAACCCATGGTAATGTTTCACTGCGTAATGTGTCCATAACACGTGTCTGTTTGTGTGTGTGTGTGTGTGTGTATGTGTGTGTGTGAGCGCATGTGTGTGCATGTGTATCTATATGTATATATCTCTATCTATATATAAATAGATAGATATAATATATATATAATTACACACACACGTGCATGATATATATCTATAGTATCTGTGTCTGTGTGTGTGTATATGTATATATATGTATATATATCTATATATATATAGATAGATATAGTATCTGTGTATATTTATACATGTGTGTATCTTGCTCTTTCCATTTGCTTGCACAGCATCCTGTACTTGTGTTTGAGGTAATAAGCTCTCTTGCAAATCAACCTCCTGCTAATGTCTTCAGAACTGTTTTCCATTTGCAATCAAGCTCAAATACATTTTGATAGTGCTTCGCCTCATAACTGATTTACATCCCAAATATCAATGTTTTGTTTTCCTGGAGTGGTCAGTCTGTATGAAAAAAAATGTTAACCATGTGTGTTGGTTTCTTCTGCAGTTTAGGTGCCTATTTGTTATGCTTCATAATATGAATCCCCTTCTCTTCTTAAGTTGTCTCTCCAAAGACTTAAGCTAGGAGCACCTGTATGATGGAAAGATACAGTGCATTTGGTGGTGCAATGCTCTGAAATACCATATAGATGCTTGAGATAATTGGGTTGGGATAACGGGAAAATTCTACAGTTTAGGAGGCATCTCTGTTATAATTCTTATGAAGCTAAAATGCAGGTTGTGTTTGGAAGGGTCCTCAGATATCTCTCCAGGTGCATAAAGAAGGCCTGGTCATATCACCTATTGGGCAACTGCCCCGCTGAAAAGCAAAGCATACTTGTCCTCAGATGTTAATTATGCACTTTCTCTGATGGCAACAATAAAATATATACTCTTATTAACATAAAGCATGTTGTAAGAGCCCATTAGCTGCCTTTCCATCTGATATGTCTAGCTATCTATCTGTTACTGTTCTGAAAGCTGGACACCTGTCCAACTCATATGTTGTTGAGCTTCAAAAGTCATTTCTTTGTTTTCAAATTCATTCTGTGCACTCAGGGCAGGAAAGAAGGAAAGGCACATTTAAAGAGGCTCTTTTATATTGCATCTGATCTCAGACAATCAGATGCTAAGGAGTTTTATTGTAACTCCTCAAGGAAGGGACAAGCAGGAAGGAACTTGGAGGGAGTGGAAATTGAAGAAGGAATAAAAGGTTCAGGGGGTAAATAAAAGCAACGAAGTCTATCACTTATTCAAATCCAGATTGGGTAGATGCAGATGTAAGGTTGTTATCAACTAATGGCTGTTCAGTGGTATTCATAAAATCAATTAGTGGACTTAGTCTGACTCTTAGGTAGGCAGTATTCACACAAATAGTCATTTCTTATTAGCCTCTTTGTTAGTAGCACCAGAAGCATTTAACTTGAAATGGGCTGTAAAGACCAAACTACTCTGTCTTCACTGTGGGGCTCTTCCTGTTCCTGCAAGGCTGAGGCACATTGAGTGGGGTATATCAGGGAGGCCTGCATCTCTGCTGCTTATGCTGGATGTTCCTTTAGGATAAGTAGAAGACTTTGGTCTGAAGCATCATCAGTTTGGTATTTTCCATGAGCCTTCAACCTACCACAACACCAATGTTCATGTGTTTAATGTATACCAGCACAAGTGTAAGACTGCTTTTTTTAATGTTCCACTGAATTCAGTGAAAATCCCTTTGCTGGTTTTGCTGAATTTTCCCTTCAGTTTCCATTGAACCTATTTATAAGGCTTCAAAGAGCCAATTCACAGAAGGGAGGAGAGCAGCTGCACTTATCCCATTTTTTATTTGATTGGGGGATTTGTATCTAAAGGGTCTAAACTGGTCACTCAGCAAGCTACCTAAGGCTTATATCCTGCTACTCAGAGCCCTTTTGCTAAGCTGGTTCCTCTAGTATCATAATTTACTAATACAGGGTTTTTATCTGATTGTCAACACTTTCTTTATTCTTCTCTTTTCTTTGTCCATCATAGTGAGCATGCCCACAAGTGAGACGGAGTCTGTAAACACAGACAATGTGGCTGGAGCTGACATTGAAGGAGAAAACTGTGGTGCAAGGCTGGCGTGAGTACATTTACAGTCCAAACATATATTGCTCCTCCTGTGGGCAGGATTAATTTCAAAGGTTAAGGCCCTGCATCTTAAGTGTAAACTTAGGGTTCTTTAAAGGAGAAAATAAATGGAAAGTTGATTATGAACTCTAATGGGACAGATTCTGATATTGGTCATAGCAGGGAAATTCAGACTGAATCTGAATCCCAAAGGAGAGATTTTGGAAATACATAATGCTTAAAAAAATCAAAATCTAATCCAGCATAAAGAGAGCTGTTGCTATGAAATCTGTAAACAAATTGTTGATGAAAATAGTTTTCTTAATTAAACACTCTCCTTTAATGATGGATAGTCAGATTGAATAACATTGCTCTAGTGCATGGAAACCAAAGAGTGAGACTGACTAATCTATTTTAATTAAGAGAGCAAAGTGCAAAACAAATTGCAAGCATTAGATATAATATAAAGCCATTTTGATTTTAATAATTTATTCAGGTTTAAAATATTCAAGCATTATTAATAAAATGGGTAATGGATTGAGATACCTGATCCCAATTCTGTATGCTTTCCTCACATCAGCATTCCTCTTGGCATCAAGAACTGGAGGATCAGCCCCTAAGTATTAAAATCCCTGTCTCCTTAAAAATGATGGATTCTGTTTCAGAATTCTGGGTATGTTTTCAACTCTGTGCACAAGGCTTTTGTCAGGATTAATGGATTTGTCCTACTCGTCATATTCTCATTACTGCACATTGTATGGGTTTTCCTATTATAAAAATGTTAATGATGGCATTGGCTGCCCTCCTCTATGCTACTCCTTTCCAGTTCTAGGCAAGATGCTACAATAGTATAGAAATACCTTAGGCAGGACAAATATGTGTTTTTTTCCTCTAATGGCCCATATAAAGGATTTGGACACAATGCAAAATGTAGTAGGCTGTATTAAGGAAGGTATTTAGATATCTTGTGCTGTGGTGTAGCAGGTTCTTATGTGGGAGCAGTTAGGACAGGGGCAGGCAAAAGGAGTCTTCTTTGTCCCTCCCAAATAGCTTATGTAAAAGGGGGTCACACTGCAGACTCAAGGAATGTGTCACTGCCTGGAACTACCCTGCAGAGGTAGGGAATATACAGTA
>NW_017729022.1:85802290-85809027 GCF_001723915.1 Gavialis gangeticus
GTTAGGACAGGGGCAGGCAAAAGGAGTATTCTTTGTCCCTCCCAAATAGCTTATGTAAAAGGGGGTCACACTGCAGACTCAAGGAATGTGTCACTGCCTGGAACTACCCTGCAGAGGTAGGGAATATACAGTAGTAGTCTGCATATTCCCCTGCACAATGAAGAATTCAAAAGCATAAGCATGCCCCAAGATTCCTGTAATCTGTGTTGTAAAAGCAAAATTTGGCTTAGTAATACCAGTCAAGAGTTGTCACTATCTGTAGTAAATGATCTTGTGTGCCAAGGTGTATTGTATATGCCATTTGCTTTCCTTAAATTGAACTGTATCATTACATAGCTCACAAATCTCATGAGACATTGTTTCCTTGTGCTGACTCCAGCTGTCTACCATGGTCCACTTGTTGTCTCTTGTGTTATGTTTAGATTGCAAGTTCTTTGGGCACGGATTGGCTCTTTGTTTTTGTCTGAGCAATGTCTAACACAATGGAGTCCCTAGGTGCTACAATAGTACAATGCTAATAAAAATGACACCTGCATCTATAAAGTTAAATTTATAGACAAATATTGCAATTGACTTATATCCCAAAGGATCCTAAAGCACTTTATGGCCTATATACCATATTTTTCTGCATATAACCCAGCATTTTTCCAAAAACCAGCTACTGGAAATTGTAGTGTGCTTTATATGAAAGAAATATGGTAAGAGCAGTTTCTTCCACTTACTAGGCAACAGCAAAAGTAGAGCCTGTACTCCATGCACAGGAAATGAAACAATAAGTAGGTTTGGCTCCCTAGCTGCTGCCACTCAGATGCTTACTACAAGGAAAGATCTTTCTTCTTCATTCTGTCTTTCAAAACATGGTGCTATCTTAGGCCATGCACAGACCTTTCAGTTTCTCTGGGAGAATTGCCAGTACATTTCCCAGATTGAATCACCCCAGTACCAGGAAGGTCCAAGGATCAGGGGAGAGGAGACAGTTGCAGACTGAACACTTGTACTGCTTCTCTGCCTGGAAACACTTCTAGCAGTGGAAACTTTCCACTGCTAGGAACGTACGTTTCTACTCATCCTTATTCCAGGGTGTATTGTATATGGTAAAATGCAATGTACAGTGAATGCATTTCTAGCATTAAAATGCAGCCTCCTTTGGGGTCAAATGTACTAGCTGTTCAAAAGTTCAAAGAGATAGTGTAGGAATGTTAAAGAATTGAAGGGTGATTTGTCCAGAGGGAATTCTAGCAAAATGGAATTACCTTAGTTTGAACATGGTCAGGGTATTTGAGCAAACAACCCACTTCCATAGATACTCAACTTCTCAGGTAGATGTCTGCATGTGGCAGAGTGGCCTTAAGCTAGCCAGTGATGGCTAGGAGAAGATTCTACTCTGACACCTTCTGCTCTATGCAGACTGTAGGGGGAAGAGTGGATATGCCAGGGTATTTCAGGGTTCAGACATGGGTGGGAGGGAAATTGTTGGGGCAAATTTCCATTATATCTTATCTTTCACTAATGTGGACCATACACCTCTGGTAGGAATTAGAATAGGCCACTGCTGTTTTAAGTTCCACTGGAAATGGTCAGCTGTGGATCACAGCCTGCAACTCGTACTCTGCACTGCATATGAGTAGATCAACAGTAACAGAGAATCAGAGATTATATCTTTTTATGGGAAGGGGCTTTACATCCCCTTCCCCCCTCTCCCCAAAAACACCTACATCTCAGAGAAAAGGAAGATAGATCTTTCTCAGGACTCATTCAGACAATTCCTGGCACCGGAGAGATGGGTGGTGCTTCATAACACCAACATAATAAGAAGCAAGTGGATTTAAAATTCACATCTAAATCCAGGCTGACAGCAGCATTTTCCCAGATGTTCCCATTATGAGCACAGTCCAAAACCCTGGAAGTGAAAAGTCTTTGACTTTAGATTAGTTCAGATCTGTATCTGCAGTTTTGTAGCATGGGCCAATCTCTAGTTTAACATGCTATTGACAGCAATTAGGGCTGTACTAAATGGCTGTGTTTCAATTCGGTTTCGCATTCGCCATCTCAGAGGACAGTGATTCATTTCACTGTTTTGGATCACTGTCCTGTTTTGTTTTGGCCTTGGCCAAATCTGTTTCGTTTTGGCCAAATCCTCCAAATTGTTTCAAACAGGCTGCAAGGCAAGCTTCTCACAGCCCTACCCAACCGGGTGGGGCTCGAAGCCGGGGGCTGCAGGGCCCCAGCAGGGAGCAGGACAGGGCCATGGGTGGCTCATCCAGGGGAAAGAGAGGGCCGCTGCCCTCCATGCAGACGAGACCCCCATGCAAATCTCTGATCCCTGTCACGCCAAGTCACGGGGTAGGGAAGCAGCACAGAGCAGCAAGCAAACATGCTGGTCCCTGCCGCTCAACCTGGCTCCGCAGGGAACGGAGATCCAGGGATGCGCAGGGCAGGCAGTGGCAGCGAGGAGACCCCAGTGCAGATCTCTGCTCCCTGTGGAGCCAGGTTGCGCAGCAGGGCAGCTGGTCCCTGCCGCACAACCTGGCTCTGCAGGGAGCAGACATCTGTGTCAGGGTCTCCTCGCTGCTGCTGCCCACCCCGTGCAGCCCCCTGTCCCCAAGGCAGTGCAGGATGGGCAGAGGCAGCGAGGAGACCCCTAGCGCAGATCTCTGCTCCCTGCAGACCCAAGTCACACAGTAGGGCAGCAGCATACAGCTGTCTCCCTGCAAGCCTATCTCCAAAACGCTGAAATTTTCCGAAACAGTTCTGAAACATTTTGGATGCCTCATTTCATTTCAGAGATGTTTCTGAGCTGTCTGTTTCAATTTGGACTCAGCGTTTCAGGTGCTGAAATGGCCCGAAACCCCTCCAAAACAAAACGTCTGCCAAAATTTCACACAGCCCTAACAGCAATCTCTCAGGCAGAGAAACCAGGAAAGCTGAAGTTCAGATAGTTAAAAATGTGCCAAATGCTGAAGTTCTCATTGACTCGCTCTTCAAACTCATGTAAGACAAAACATCTGCTGAGTCACATGAAAAGTTAAGTAACAATTTCAGGATTTGGCCTATTAATTTAAATGAGAGATTTCCCTGAGGGGAACTGAAGTAAGGACTTCCAAAATTTGTACTGATAATAGAAAAGTAGTGATTATCTCATATTTTGCTGAAATATAAGGTTAAATCCTGTGTGAAGAAGGTTGACCTTTATTAAACAAGTTCTTCATCTGGTGTTAAGGGCCTACTCAAGTGGTTCAGATGAGGTGGGCCCACTTATTCCAGTAGGGCTAGGGACAGACATTACACATAAACTCGTTTAAGTGATAAAAAACTGATTTATACCTATAACAGAACAGATGTTCGGTGCACATAAACCAGCTTGAAAATGGCTGAAACCAATTTCAGATAAACCTGGTTGAATGTAGTATCAGACTTAAATGATGTGGGTCAAACCAGTTTATGCAATGTCTGTCCCAGACCCCTTGCTGGTTTAAGTTAAATCAGAGTCCCCCAGCATCCCAGCACGCACTCTGGACTGGGTGGGGGTCTCTGCTCCACAGCAATGCTGGCCCCTCCCCTCGGCTCCCTGGCCAGAGCTCCGGCAGACTTGCAGGCACAACAGGGTCTGCTGGCTTCTCCATGCCCCACTTCCCCTCACCACTCACTCCTTAAGCAGGGATCCCTTCCTCCTCTCTACCACAGCATGGAACATAGCCAGCATGTGGTACACTGTGTAGGGCTCCAGCAGAGACTGCAAACACAGCAGGGTCTACCTGGCTTCCCCAGCCCTCCCCCCCCTCACTGCTCAAGCAGGAAATCCCCCCCTCCCTCCCTCCCTCCCGTCTCCCACAGCATGGACCCCAGCCCTACGGACCCTAGGCATGTGGTATGCTAACTAATGCCAAGAGGTGTCTGTGTGTGTCTCTCTCTCCAATTTCACTGGGGCAGGCGGACAGAACAGTGACTGCTTAGGGCTGTTTGGAGCTAATCGACAGGTGAGCTGGCCAGCTATTTAAGTAGTTTGAAGTAATGGAGAGAGGCCATTGTTTTACTAATCGGGTGATAAAGACTCTTATCTCTATCAGCCCCAGCTGGCTTGCTTGCCCATCAGTTTGCTGCAGACAGCATTAAGAAGCAGGGAGAGAGATTGAAAAGCTCTGTATCATCAACAGATGCATGCACTGCACCCCCTTTCCACCCCCCACCTTGCCTCAAAGTGCTAGCTCGGGGTTGGGGGCTGGCTACACTCCCACCCCTTGAGCAGCCAGAGGGGAAAAGCCTGGGACCGTGTAGGCAGACCTCCCTAATGAGAGAGTCCTACTGGGGCCTGGCCACCACCCCCTCAGCACAACTCCCTGCAGAAGGGAAGGGAGGGATGCTCTAGCGCCCCCCGGCTTCTAGCCTGATTCACTGCAGGCATGTGCCTGAATTTCCTTAGTCCAGAGAGAATGTCTGTCTGGTTTCAAACCAGTTCTACCTAGCCAGGTTTCACTAACCTGCAAAAATTGAATCAATTCAAGTTTTTTGAATATCTGTCCCTAGCCTAGAGGATCAAAGCTATGCTTTTGAGTGACACCTCGTGAATTCCTCTTTACAGTGAATTTTGTATTTACAAGTGAAAGAGTTAGCTGAGGTTTTCATTACTTTGTTGAGTTTAATATCATATTTTAGACACAACTTCATTTCCACACGTCCGGTATAGTCTCTCAGCAACCATGCATCTCTGTTGTCTTGTTACAAGCATATTTTTTACCCATAGGACAGAGATCATATTAGGCAAACTATGACTGGCTGTGGCAGGAGGAACAGGGAGATTTCAACTCAAAGGTGATTTTTTTTTTCTTAGTAGCAACAGGCTGAAGGGCATTTAACTCTGTCATGGTGAGAAGTTTCCCTCAGCATCAGAATTTGCTAGTGACAGGAGGAAAAAAAGGCCCAGGAGAGATTGAAAGGTAAAGCAGTTTTGTTAAGGATGACTTAGAATTCCTGGCTGGTCTTTTTGTTCTTATACAAAGCTGGAGAACCTTGACAAGCTTGATCTGTGAATGATAGAAATAGCTGCTTGCAAAACCCATTCCAAGTATTTCTTTTGCAAATGGAGAGATCTCCTAACAGCCTTGCTTGAAGTCATGGAGACATGTTCTGTGCTAGATCAGGAGACCGCCTCTCAAGTGCAAGCAATTCTCTATTGCAGAATCACCCTCCAAAGAAATCTTCATATTCATGGTATCTAACCTCAAGGCAAGTACCTTTGTTTACTGTACTGTTTAGAGTGATGGCAACCTTGGAGCCAACAAAAGCTTCACAAAGAGTTCAGCATGGGCTTCTATATTTGCTTATTGTGCATCAAATCCAGTTTATCAAACCAAAACCAATCAAACAAAAACCAGGGGTAAATTCCTCCTTGGCATAAAGTCACTGGCATCAGTGGAATTATATTAGGTATGGGTTTGGCTCAGGGTGGCCAGATTGGTTGTTATCCTCATCAGATTTTAGGAACAAGCCTAAAGTTGACAGGTCTGTCTAGGGTTCTAAAAGATTAAAAAGCATCTCAAAACTTCTGCAGGGCTAACACAAAATCATCAGTGTCGTGATATTACCTTGAATTGTAATGACATCTGCATAGTAATGAAAACACAACAGTCGTATTGTGAAGGACAACATTTGGAAGTGGCAACCCTAAACATACCTCTACCCATCACAGTTTTGGCTAACCTAGTACAACAAGGCATGATGAAATACGTTTCTCATTATTCTCTACAGCAAATAAACAATAAGCTAAGCCCTCTCTTATGAGAATTTGGTTTCTGTTTATAGGACAGTCTTAGTTCCAAGACTTCCTAAAGGTAATTTCTCACTGTTATGAAATGCTGCATTTTTATTAGGAAAATGTATGTATCCCTACAGAGATCGTTTTAATTCGGACCCCATGTTCTTACAGCATTTCAAGTCTCCAATTAATGAGGTCAGGAAGTAACCCTAAAATAATATTAACCTTTTGGGCTCAGAAAATTAGACTGAAAGAAATACAGCCCTCCAGCTTGGGCAGCTACACCTGCAGTTCTGCAAAACGCTTGTGTTTCTATGAGTGGATTATCTATAGCACAATCCTGGCTGACACTCATTCCATGAGGCCACAGTAGAAGGTTGAAGCATTTGAAAGCAAAGGAAGAGATAATGAAAATGCTTTGCTGCAGTTGATCTGTCAGTGTATTTCCCTTGGCACTTTTCTTGTGCTTTTCTGACTGGCAGAAATATTCCTGTGTGTCTCTTGGAACAGTCACCATAGGAGTCTGTGGAGAAGAGGGAAGAGACAGTCATTTGCAGGTTTGCCCTTTGTTGCTTCTCCTGCTGTTTCAGATTTGACAAGCAAATAAGATGTGGGAAGTAGGCCTGTGCAAAGCAGCTAGTATTTGCTTCAGATTCGGATTCAGCCAATTCAAGGGACAGTGATTCGATTCAGTGATTCGAATCACTGTTCTGAATAGATCTGGTGATTTGGCTGCTGCCGAATCAGCCAGATCTCCAGATCACACAGGCGTCATTCCTCGCCCGCTCTCCCAGCTCCGGCAATGGCTGCCCCACCCGCCCCAGCTCCGGCCCTTTAAGAAAATAAAAAACAAAAGAAACTCGCACTTACCAGTTCCTGCCCACAAGGGAGCGATTCCCACTGCCCCGTGCTGCGGAAGGGCTCTGCATGAGTCCCCCAAAGCCCCGAAGCTGCTGCAGGAGCTGGTGAGTGCAGGGTTTTTTGT
>NW_017729022.1:85814027-85823494 GCF_001723915.1 Gavialis gangeticus
ATAAGTACATAGGAAGAGAATGCCTCCTACTGCCCTCTATGCGCATCTATACAGTGCTTCAGAGTGGAGAGGGGGACATTTTAATTAAAGCAGCGTGGGGCAGTGGAGGGCAGCAGGGATTGGCCCCTCCCTGCCAGGCAGCACCCAGTAAGTGGGAGCTTTTTTTTTAAAGGGCCAGGAGCTGGGGCTGGGTGAAGCAGCCATGGGCAGGGCTAGGGAAGTGCGCAGGGATTGGGGGTGGCTAGAGGAGCAGTACTACAAGAGAAAGAAACATAAAGGGGAAAGACATTAGCCTCCAGGCACTGCTTCAGCTCCTCGTTGCCATCAGAAGTTGGATGGCTGTTGCCAAGTGCAGGTAATCTCAACAAGTCACAGCAGAGTCATGATAGTAGCTGAATGTATATTTGAAGCAAGGTTAACTGTCCTCTTGTTACTAATACTGTGTCCCACTTTCCTGAAAGCTTTTAATTAATACACAAATCCACAAAGGGCCAGATACGGTCATTGCATGCACCTGTGCAATTCCGCTATGGTAATAGGGTTGTACAGAGTATAATTGATTTAGTCCAGTACCTTCAATAGAAATCTCAATCCAGCATCAAAGAGCAGAAGACAGTCTAACTTTTTAAGGTAGATTTACTTCTGGATGCATTTCTAAAACTGACTAGCACTTTCAGAGTGCCCTATTCTACAGCATGTGCTAGTCCCATAAAAGGTCTAAGATGGGATCCATCCTGGTGAGCTCTAATCTCACGTATTCCAAAACCTGACTGAAAACAAGAAAGGAATATTACTAGAACATTATATTAGCCCAGGGCTATCCAACGGGTGGCATGCAGCCCACGAGGGTTTAAGACATGGTCCCTGGGCTTCCACCTGGCTTCCTCTTTACACATTGCTCTTGTGGCAATGGCTGGAGTCTCTGGGCTCCCCCTCCGTCTTCTGGCTTCTGGTGTCTTCCCCTGCTTCTAGGGGTGGGGTTGCACTGTTGCCTGTGTTGCATGGACAGCAGGGAATGTTGCTGGGTTGCACATGCTGTGTGCTCAGCAAAGAAAGGAGTCAAGCTGCCCATGCTGCATGCTGTAGGTGGGTTACCTGTATGATGTACAGCACTGGGAGGTGGGGTAAGGATGCTGTGTGCCTGGCAGGGGGGAATCAGGCTGCCCGTATGGCATTTATGGCTAGAAAAAAGATCTTTGCACGTGGTGCAGGGGGGAGCTGGGCTGTGTGTTTGGCAGGGGCTTGAGGGAGGCAGCCCCCATGGCATGTGGCCTCTGTGTCTCCAGTCCACAATGTATGAGGCCCCCAGCTGTTCAGAAGTTGGATAGCTTTGTATTAACTAATCAGGGAAAACTGTTGTCCACAAGATTTTGTTTGTCCACTGACTGCACCACTGATCGACACTATAGCAACATACAGTCGGTGTCATGCCAGAAAGTCGAGAATTAAAAGCTGGGAGATGTACACAATGCAGATCCGTGAACATAATCCCTATCCTTAAAGCTTTGTATCCTAGAGGCATAATAAGTGCATATTTGTGTCTCTGATATGCTGAGAGCTTTTAGTGTTGTCCCTGGGCATTTGTAAGTCATCAGGTAGATAAGAACTGGAGAGGTTGTACTGTTTAAAATAGTTAAGGCTGAGATGCCAAATAATTGCCTGGTTACTTTATGGTAACAAATGTATATTGAGAACATTGATTGGTATCACGGGTGACCTTGCAACCCTGGACACCTGTAAAGTAAGTGTTCCCAGGATTTCTGTTCTGATATAAATACAATTTTATTGGTGTGAGAATCTTCTCTGAATCTCAGTGCACTAGATTATTTTCTGTATAATTTTCATATAAGAGTTATCTGGTTTTCACAATATTTGGTTTCTCTCATATGGTATACATGATAGCCTGGGGTATGAAGATTTTGGGATATCTCACCCTATCTGAGTCATTCTGAAACTCATGCTGAGAAACGCCTTAAATTCTAGCATCCTCTCTGTATATGCCATTTATCTGTAGAAACAATATTTTGGGAAAGTTTTAAGGAACTGAGAGGGGAAAAAAGCAGAGAACAATTTTTGTGTCCTTTCTTCTGTAAAGTTAAGTGAGTTAATCATCACAGTTCCAAATGCGCAGCCCTCAGAGAGAGTGCCAAAGACCTTTTACAATGCTCTAAAAGTTTTCCTATCTGTTCCAATGTCATGATTCTAATATCCAATTTCTCAAGACCTTCTAGAGGTAGAAGCAAGAGCTGTGTGTCACATCGGGAAGCTCTCTCTTCCAGTGGCATAAAGCTGCTAACATAACAGGGTTACAAGATATCAGGACTTAAACTCATCACTGAATCTGGTCCATCCTGAGCCTCAGGCAAGTGTAATTTTGGAGCAGCACAAAAGGGCCATATCAGGGGGCCAAAATCTGGTCTGTTGGCAGCAATAAAAATAAACATAATAGCACTCTCATGTATAACCGTGGTTCAAAAAGCCAAGGGGTTCTTGTAATCAAGGTCATTGGCGAGGTGTATCCCAGACTAGCTGATCCGTGGTATATCATGTTTGCAGAATTGGTTATATTGTACAATTTATGTTTTCATGATTCCCATTTCAGTCTTTTTTCTTCTGCTTTAAATATAAATACCTTCTTCTTTCCTGTCCTGTGAGATAGATCTATCTATATATCTAAAGAGAGAGAGCGCATGCACATGTAATAATGCCTTCTGCTTTAGCAGTAAGGCAACAGAAGCAGGAAGAAGTTTAGTAGCTAGCCTGTCGAAGCAGTGAAGGCACTTGGCTGCAGTTCGTAATTCTCCAGAGATATAATTATCACATGCTTGATGACTAAAACATCTGTCACATCTGTTTTGCTTAAATAAAGGTTCCTTAAATGCCACACTGCTCCCTTAGCATGGAGCAGAAGTGACACTCACATTCAGCCAGTGAGGTCACCCAGGGACTTTAAACTTCCTCTCTTTCACCTTCCATCTTGACTCCTTTCTTCTCCATTCTCCTCTCTTGCTATTCCCTGCTCTACCCTATAAATGACCTCTCCATTTCTCTTTTTCTATGTATTTATCTCACCTGCTGCTTTCTTCCTCTTTTCATTCATCTCTGATCTGTGCCTTGCTCCTCTGTCTCCTGCTGTACATTCATTAATTCAGATTTGGTTTAAAGATGAACATTCATTAAACACTGTATGGTCTGGAGAGATGGCTTTTCAAAACAATCATAGCATTTAGAAAAATCATATTATTAAGGGTATCTTCTGTAGGTGCCTAACTCTCCTGTCTACTTTATAGCTCCAATTGTCTCCAATAGCATAATTTATTACTATGTTTAGGTGATTTTCTCTTTCCATTTTTTATCAAGGGTATCTGTGCTGCAGTCCAATATTCTTAACCACTCTGCAGCCTGGTAGACTGACTGCATGCGACACAGCAGGAGAGATGTATTCAATACAAAGGATTTTTCTTTATTTCAGCCATCTTCTGAGGAAATGTTCCTCCTTCTCAAGTTCATTCTCCGTAAGAAAACAGATCCATTGCTGATTAGGTATCGGCAACAGGTTTCTCCACAACAGGATCAAAGCTGTGCTACTGGAAGCATGGCCATGAAGTGTAGCACATCTTGTCTGCATGTGTGCCAGTCTGTGTTTTGAGGCTACACCTCAAAACAGTACCCAGTGCTTCTACGACATCATTTCAGGGTGACAGCATGTGTCCTATGGGCACTTGAACACCACCACAAAAAGTGGGATGAGATTGATTCTCATCTCAGGTGTTTCATAAGCAACCCAACACCCTACCCCCTAGGTATGAGCTTCCCTGCAACTTATGGATTAAACTAAACAGGATTTCCTCTGCAGCTGGAAACTTTAATGCCACACTGTGTAAGATTGGCTTAAAGGACAGTCCAATATGTGAGTGTGGTGTTGCTCCATAGACTGCTGACCACTTCCTCGTGTGTTCAGCACACCCATGCACACAGGATGAGGACCTGGCAAACCTCAGTGATGAAGCAGTTTTGTGGCTTCACCTCATTAATGATGCGTAGAGGGGAAGTGAAGTCTACAACAGAAGAAGAGCATGTGCAGAGCAGAGCAGTAACTAGTGTTAGTCAGTACAGTCCTCATGATGTATAGCCATGCCCTTAAATCTAAAGCTAGCTTGACAATGGCCTGATTTTCAGGGATGCTGAGCATTCATGAATCACACTTCAGTCAACAGAAACTGTAGGTGCTCAGCCCCTTTTTAAATCAGAGTGCTTCAAGAAGCTAAGTGTGACTGTAGGTGCCCCATTTTTTGCAAGTTGGTCATAACCATCCTGTGCCTCAGCTGCAAGGTAAAGAAAATTAATTGCCCACTTTGGAAGACTACTTTTTGATCCCCAGGTAGAAGCTAGCAGGTGAAGGCAAAGTGTGTGTGTGTGTACATAAATATTTTTCAATCATAAATTTCATATGAAAGTAGGATACAGAGAATGATCACATTTGAAAAAAACAGATGGTCACATATGAAGGCAGGTTTCTAGTGATTCATAGCATCACAATAACACAGAAGCACAGTTTTGTTAATATTGTAAAATTTGGGATTCTGTCAACCACTTGGAACCCACTCTCACCCCACTATCTTACTAATGACAAAGCACAATTTAGCTGTCAGGGGAACCCATGTACCTGGACTGAGTTCCAGTTTTCTAGGGGGAGAATGGTATCCACAGGGAATCCATTGTCCTTATACCTGTTTCTTTCCATTGCTTGTCTCGTGAGGATCTAGTTTGAAGTTGGCTTTGTGACATTGACAATAACTATTCTTTTCCAGGCATCGGATCTCCAAATCTAAGTTTAGGTGAGTAAAACTCAGCTTTATGTTTTTCTCCCATCCTCACTGGTTTTGCATTTGACCTTTATCAAACTATCCATCCCTGTCACCGCAGTACACCAATGGCTCTAGAACAACAGCTCTCAACCATCCTAGATCCAAGGTGCCCCTTGTTAGATTCAAGGCACCTGTCAGAAAATGCCAGTTTTTAGCTTTCACTCATTTAATGACCATAAAAAAAAAGAAATCAATTCTTGTGTTGCAAAGAGCTCAGAAAGCCCACAACAGGTCATAATGTTTTTGACATTAACGATTCCTATTTGAAATCTCTGTGTTTATCTTGTGAATCATACAGGTGTTTGCATACTTAACAGCACTAGTCTTGTGCAGCACCCTTAAAAGGATCTCTCAGCACTCTGGGCTGTCATGACACCCTGGTTGAGAACCACTGCTCTAGGACATACTCACAAATTTGATATACTTTAAGCCAAAATATGTAGCCATATTTCTGAATATTAGGGTGAAAACAAGGAGCAAGGTTTGGAAAGAGTGCTTAAAATGTCCTATTTGCTGAGGTATTGAGTTAGTCCTT
This sequence comes from Gavialis gangeticus, assembly GCF_001723915.1. NCBI lineage: Eukaryota > Metazoa > Chordata > Crocodylia > Gavialidae > Gavialis > Gavialis gangeticus. The sequence goes on from NW_017729022.1 coordinate 85,819,431, forward strand.
GACTCCTTGGTAAATGCACATTTCAAATCATAAAATTATAAAAGATTAGTTAGATAATCTACAGATACTCAGCCCACTAACAGGTGAGTGTAAGGTCTGATTTTCCACAGCACACTTTATAGTTGTGTTCTGTCTCTTAAGCAATTAAGTTTCTGCATTGAATTTGGCAGTGTCCCTTCAATAGAAACAGCTGGAATATGTTTCCTTTAGTAACAGGACCTGTGGAGCTTTTCTGCAAGATATTTGATTCTCAGTTAATTTATTAGCTTTTAAAAAGATATGGCACACCCAGGCTGCCCATATACACTTTTCCACTGGAAGAACTGACTCCAGCATAGTTAAATACTTGCTCATGTGGAAATGTTTGAGAGGTTTCCAGTCAATTTTTCTCTCATGTGTTCAACACAGTCCTCATAGCTTTTTAATTCAAAGTCCACCATTAGAGCGCTTTAAGAAGTGCCTTGGATTTGGCATTGTCTGGCCCAGGAAAACTGTTGTTTTCCTCAACATATATAAGATATGAATAAAAATGTGCATGGTCTTATTTTATTACCACATGTGTATATACTAGATATGGACATGTGCAAATATAGACATGCATACAAGAATAGATATATACTGTATGTGTAGGCAGACGTATGTATGCACACAGGAAAGCATAAAAAACCATACATATGTATACATGCATGTATACTTGCACATGCATACTCATGCATGAACCAGCACATATATATGTATGTATTCATTCACACATTTTGAATGGAAAGAAAATGGGAAATTAAATTCATGTCATGAATTCTCCCTGAACCTTACAGATTCACTTATGATGAGTCAAAAATAACTATCATTCAAGTGTTACAATAATTTTCTCAAAATGTTTTAAAAGAACATCATTTTCTTCTACTGTAGCACATGCAAAACCAAGTTAAATACCAGTGCCACAAAGACTAAATATCCTTATAGCTTACCCAACTAACAAAGATTTAGACTTAAGAACATGATAAAATTTTGCTTTAAGAGTCTCAAGCCATCCTGGAGGAGTCACATCATCTGGTCCTATTGTGATCAGACGCAGAACTGTGACCTACAGCATGGTCACTACTTGTTACTGATCAGAGAACAAGACAGGAGTAGCCACAGAAATTTTCCCTCCCACTTTGTCATGAAGTATTGTGTGTGTGTCTATATATACTATATCTGTATAAAACTATTAGATTTATTATACAGTGGCAAGTGTTGCCTGGAAACTGGTTGCTAAGCAAGTTAAATTTTGAAGAGTAGGAGGTATATAATTAGCTTTAAATATCTTCTGTGGTTAGTAATTACCCTCAGAATCAGTGCTCATGGAAGGCAAATTTTAAAGGGGTCCTGTTTAATATCAAACGTATCCTTACTTCCTGGTGGAAGGCAGAGATGCTGCGATCCCCCTAAGTGTTGTTTGCTCATGTTGGACACAATCCTGGTAAGTGCTAAACGCATGAAACTCCCATTGACTTTGCTGAACATCAGAAGCACACAACACTTCTTCTAGACCCTGATTTGAGGTCAGTCCATTACAGGAAATGAAATTCTTTCTGATGTCTTCAGTGGCCACTGAATCAGGCCCAGCATAAGATTAACAGTTTTAAATAAAAGAAAAAGAACTGTTTCTTTGGAAACAGTTCAGTAAGGGCTAAAATAAATCTCTAGTTAGTGGAAGTGTAGGCTTAATGATCATAATCAGCACATCTCTCCTCTCACCGAGACTTATTGGCCAGAAGGAGTGATTGCAAATTTTTTTAGGACCTTTTTTTGTTCAGATAGTTGTGCTCCTCCTTGCAGTACCTATCAATTCAAGTGAATACCAATGGAGACACTCTCCCAGAATGAACATGAAAGTCCTATTCTCCCACCACTTGCGGATCTGTGATATGGCTGAATGAAAGGTGAAGGGTTTAACTGAGGGATTTTCCTCCTAATTGCCATTTTTAATCACTTTTTCTTTCTTGCTTTTCAAGCCGGTACTGGCGCCGGTGGAACCGGTTCTGCAGGAGAAAGTGTCGAGCTGCTGTCAAGTCCACTGTTTTCTATTGGCTGGTGATTTTCCTTGTGTTCCTCAACACTCTCACCATCGCCTCTGAACACTACCACCAGTCGAACTGGCTCACTGAGGTCCAAGGTAAGATGAGGCATGTGGTTCCACTTGCTGTCCAAATAATCGGTCAGTAATGAGCAAGCCTACAGAGAAGGAAAACAAAAAAGATACATTAATGTCTTGTGGCCTATTAGTAAAAATCCCATCCTTCAAATGCAAACAAAAATACAATCCTTCATTTGTGGAGGATTTTAGACAAGTGAATACAAGTGCATACATGATTGCACAAGGAGTCTTCAGAGAATACTTAGGGCCCAGCTGTGTACTAGCTACATGTTCTGTAGGTCCTGTCAAAGTCACCATGTCAGGAGCTTACATTGTATTTGTATGTGCTGCTCTTGGTTACTAAAGGGCTCAATTTCTCCAGGTCATCACCTGAATAGCATTTGTGATACATTCTGGTTACAAGGCAGGTAAGGAAGGAACAATTATTTGTAAAGTTCCTCTTTGTCTAAAATTTAAGCAGCTGAATCCTCAATGCGGTGAGGGCAGCTGAAAGGCTGAATTAAGGATCAGGAGATATTACAGCAGCCAATACTATATCCTGTACATCTGAAAATGACAAGTGTAACAGGAGGTTGCGCTTTAGAAAATACAGTCACTGTCACAGAGGTGGTGCAGTTGTGTAATACATGCATGTGGGAAGTGCTGTGGTTGATAAACGGGCATCTGTTCAAAACATTTTCATGCATGAATTGCCCAGACTTAGAGGATCACTTCTTTGGCTAAATACTGATATAATTCTTCTCTCTCTTTAGTTTGACTCCAGCTTTTTTACACTGGTGATGGATGGTGGTGTTTGTGCTTGTGGCCTTCTGATTAAATTTTGCTTATTATTCCTTTTTCTTTTTATGAGATACTGCCAATAAGGTGCTGCTAGCTCTTTTCACGGCAGAGATGCTACTGAAGATGTACAGCCTCGGTCTCCAGGCCTACTTTGTGTCTCTCTTCAACCGCTTTGACTGCTTTATTGTTTGTGGAGGAATCCTGGAAACCATTCTGGTGGAGACCAAGATAATGCCACCACTGGGCATCTCAGTGTTGCGATGTGTCCGACTCCTGAGAATATTTAAGATCACAAGGTACTTTTATCTTTATCAAAGGTCAGCCTTGGGGATGAAAAAGGGCTATCTCTAGGTGCTTTCTGGTCCATTCTTTCCTACCTTATTTATGCAAACTATTTCATCGTTCAAAGGGAATCCTAGTTTCTGCTCAGCTCTCTGCAGTGAGTACCTTTGGCCATGTAGGACCACAGTTTACGCATTGATTTTATCCCTCATATGCACACCATAAACCTATGGCACATGACTGAGAAAAATAGTCCCTTGTGTGGTGGGAATGAGGAGCTATACAGATTGGCCTCACATGAACCATAGGAGAAGCACCTGCCCAAGTGATACTCTGGTAACGCACATGAGAGGAGCAGCTGATGTCTTAACAAGGGAGGTTGAAATGTGGCAGGCTGGGTCTTTTAAGATGGCCAGTAAAGGAAAAGAATGGCCTTGTGCCATTTTCTGCTGCTTTATGGTGACTGAAGTGGGCCTGAAAGCTGCTTTCAATTAAAAAAAAATGGAGATGTCTCAGCCTCAGCCACAACAATGGGCAGGAAACGAGGGATCAGTATCAGCATGAGCAGCAACAAGGCAGAGGACTTGGCTGACTTCTGTCTGCCCCCCGCCCTGAAAGGAAGTGGGCCCAGCACCAATGAAAGCCACATTTCGGAGAGCCAAGACCTTCTCAAGGTTCAGTCCCTTCTCTTTTTCTTTCCTTCTTTCTCTCCCCCCTCTCCATAAAGGCACATGGCTTCCTATTGAACAATTTTGTCCGCTCTCACAATCAGTTACATAAGAATCAGTTCTCATGCTCCCCCTCTCCCAATGCACTCTCTGGTAATGCATGTTATGTCTGAGGTCACCTGATAGGGTACAGA
>NW_017729022.1:85828494-85843368 GCF_001723915.1 Gavialis gangeticus
AACACCACTAACCACAACCAGCAGCAACATGAAATTCTCCGCTCCAATTTCAGTTGCCAGGGTGAGCCTTCCAGTGTAAGAGGAGGAGCTGGATTAGGAAGCAGGGGAGCTGAGTGCCATAGCCAAGGATATTCTGGGTACAGAGGGCTGGATACACACATCTGAGCATCTAGTTAGTGCTTTGCAAAAAGCTTGGTTTGGGCACGTGGTGTGGGGTTGAAACAGTTGGATTGCCCTGCTGCCTAGAAATAAATCAGCCACAGGCATAACAGGGCAGTTCTGACTTCCAGCAGCAGCAACAGCAGCAACAACATAGTCAGCCATTAGTTCTGTTGGCAGCTATTTTTCACCCCCCTCAAGTTGGTACCCAAGGTTGCTTCCATGGTCATCCCCCCCCTAGTTATGCTGCTGAAATCAGCTATGAAAATGTCCCTATAATTGTCTTAAACTCCAAGAAGGAAATATCTGTGAAATCTAAGATAAAAGACACAGAGCAGGAAAAACAAGACCAGATCTAGAATATAATCAAGATGGCTGAACTGTGCTACAAACAAAAACAACTGATTTAGATGCTGGTTTAATACAAGAGTTATACTTTAAGCTTCCAGAGCAGTGATTCTTAACTCAAGGCACTCCTCTTTAGACTCAAGGCATCCCTCAGAAATTACTAATTCTTAGTTTTGACTTGTTTCTTGACTACAGAAAACTAATAGAACAATTCTTTTGTTTCAAATAACTCAGAAAGACCAAAACAGGTCAGAATATTGTTAAAACTATGAATTCCTAATTGAAATCTCTGGCTTCGCCTTGTGAATCATTTTTGTACCCCTAACAGTGCTAACATTGCAGCACCCTTCAAAGAATCTGAAGACACCCCAGGGTACCATAAAAAGCCTTAGTTACTGCCAGGATGGATGGCTTTCACAGTCAGACAACAGAACTGAAAACAGGTTTACAGATGCAGACATTGGCCAAGGCAAGGCTGTATCTATTAGAAAATAAGGTGGTCAGTGTAAAGGCGTGAATATAGGACAGCAAATAGCCAGCCAAAACAAAAACTCTTTGACCTCTTGGGAGGAGTGAAGAGCATTAGTCTGGCAATATTTTTTTCCTGGATTTCTGGGACTGAAGGCAAAGGGTGATAAACATACCTAAGATATGGCTCAGTAACTCCCAGGCCCAGTTTCTAAAGAAGGTGTATATTTCAGACTTGAGTTAAAAAGCCTTAGGGAGGTCATTGCACAAGCAGATATTAAGGCAAATGATTTAACATAGTAGAAAAAGTTAAGTTGCATTTTTTTCAGGACTTATCTTATTCAGAACCAGAGAAAAGTGTACAAAACCAAAAGGAAAATTCTCTGAGAAAAAAGGCATAGAATATTCTACCTAGAAATCCAGTGAATGTTGAAGGGAGCTTGAGAAAACATTGATCAGGAAATCAGGAAGAAACATTGAAATATTCCCAAACCCTAAAATGATAGCGATTTAGCCTAGGGAGTTCTCAGAAAGACTGATTACACCTTAACTCTACCCTTCAACAGAACTAAAACATCAAGGAGACAATCCTCCAAGCCCAAAAGGAGGTTATCCCAACACGGCTCAAAGGGAGCCCCCATGGCTCACCAGAAGCATCCGGGAATGTCTCTTAGCTAAAAGGGAGGCGCACACCCAATGGAAGGGAGGGGCCATCACCAGAGAGGACTATACTGCGGTTGCTCGGGGCTGCAGGGAGGCGGTCAGGAAGGCCAAGGCGGATCTGGAACTGGGACTAGCTTCCCGGATCAAGGACAAGAAGAAGTCCTTTTTTAAATACATAGGGGGGCAAAAGAAGGTACCAGGTAACATGGGGCCCCTGCAAGACACGCTAGGAAATCTGGTCATCACATCAGATGACAAAGCTAACATATTTAACAAGGCGCTACTTCACAGTCAGGGTGGCTAGGATCTGGAACCAACTTCTAAGCAAAGTGGTGCTGGCTCCTACCCTGGGGGTCTTTAAGAGGAAGCTAGACAATCACCTTACTGGGGACGTTTGACCCCAGTACTTTTTCCTGCCATGGCAGGGGGTCGGACTTGATGATCTGCTCAGGTCCCTTCCGACCCTACCAACTATGAAACTAAGTCACATGGAAGAATTTGTTATTTTAAGTATCTGTCCTGAATTATAGGTAAACCACAATTAAAGCCAAGTAATAATTAATAATTAATAAGTTATTACAGTTATTGGATTTTCCCTCCTTTTCCGTTCCTACAGTATTTGCTGGATTATAATATTCTTGGGTTTATTTTTGGTTTCAATTATTTATTAGTTTCTTCAAGATTTTTTTTTCAAGTGTAGAGGACACAGGACCTATGCACTTCTTAAACCCCACTTAAGCTTTAGCCATGGGGGAAATATTTTAGCATTTGAACTTAAATGTTGCTTCTGGTGCTCTTTCTTGTAAAACTGTAAATATTCCCATTACTCACTCAGCTCTAAACACAATGATGATTTAGTGTCATTGACATTATGAACATGGGTGGGATAAGCCAGATGAATGGAATGATAATAAAAAAGATAGAATCCTAGAAAGGTCAGAAGAGTATGAAAGATGACAGTGTAATGTTTTACGTCAAATATATATTCACAAACACCAACATGCAGGCATATATTGAAGGTGGAAATAGCAATAATCAAGAGGATAAAAAAGAGGCACAAATCATCTAAGATGTGACAGCAAGGGTATATCATCGACAACCTAATCTTCATATATTTATGTTGATTTCCCATGATAGGTAACAAGCATAAACAAACTGTGAGTAAGTCAGAGAGATGCATGTGTATGAAAAGCTATAATGCATCTCTGTAATATAATAGAAACAAATTAAAACAAATGAATATCATATAGTTGTAGAAACCAGTGGTCGAATTTCAAGAGCAAACGTTGCTTCTGAGATTTTAAATACTCCGCAGAATTAGTTCATGATGTAAATTAAGAAAGCAGCCAGAATAATCTATTTTTTCTCCTTAATTTTTACAGTGCTGTGCAGAAAATATTTCTGGGCTAAGAGATGCCAAATGATTTCATTAGCCATTCTATATTTCTTTATATCCTTGTATTTATTCCTTTGTATAAATTGAAGATAAATCCATTTACTCCAAACCATAAACTTAGATTCATATTTTAAAGGTAATTACTTCCCCTGAGTGTTCATGGACAGCTTTTGAGCAAATCAGTTGAGGGGGGTCTCTTGTACTTACCTTCTGTACAGTTTCTATGCTGGTTGAGCAGTAGTGGAAACCCTACTGTAGTAAGCCTGGCATCTGCTTCCACCTTTTTAAACTCTGTTGTGTCTTTGGGATATGTCTACAGAGCATAATGATATGTAAGACAGAAATATCCAAACTGGATTTAAAAAGGTAGGTTGAGTAGGGAAGGCAGTATAGCTACATTAACCTGCTTCTCAGCTGGATAAATTAATCTATACCAAGCACCATGCTGACATGGCTAGGTGCAGCTGTTGCTCATGTTAGCTTGTTTAGCACTAGTTCAGGTATCTCCACATAGCACTGCATTTTACACAATATCTCCCATATCATATAGAACTGAAAGTATCACAGAAAATAGTAGTAGAGGATAACTAACAGAGGGAAAGATAGCTTTGAGGCAAAACCATATTACCAACCATTAGGATTCCTGGGTTCTAGTTGAGCTCTGCCATTGATTCTGTCTTATCTTGGACAACCACTTTACTTCTCTCCTCCTTAATTTGAAAAATGGAGAGAACAATAGTGATTTACTTCACAGGCTTTTGCAAGGTTTAGTTCATTAATGCCTAAAGTTTTTTGAGATCTTTAGGCAATAGATGCTGTAGAAGTACAAACTAACATGATTAATTTCTAAGTTCAAAAGGTGAAGAAAGGAATAATGGTTTCTCCTTTACAGCCCCATTTGTGATTTCACGTGCATGCAAATGATTGTGATGTCATTTTTTACTTGCTGTGTGGTGATAGAAGGTAGAAAATGACCCATGAAAGCTTGTGTTTAAAATATATAATAATATGGCCTTGCACTGTCTTGGCCAAATTCATTCCTGGGTTAAATCCAGCAAACTCACTAGAGAAATTCTAGGGATAGCTTTGACCCTGAGGTTTTAAAGTCTGCAATCAGCTACAATGATAAAGGATGAGTTAAGGCTTAACTGGCGTACATTAGCTGAGAGCTAAGGTCAAAGTTCCCCCTAGCCTAGCAGCCCATCGACTGTCATAGTTAAGGCATGCTAGATTCTGTAGCTCACAGCACATGAGTGATGTAACATATATCTGACTGCCTTTGATTCTGTAGTTTGTATGAGCAGGTACCCATTTACAGCTGGGTTGACCAGGGCTGGCCTATGGCTCAAATCTGATCACAAGACTCAACTTCATGCTCCTGGAGATGGAGTGAGATGTTCTAATCACTGTGTCACAGTGATGCTTGTTAAAGCCTAAACTTGACCACTTCACATCATCAGAATAAATCCTTAATATTGAAACTATTTTCTCTGATTGTCTGATTTACTTTTCTAATAGTGTGATACTTGTTTTTAAATCCCCAGTGCAGGACAGATAAGGCAGCACCCAGTCATCTCAATTCATTTCTTTAATGTTCTGCTGTTACATAAGAATCTGAATCTGGGGTACCAAAATGTTTCTAAGAATTAAAAAAAATAATGTGGAGTATATAAAAGCCCATGTAGATGGGCCCTAATTCAGCAAATTGTTTAAGCATGGGTGCAACTTTAGGCTGGGATTTGAGGCCCCTGTCACACATTACATTTAAATTGTGATTGATGTGTTGGGCTGCATGCACAGTTTCTAGACATCCACTGGAACCCCAGGTTAGGGAGATGCTCCCCTCTCCCAGGGTCCCATGGGAGTGCCCATAGGTTTGCAGCTGATGGGAGGGAGTAGTCAAATGACTCTTCAACATCCAGCACTTGCAAACCTGTCCCCTGGGCTCACTGCTGGCAGTGGCGGGATAGAGATCTGATCCCCAATACCTACAACTGCATTTCCTGCCATGCATGTGTGGCATGGCAGGAGGCACAATTGTTGGGACTGGAGAACAGATCCCATTGCACCATTAATGTCTGCCAATCCCTGGAGACTAGTCACATGCCTACATTTACATGTGTGTTTTTAAGGGTTTGCTATATTGGGGCCTGGAAGAATTGCATGCTGGCTGAAACTGAAGGACTCAGAACTGGACCAAATAAATCCCTTGTCTAGACCAAATAAATCCATTCTCCACTGAAATGAATGGAATTAAATCAGGGACGAATTTGTCCTCCTTACTATTTCATTTTCCCTGCCTCCCAAAGTGTGAAAACATGTGCTGCGCTGTGAGTATAAATGTAGACACAATACGCTCTTATGTTACACAGCCAGTGAGGTGGTTTAGTGACATGGAGTCCTCAGTTTCAGTAAGATTACTCTTATGTCCATAGTTTTGCATTGCTCACCTTTTAATTGCAGCATGCAAGCCTTCTGTAAGAGCTGCAACTGTGCTGTGGGCAAACACAACATTTCTCTCTGAAGCTCAGCTTCTTCAGATGAGCTAGTTGTTGAACTTCATAGGAAATAATGACTTCCCTATCCACTACCTTTTGTAAAGGGACAAGGTTCCTATAATATTTCTCTCTCCCATGAAGAAAATGAGAGGTAGTAAGTCATGTTAGTGTGTAGTAAGGCAGGATGCCATGAAGATGGGAAAGCACCTCCTTTGGCCCTGTTTTCTTAGAGCACTTGATTAATGCCCCTCTCTCTGGCTAGGGACAGACATTACACACAAACTGGTTTAAATAATCAGAAAGTGGTTTAAACCTGTAACAGAACAGACATTCAGGGCACATAAAACAGTTTGAAAATGGCTGAAACTGGTTTGAGATAACCCTGGTTGAATATAGTGTCAGACTTAACTGATGTGGCTCAAACTGGTTTATGCAATATCTGTCCCAGACACCTTCCTTGCTGGTTTAAGATAAACCAGACTCCCCCGGCATCTCAGCATGCTCTCTGGGTTGGGTGGGGCTCTCTGCTCCACAGCAGAGCTGCCCCCTCCTCTCTGCTCCCTGGTTGGAGCTCCAGCAGAGACTAGCAGGCACAGCAGGGTCTGTTGGCTTCCCCATACTCCACCCCGCACCACCACCACAACTTGCTGCTTAAGCAGAGATCCGTCCCTCTGCTCTCCCACAGCATGGACCTAGCCAGCATATAGTATGCTAGCTAATGCTGTGTAAGACCAATAGAAAAGTGTCAATTTAGGGCTTTTTAGAGCTAATAAACATCCCAGCTGGTAATGTCCCTGCATTCCTTCCTTTGGAAAAGGCTGTTTAAGAAGAGCTTGAAATAATGGCATGCAAGGCTTTGTTTTCTGATGGGGTGCTAATTGCTGATAACACAGCTGATAAATGCTCTGTTATCAAGGAGGGGGGAGAACCCTAAGTTGTTCCAGGGCCTGGCCATGCCCCCCTCAGCTCAGTACTGTGCAAGGGAAAGGAGGGCTGCTGTAGCACCCCCCACCTTCCCCTGGCTTCTAGCTTCAGCCACTGCAGGCATGTGCCAGCATTTTTTTCAGTCCAGAGGGGATGTCTGTGCAGTTACAAAGTGATTTAGCCTAGTCAGGTTAGACTAACCTGCAAAAATTGAATCGATTCAGGCTCAGGCTTTTTGAATGTCTGTCTCTAGCCTTTGTGATTCTGGTCAGAGCCAGCCTTAGGAAAAATGGCACCCCAGGCAATCTTGTATTTTGACATCCCTCTGGCATGCCACATGAGTCACCAGTGCTGTGTGTTTGGGGGCGGGGAGGGCGGTGTTTGTATGTATGGGAGGTATGGGGTGTGGGAGGCAGGTGATGAGCACATGTGCCTCAGCAGCTGTGGATGACAGAAGACCCTTCAGGGAAGTGCTTGTCCAAACACCTGAGATGCTGGTCTGGTGCCAGGTGGCAGGGACAGGGAGCAGTGGGAGCTCAAAGCAAGGAAACAGGAAGGGCAGGCAGGTGGGCAGCAGGCAAGGCTGCCTGGAAAGGAAACCCAGCACTACTTCCTGGCTGCCCTTGCCCTCGCCCTTGCCCTCACCCTCACTCTTGCCCTAAGAAGTGCTGGCAGTGACTGGAGTGGGGCTACAACTCAGCCTCCAACCCCAGTAGTTCAGTAATATCAAAGTACTTGGCGCACAAGCTGGTGCTGCCCAGCCACACTGCCTTCTTGCTGGCCACCTTGCCCTTGGCCCAGCCCACCCCACCCTCCTCTGAGCCTGTCATACTGCCCAGCAGCACCCGCCACTGCTGCTGCTGACACCCAAGGGCTTGTTATCTGACTGTCCTGGCTGGTCATCTCCAATCAGCTCCAGATTAGTTGCCACTGAAGTCTCCCACAGCTCCTGCCCCACATGAGTGATGGGGCAAGGTATGTGTGTGGATGTGTGTGGTGCCCCCCAGACCACAGCACCCTGGGCAGTTGCCCACACTGTCCGCCCTTAAGGCCGGCTCTGATTCTGCTGTGCATTTGTTATATTAATGCAGGTGGTCCATATTTCTATAAGATGAAAATTCTTACTGTGCCCAGAACCAGCACAAGACCCATGACTCATTTGAATCCCACTTAAACCTCATTTAAAGCAGTGTCCTGGGACTTGAATGGTACCTAGGCTCTGTGCTGAATTTACATGAGGGTAAATTCACCATTAATGATCATATATGGAAAATATTAAATTATAGATATTATAGAATACAAACAGCTATGGGTTCTTCTCCCTTAACTAATGTATAGTTAAAAATTGGCTTTGATCAGATTTTGTTTTGAAATAAATGTTGGATGGGTTTTAGAAGAACTTCTGTGTTAGTGTCTTCTAGGTGAATTTATCCCCACACCATCCCTGTGAGCAAGGTACGGAAGTGCTGTTATGCCCATTTTACAGGTGAGGAGCCAGGGCACACAGAGAGGGTCAGACCCACAGAGGTATTTAGTCATATAACTCCCATGAGTGAGTTGCCCAGTGGCACAGGAAAAGTCTGTGGCATAGCATGAAATTAAACTCTGTGCTCCCAAATCACTACCTCCTGCCCTAACCACTGAGTCTTTCATCTAGGTACTAAGGCATTTACATGGCTCCAAGTTTCCTCAATGCCTTAAAGCTGTAGGAAAGCAGAAGGCTATTCTTATACACAATATTTCTCTGTGTGTTCTCCCAATTAACATTCCAGCAAAGTAGGAATGTTCTGCCGTGCCATCCGAGGCAGGGAACTTCAAAGTGAAAGCTTATCCAAGGGATGCACAAAGTGACCGTGCTTAGAGAGTGCTCCAGGCTACTCGCAGAGAGCTGAGTGCACCTCTGGGCCTGGATTTATATGCAAGAGGAATGGATTCCCTCAAAGGAGAAGATGTAGAGCAGCTGATGCTTCCTACCCTCCCCAAATAGAGATTAAAGGAAAGCAAAATAGGTCTATAGTCTTTTTATATCCTTTGGTACAATATGGGCATGTCTACACATGCCCCTATGATTTCATTATTACTGCACTGTCATTTAGTACTTCCTTTTGGAAGTACTAAATGATGGCGCAGTAATAGCCCATGCTGCACCATGCTGGCAGTGCGTGGTTATTTTTAGCCGCTACATCGCCGTAGCAGCAGGCTGTAATGAGGGAGCGTGTTGTTATGGTGAAGTAGCTGCAGCATCACAGTTTTTTTCCCACTGATGCTACATTGCTGTAGTGAATTGCTACAGCATCATAGCATCATGTGTAGATGCATCCTGTGTGCCCCAGTCTGCTCCCCTAAATGGGATGCATGTAGAAATGAATGCTCCATTCAACTTCCCCACTGCTGATCAGTGTGATCCTAACACCCTGATGAATAAATTTGGGGGTGGCAGTATTATCTTTTTCACACTAGAATTTTTTTTTAATAGCTGCAAAGGGATTTGGGATGTTGATTTTCACGAGCAGTTTATTCTTCATTCAGTAATTGCTGTCAATGGGCTTTACTTTCATAATGTCAAAGGCAGCTGTGGTCGCAGAATTTTTCTTAAAAATGTCTCTTAATTTTTTTATTGTTGTGATCCATTGGCTGTCTAGGTTCCATGGTATAGGAGAGATGTCTTAGTCAGCTGTCTGGCTAGACCTGGCTGTTAGCCTTTAAAGATGTTCTGAGGCCCTTGCTACATGTTTCATATATTATGCAATTAACTGGTTAATCATGCGATAAATTTAGACCAGCCACATATGCCAGGTAATTATCCCATGGCAAAAATGACTATCCTGCTATAAGGAGAGCCAACAGCTACAAAATTAGTGCTTGAAAATGTGTAACAACTCAATAGCTGGTTTCTATCCAGCTTTAATTTGAGCATGTAGCAAGTTTGAAATACTGTATAATAAGTTTGGAAAACAGTACACTTCACACAAGCAAAAGGCAAAGAGACTAGGGGCCTGATGTTAGAATCAGGACTGTTTCCATGATGCCCATGTAAAACTGGTGTAATTGGAGGGGAAGGTCCTGTTGCTTTCCTCAGTCTTCCAAATATCAAGAAACTCAGCTGCCTCTGTCCAAGATTGAACACATGTACACAGCTACACACAAATACATGTATGCACACACACATACACCCTCCCCCATATTGTGGGCAAGTTTAAATTTGCATCCAAACTGTTTTCCCATCTGTTCTTGTTAGCTATTACAAGGCCATTCTCTGGAGTGGGGTATTCTGGCTGCTGTACCAGCTGTGTATGTTGTAATGAGGTTGGTTAGAATGTAACTCACTGAAGCAGCAAGAACTAATCACTGTATATTGATAAGAGATTTTCAGCACCTTCTATGGAGAGTGCTGCAGTAATCTTCTGGGTGTGTGTGTGGCAGGAGGGGGTGGAGGGAATTGTGTCTGTACATGTGTGGTAGTAAAATTACTCATTAACTGCAGTAGGTCTCATTATCTAAGGGAAGCACATCAATGATTCACTTCTTAACAGGGTGTTTGGAAATGCTTGTTTATATTCAGAAAGCAGCCTGTAGTTGTATCTGATGCAGTCCATGAGCACCTGCCCTGGATAAAGGAATCATAACAGACTCCCTTTAACTCCCTAGGTATTGGAACTCCCTGAGTAACCTCGTAGCTTCATTGCTGAACTCTGTCCGCTCCATCGCCTCCTTGTTGCTGCTTCTCTTCCTCTTCATCATTATCTTCTCACTCCTGGGAATGCAGCTCTTTGGGGGCAAGTTTAACTTCGATGAGATGCAAACCAGGAGGAGCACATTTGACAACTTCCCCCAGTCTCTCCTCACTGTGTTTCAGGTAAAGGTCACAATACTTCTGGCTTGGCAGAAAAATCCATGCTTGTGTCTGCTTCCCATTGTGGACAATCTTTCCAGTGCAGGCTAGGATGCTTGAAGCTAGAGACTGAAGTAGACTGCTACAGTTAGAGACTAATAGCAGAAAGCTCTGCAATCACTAAGATGGTATTCAAAATTAGGAGCTGAGCTGCGTTCCAACATAGAAGAAGCAATCTGGACCAAGCTGGGTAGAACCAGAGAATGAGCACTGACCATATCTCAGACCAGCACCTCCATCCTGAAGCTGATTAAATCACAGAGGGCATGTGTACATGTGTGCTTTAATGCGCAGTAGCCTATTCTACTGTGTATTAAAGCATCATGTCAAAAACAGTGCTAATACACTGTCTACTAATATTAGTCTACTGCACATTAAGCTTCACTAAAACGACGTTCACTTGTGCTACTGTGCATGAGGGCAGCCTAATGCATCTTTATGTAGTACTTCATATTAGAGATACTAAAGTTAACACGCAATAGCAAAAGTGCATTAATGAATGTGTAGACACACCCAGGGTGGCACAGCATTAGTGCTTTTAAGTAACAAAGTGAAGCTGGGCTTGGAGGTACTGAAGGATCAAAAACACCCAAATGGTTCTTGAACACGTGAATGCTGAGTAAAGTCTTGTTAGTGTTCACATAGGAATAATAATATTGTTAGCTCAAGTACAAGGTGAGTGGAAGTCTGCTATACAAAGGTATACCTAATGTGATGTGGTAGCATGGATGACTGGTGCCTCCTGAAACTGGGGGCACTAGTTGCCGATTGCCGACCAGGGAGGGGTCTCCTAGCAGCCAATTGCCACCTCCAGCAGAAGTGCTTGTGGCAAACCCAGATGTGCCACTGGTGCTTCTCTCAGCCCCCCCACAATCTCAGGGGGGGCATTGGCTGGCACTTTGCTCAGTGCCCCCACTCTCCAGCCAGCAAGGGCCAATCTTGGGGGGGGGCATGTGCCCCCCTCCCCATGGCCTCCCTAAGCATCGCCTATGTGTGGTAGCATGCTCTGTTCTATTTCTCTCAGTTCAGCAGATGCAAATAGGTACTTATGGGAAATAATATGCAAGTAGCTGTGAAACATAAGCAGAACTGGATAGGATATCTGCATGGCTTCTGGGGAATCACTGTGACATCTGAACAGCTAGAGCACAGGTCCTGTCATTCTCTTTGTTGTCTCAGAGTATCTTGGGGAGTTTCTAGGGGATAAGTTGGTGTATCTTTGTTAAAATGGGGTTTTCAAATTTGTTGTGTGGTCTAACACTGTGTCCCTTATTGGTGGGAATGTATCACTTAGATCCTGACTGGGGAGGACTGGAATTCAGTGATGTATGATGGGATCATGGCTTATGGCGGCCCCTCTTTTCCGGGAATGTTGGTCTGTATTTACTTCATCATCCTTTTCATCTGTGGAAACTGTATCCTTTGATGCTACCTTTACTCCAAGTAGAGCTAAATTTAAAACCACCTTTAACTACATTGTTATGTCAGCAGAATATGAATTTCACAATTCTTGACTTAGCAATTTAGCTGGGTCTGAATTTTGGCTTCTCACAGCTAAAAATCAAACCTGTCTAATTAATATTAGCTGATGTTAAGACTTTAAAAAAAACACAAAAAACCATAACAGCAGGATAAGGCCAAGCTAGCAAAAAACATGCCAGCTACATTTTTGCTTTGCCTTTATTCCATCATCCTCTTTTCAACAGACCCTTTATCCCCATGCTGCTCAGAAATTAACATGTAGCAACCAGGTGTACTTACATTGTACTTTTGTGTTTTTATTGACTTTGCAGTAACTTATTCCATATGTTATAATTTGTTCTGTGGGTGGAACAAAGATGCATGTAATTTACAGTATACCATATACAAATGCTAGAGAACTTACATATATTTTACAAATTAGATTGATGCAAGATCCTATATTAATTCATAATAAACTAATATTATCCTCTTTCTTCTGTTAAAGCTAATTTGTCTCACATATATAAAAAACTGCTTGCCCTGTTCCTTTGTGCCTGAGCTGAAGCTAAACATGCAGACTTCAGAAAGGGAGGGCACTGAGTGAATTCCACTAGGTATTCAGTGCATTGCTTGGTGTGGGGCTCTGCCTGTATGTTATTTCACATAGGCATGTGCGAAGTAGAGCTATGGTTCATTCCAGTTCCCTATTTTCTCCTAGCTCCTTCATGTTTACTTTATGTTCTGCTAATGGATGGCCCCTTCAGCAGCTATAGCATATTTTGTAAGCTGATGCTTAGTCTCAGGTCAGCTCCTTTGAACTTTCCCTATAATGTAGGTCTTTCAAACCCTGGTATCTGACCCCTGTGCTGCCCTCTCTACAAAATGCAATCCCACCTCTCTAAAAGCTAAGGGAGACAGCTTGCCTGGCAGTCTAGAAAAAGATTGCAATTCTGGTCGCTCATGAACAGTGAAGAGGATAGTCACCTCTACACACCAGCTGGCTTTAGAAGGTTGCATCTTGGGCTTTGGACCCCAGAGCATGGTGGCAATCCAGGGAAGGGATCTCTATTTTGATAGCTTAGGCTTTTAACTGCCCTTCAGTTAAAAAGGATTATGCTTCCAAAAGGACTCTTTCAGCCCTGCTTCTCTGACTATGATTCTATGACCTGCACCCAGGAAATTAATAAAAGAAGCTAAAATTCCATTCTGTAGAGCAAGGTTGTCTGAATCACAGGCAACCTAGGAACAATGGAAAGGGGTAGAGCTTTTTTGGCTTTTCCATTCAGCCCCTTCAGGCTGTTGTAGTGCTGTTGGTTTACACCAAATGCCATATATGCATGGACCTGTGCTGGGTGTTGGCAGAGATGGCAACCAATCCCTTCAGCACTCAGCTCTAATGAATTTCTCTTTGTTCCCCTTAGACCAAGTGACAATGACACTGCTAATGACAATGCTATATGCAATGTCAAATATGCCCAGTCCAACCTCTGGGGATACCTGTAATGAGGTTGTTCAATTCAAGCACATAGGCTAAAATTTGAAAACCCAAGTGCCTAGTTATAAGGTTCTTGAGTGCATATACTTAGGCACTTAAAACTGGCCTGATTTATCAACTGTGCAAATACTTGCAGTTCCCATTATTTTCTGGGCAATTTATGGATACTCAGATATTTTTACTCACAGGCTACTTTTACTAAGTGCTTCAGTGTGGATTTAAATACCTAACTTGCTCAGATCTGAACATTTTGGAAGCCCAGTATGCTGCCATCGCATTACTTTGCCTAAGAGCATGTGTGCTAAACAAACTCTAGTCTGTGTGTGGCAGTTCGGAAAAAGTGATCTGATTGCAGCTTGCTCTGGCATTTTAGGTAATCAGGACAATGTTTTCTACAGTTTTCAAAGTCCATTTTCTTTATGAAAATATGCAAACAGATATCCTCCTGAATGTATTTTTGGCCATTGCGGTGGACAATCTTGCCGATGCTGAGAGTTTGACATCTGCACAAAAAGAAGAGGAAGAGGAAAAAGAAAGGAAAAAACTAGCTAGGTAAACCCATGTATGTGTGTGTGCATGTGTCTGTGTATGTATGTTTAATTTTAAAAATTAAAATGATTGAGATCAAAAGGCAAAAAGAAGCCATTATAACAGGGATTCATACACATGGCCTATGGACTAGATCCAGCCCATGGAGCCAGTCCATCTGGCTCACTACATTACTGGTGGGCCAGGGAATTTGAGGGCATGGCTACAAAATCTGGGGCCTTGGGCCCCATTGGGTACGGCTCTCATCTGCTGTACATGAGGGGTTTACTATTCCTAGGACTGCCCTGAGCCAAGGGCATTATGGAAGTTATGTTCAAGGGGAATACTGTGTCTTAAGTATTCTCTAGCATACAGGTTAAAGAGTGTCAGCAACTCTGTGAATTAGGAGCCTTCATGACTGCACTAGTACAAGCAGAGAGAAGGAACACAAGGTGATGGGGCTTGCAGGGGGAATCATAGTGTCACAGAAGGGGGAAAGGGCAAAAGTGGCACCCATTTGAGCCAACCAAATGTTCTTCTGATCCTCTTCTCCTTCACAGTTGGTATTCAATAAAGACATTCTCAGCCCTTTCTTCTCACAACCCAAAATTCAGTTCTTTCTTCATCCTGTGACGCCACATGCCATATTTCTCCTGTCTATTCACATGGTGTTTGCGGGTAGTGGGAAAACACTGCTGATTGTGTCTCATTGGCCCTGTCTCCTTCCTAGCTGCTTGTGAAGGAGAGTTGCTTTGATCATTCTGCTTTTCATTCTTCAGGGTCCACACATATCTGGCTAGTAGTCCTATGATTGGTGATCTATTTGCCCTGCTTAAGAGGAGCCTTGACAAGCAGAGAGCTGATCAGCAAGATCCCCCCGGGGGGGAACAATATTGCAGTCTCAGAAGAATGTACAGGTGGCCTAACTCAGCATAACCACCTTGGGGTTGAAAAATTTTCATATAGTATATATCTTTAGGGACTTGGATGAATGAAAATCCCACATGGATATGTTCAAATCCCTAAAGTACACTCCCTCCCC
>NW_017729022.1:85843543-85870655 GCF_001723915.1 Gavialis gangeticus
CCCCCCCCCCCCCCCCCCACACACACACTTAAGAAAGCTCTGAGAAGACAGGAAAGCTATATGGAGTTGGAACAGAGTTGCAGGCTTTGCTTCCAGGTGGTAAGAAGTAAAACCCTGATGACACAATGCTGGGTACAGAATGGAGATGGCAACCAATTGTTGGCATGTTGTGTACTATCCTAAACTAGGTTTCTGAAAGGAAAACACCTTTTCACCTTTGTAAGTCCTTTGCTTTTTATCTTGCTGACTTTTATTAGGACTGCTAGTCCAGAAAAGAAACAGGAGATAGAGAAGCCAGCTGTGGAGGAGGAGACAAAGGAGGAGAAAATAGAGCTGAAATCGATCACTGCTGATGGAGAGTCCCCACCTGCTACCAAGGTCTGCTGACTGCTACTACTGAGTGTGCTGTGGGTGGCTCAGGTTTCTGAGCAAATGAAAAGGGAATGTATTATTTGACTGGCACTTTGTGTCTATCCCCTGTTTCTGCCAGATCAATGTGGAGGACTATCAGCCCAATGAAAATGAAGAAAAGAATCCATATCCCACTACTGAAGCTCCAGGTACCTCTATGCCCTTTTTTCTCAATCTTGGTAATGAAAGGAGAGACTGTGGTTCCTAAAGAAATAACAGTTTGAACTTACAGATCCACTGCTGGTCAAAGGTTAGATGTGAGCTGATACTGAATATGCAATACTTTTATGAAGGAATTCTGCAGTGTGGTTGCCTGAGATAGCTCAGTGACCAGGAGGTCCCTTCCAGTCCTATGTTTATTACTAATACTTGATTCACTGCTTAGTAGAGCACCACTGATTATCTTCATTAAGATGGCAGGCTAACAGACACCAAATTCTTTTTTATTCTGGTCTTCCCTTTCAATATGTGTAAGCAAATGAGTTTGATGGGGCCAAATAGGTACAACAATTGATTTTAAACAAATATACAAGGTGTTTGGACAGCTAGGCAGAAAGACTGTGTTGTATTTGAATCCAAATGCTAAATATAAATGTGTTGCCTACTTATCAATAGCCTGTCTGGCAAGAGACTAGGTTTCTTGTTTCAGCATCAGACCATCAAAATAGAGCTGACTGAGGGGGAAAGTGTGTCCAGTGATTGTATATAACTCCTTTCTTTGCATACCTGTGGACACAAAACACTTGTAGTTCACTAAGGGGCTCTTGGGAACCATGACTCACAGGCAAAAGTTAGAGCATCCTAAGGCTTTATTCCTGGCATGCCAAGCAGCAGCCTAGTATACCAGGAAGAGTATAATATGGACTAGAGTCCATAATTTGAATGACAACTTCCCTGCCATGATCAGATATCCAAAAACTCATGCTGCCTACTATCCACTGTGATGTTATCAGTGAAATACTAACAGATTGGCTCCAGGGTCATTTGTCATTCTGTTGTACCATTTATTGAAGCAAAGGGAACTGTGTGGTGGTTTCCAGAATTGATCTGTTCACCCTTTTCAAAGATTAGAATTACTTTTGCTCTTTTCAAGTCCTATACTACTATTCCTGTTCTCAGTGATTTGCTGAAAATGATATCTAATAGCCCTGTTGTTGCCTGGCTGCTTCTCTAAGGGCTCATGGAAGCACAGGGTTGAAAAATTATTTAAACTTTTGTATGTCAGAAATCTTTTCTCAATTAGGAAATGAGACTTATCATAATAATCTGTCACATTCTTTCCTGTATAGTCTTCTCATTATTCTCTATGAAGCTCTGACACTGAAGAACCTCTCTACACTACTCGTTGGTTCCGAGAGTCAATGGATCAAGACTTCCCCTGTTTATTGGGGAAGCAACTATTCCAATCACTTCCATTTATCCCTGCCATCTTATCAACTTCTCTGTGACTACCTGATTTTATGAGCTATTCATCTTCTTAGCCTTTTTTTTTTTTGCTACAGAAGGTGCTATATGTCTGTATCATCACTATTTGGGACAACATCTGACCTTAGACCCTTTCATACCCACTCCCTGTACATAGTTGTATTTCAGCTGCATCTTGACTGCAGTTATCAGGCATTCTGAGATGATGCATTTCTAAGTGTCTCATCAACATTCACCTGTTTCTAGTTTGTGGCTTTCTCTGTTAGTACCAATCATCCTTTCAGAGATAATGTCATCCCATCCTCTGGCAATCTCTCACACTAACCTAGTGGCCAAAAAGTATTGTCATTTCATTTGTGAGCTCTCCTTTATTCTTCACATTTTTTCACTCAGTCTTCTATCAGCTTTCCCTGCATCTATCCTAGTTTTCTCATTAGTGTCATTTCACTGTATCTACTATACAGTCCAGTTTCAAACCTGCCACCCCTGGAGCCTCCAGAGCACTTACATTTCAAATTACCTATCTTTCCATCTCCTTCTGCTGCATTCTCTGTAAAGATCAGCACCATCACTGAGCTTATGCATATTAGAAGAATTATTAAGGTGATAGATGTATTGTGAGGAGAAAATCTTACAGTATAGTTCAGACAGAGACATCCAATTCAGAGAGTACATCAGGTAATGTCAAAAGTCCAAGATGATTCATGAATTTAGCAAGGAAAGATCTAATAAAACAATATGCCTCCACAAAGGTCCTATGTAAAGAATTAAGAAGTTTCTCCCTCTCTCTACCAAACCTTCTGACTGATCCAGCATTTTAGTCAATTGTGTGTGTTTAACTTTTAACAAAATATAGTTCAGCATAATTCCAAACTAAAAGCCTAGCACTGAACATACTTGAACATCGGGGAAACTTTGAATCTGAACTTGACAGCTCATTCCCTTCAATCTCTAATGAACCAAACCAAGACCTTTGATTCAGACCTTGGGAAAGTCTGAATCTGGATCTGAACTTGACTGCCAGGACCAGTTCACATGACAGGCTTCAGTGGAGGGAATGCTTATTTAAGTACAAGCATCTTTTCAGTTGTTAAGGGGCAAACAAAAATAAAAAGGTAAATTAATTTAGCATGCAGAAGGTGTACCCAGAAATCTCCCTTGCATGCCAAATTGGCATTTGCTTGTATGGATGTACTTGTGCATTCCAGTTTCATAGAAGTGTTTCAATTTCTCAGGGAGTTACCTGATATGAGGGCACAGTCAGGCTACACCAGCTGTAACTCCCTTTAATTATTTGGCTTTTAGTGTTCACTTGTGCCATGCCCTTATGAGCCTACTTTATATGAAGAAATGCTACCTTCTTTCCTCAGGAGTGAGACCTTGAATGCACATCCCCCACCCAGAGGCTGTACTGAGCCCAGAAGCTTTCACATATTGTTCTTATATATTTGATAAAGGTGGGATGAGGCAGATAGTAGAGTTCATTATCTCCCAGAAGGCAGAATGCTTACTCTGGTAGTGTCCCTCACTCTCCTGAGCCCTCACCCCATACTCCAGAGTTATTCCTCTGCTATGCATAGTAAGAGGGAAAAGGTTATCTTGTGGCTAAGGCACAAAATTAGGAATCAGAAGATGAGTTTTCTATGCCCTGCTCCTAGACACCATGTGTACTTTTGGACAAGTTATATAACCTTTGCCTCAGTATCCCAAGCATTAAAACAAAGTTAATCACACTTACTTACCTCCCTCCCTTGAATGTTGTGAGGCTAAATTCATTAATGCTCATCAATGTCTTTGAAATCCTCATGTAAACAATGCAAAGTATGATAATTACTATATTATTATAATGATTAACATTAACACCACCTCTGCAAGGAGTGTTTAGAAAAGCATGCATGAAAGAATTTTTTTAAAACCAATGAAGCTTGAACAAACTATGTTACAAAGTGTAGTACAGAAGAAAATGGAGCAGTTAAAGAAAAGTATCTCTTTAAACAGGTACATGCTCTGCCTGCCAAACTCAAACACTTGTCTCTGGTCCTCTGAACTGAATTGCTCCTAGAAGAGAAAACTGTTTGCATGCTCTTGTATGATATTTGCATGCTCTTGTGGGCTGCTCTTCTTTTGTCACCGGTAGCTAGATTAGGGACTGGGCTGATCTGTCTACAATTTCTAATGTGTTAGGCAAAAGGCAGGGCAGAGGACACCTTAGAGACTAATTCATTCACCTTAGAGAGGCCTGAGCAAGTTAGTGTCTAAGGTGCCCCCTGTGCCCTGCTTTCTGTCTGTGCTTCTCTGAATGCATGCCATCCTGCCCTGTCTTCTGCCTGATTTCAGGCTAAAATGGCAAACTACCTCTTTCTAATATGATGAAAGTCCAATTAATCATTAAAGGAAGGGGAAAGAAAGCAAGAAGCTGAGCTATAGTTGTCTTTGAGTTTATCTCATTTTGTGGGTGCTCAATGAAGTAGATTTCTTCTTACATGTTGGCTGGAAGATGACTATGGTTGGGCACAGCCAGTAATCTCTCCCTCTGCTGCACATTTCTGCTTATGTTAATAATGAAATTAAATGAACTTAAGAATTTTAAAATAGCAAAATCCTGTCACACATTCCACAGAGCATCATCTGACTTCAGCATGTACTTGAAAGCCTCAAAGGCTAAGGTTCTCTTTCAAACCTTCTCCTTAGCCCCCTTAGGCATCCCAGTCCCCATCATTGCATTCCTTTCTTGCAAGTTAGGCACTGATCTTCACTGTCTGAAGCTCTGCTTCAGAGGAACTTGCTGCAAGAGTTTTGACTTTGTCTTCTGCCTTTTAATGCTTCTCTCTCCTGAATTTTAAAAAGTGACATCTCTGAGATTTCTGACAAGAATTGGACAAAGTTCCCATCCCCTGGGCACAACAGTGCCAACTGAGGCACCAGCTCCATGCAGCGTTCTTATAAAGCAAGAGGAGAAATGTCTAGTTGTAGTTCAAGCCAAAGAAGGAAGTGAAACTTCAGGGTCATATGATGTGCTTGACAATATTAAAGTACAAAACTGTTTGTTCCAGGAGAGGAAGATGAGGAGGAGCCTGAGATGCCTGTGGGTCCCCGGCCACGCCCAATGTCTGAACTGCATCTCAAGGAAAAAGCTGTGCCCATGCCGGATGCCAGTGCTTTCTTTATCTTCAGCCCAAGCAACAGGTATTTGAGAAGCAGCTCTGCTGCAGTTTTCCAACCAGAAAACACAGGACATCTTTGTAATGAGCCCCAAGAACATGTGGTACAAAGCTTCATATCTTCTGTTCATGGCATGGCCATCCAGTGACCTAGTCATGCCTGTACAACTCCCCAGTTGCAACCCCAGATGGGAAGCCCTGCTCTACAGACCTCTGTAACAGTATCAGTAACAATACCAGTATCCTGCCTAGCAGGAGTCCAGTTTGAGAGATAAATCTTAAGTGCTTTCGAAGTAAGGAACACAGAGGCAAGCACTCTGTGCTGGCCACTGGAATGTCCCAAAACATGTAGGCCTTATTGTAAGCAGACCTTGTGTGGCCACCAAAGCACAAGAAAGGTTTTTCTTGTTCAGTGGCTTCCCAAAGACTGCACACAATAGCAGTCCTTGTGTTCTTACTCATTCCTCCCATCCACAAAATAGGATGCAGAAAAGGGGACAGGTAGAAAGACAATTCGTGGCTCCACAGGACTGGATTGCTGGGGAGAGCATTCTTCTCCACTCTTCTTTGATGTACCTTTTGGGGAATCAGAGCTCTGTATCTCTCTCTATATACAGCTTGGGCATTATGGACCACATTCTAGTCCTTGGGAGGTATACTACAAATCTGACTAGTCCATATGCTATGAATAAACTTAAAACAAGTTGAAGAGGAAGCAGGGCACTACCTAAAAAATGAGGTCTGAAGTTGGCAATGACCACGTACAGAAGTTCATTTCTATGGTAAAAATTTCTCAGAAAGAAGTTCTTAGCTATTAAGAATTTCTCAGCTGCTCCCTGAGCTATCCCCATCCTTACTTGACAGCTTACGCTCTCCCCTGCCTGCCTGGTTAGGCAGCCCCCTGGTTTTTAAATGGTCACATGTGCAGCCCATCTGGGTTACAAATGGGATGATTTAAAGCCAGAGACTCAGGGAAGTGGGGCTGAGGACTGCTTCCCTGTCCCTGGGTCCCTGTTCCTTGGCTTTTAAATTGCTGCATGTTCTTCCCAGCTGGGTAGCACATGCAACATGTAAAACCCACAGGACCATAAACTGGAGTGAGGATAGCTTCCCCAGCCCAAGTTTCTGGCCCCTGGAGCATTGCACTCCCCACCAGATAGGTGATTGGGTCATCATTTAAAACCCAGAGGCCAGGAACTAGAGTTGGGGACAGCCTTCCCCAGCCTGATTCCCATGCTTTCTCCCACATTGCCTTCCTCTTCACCCAGTCTCCAGAAATCTCCCATGGCTACAAGGCTACTTGAGCCTGGGTAGAAGGGATGAGGGAGGATCATCCTTCTGCCATAGGAGAATGTTATCCCTGCCCTTTTATGCCTTCCAGTGGAATGGGAGTAATGCACCACGTGGGGGCTCTTCTCATACTGCAGGGATCCTCTCAGAGCACTAACTGCGTTCCTGCCCACAAACACTCCCAGGGGAGGAGTGTTCACAGGAAAATAGTCCCTCTACCTCCTGCCATCCAGTTGATTGGCAGGACAGACAAGAGGGGCATTCTCCCAGGGCTGGAACCCTAGAAAAGCTCCAGCTGTGAGTGCACCTGGTTCTTCCTGCAGGTGCAGGATAGAGGAGTACATTGGGCAGGGACTTTTACCCCTGAGTTGATTGTGGGGAGGGGGTATTCCCCTGAGGCAGGAGAGAATTCTCCTCGGGCATTAGACACCTAGTATCCCACAGTCCTCTGCTCTCCCTCACTTGGAGATTGAAGGAGGGAGAGCAGAGGACTGTGGGATACTGGTGTCTCTTTCTCCCAAGAGAAATGTATAGATGTTCAAATTAAATCAGGAGGAAGATCCTCCTCATAAGTAACCAATTTAACTTCTTGCAAAAGAGACATTTTTCTTCTGCATGAAAGATGTTGAAGGTCTGTACTCTGTCCTTTTTGTGCTGGAAGAAAAGTGTTTCTTCTGGCACAAATGGAACATCTCTGCATGGCCAATGAGATCTGAAGCCTTAATCTGTCTGTCAGTAGCCTTGTCCCGTTCGTGATCAGGAGGTACTGAAATGCATTACTATGTGAAGGCTGTGCAGTGGCCAGCCATGTATGGAATAAGCTTACCAGTGTCCTGAGACCATCATAGACCACTGATAAATCGTCTGGTGCCAGCTATTGCCACTTCTTAGGAATCTGCCACTGCCGCCAGATATCACTGAGAGTTTTTGTCACTGATATCAGTCAGATCAGGATTGGGTCCACTGGGCTGACATTATCACCTAGAGATGAAAACCTACCTCTATCCTTAACAATTCCCTTGAATCATTTATTCTCTGCATCACTCCCTGCTAGATGGAAAAGTCAGCTGTTGTGGCCAGAAGTATTTTTGCCTATATTAAAAAATGGCATCTACTTGAGATAGTGCGGGAATTTTGGAATGTAATTAGCAGATGGGTTTCCTGATGTGATGCAGAAATAACAAAAATAACATCAGAGCAAAGAATGGGTCCATCTGGCTTTCAAGAGAATGTGCAGGGTTTCCTTTTTGGGCTCAGCTGTATCTTACACATGTAACTGAAGAGTAGGAGCAAGCTCAAATTTGCCTAGGTGTAAAAGAAGAAGGGCTATTAGAAGCCTCACACTCTCTCATAGCCCATTGCAGGGGTGTGAGCAGCATGGTCCTCATATTCTCCCGACTATGCTACTGGGTCCTAGGCTACCACAAATAGAAATGCATGCTGCCTCCTTTCCAGGATGTAACAAGTGAACATGCTTTGTGAAGCACCACACTGCCAGAGGCAAATTGCCTCACAGGGAAGTGCACACCAGTGCAGTCCACACATGAGGCTCTGTCATAAGGGCACATTTGAACCCTAGGCCAGTCTTTCCATGGCAGGACTGATGTAATTACCCTGTAAAAAGGGTTATAGTAGACAGTAGGGTAATGGGAGTCAGGACTCTTGAATTCTGATCCTGGCTTTAACCCATGTTTTTTTTCTTGAAAAAGTGACTTCACTTCCTCAATCACCGGTAAACTTGCTATAATAAATACTAGGGGCTTAGAAGCAAAACAGGGACCTAAATAAAATGACAGTTTATCTACAGTGACACACAAAGGTGTTGTGTGGCTACATGTCTCTTTCTATATGAAGTGCCTTGAGATGGAAAGAGCTATGGAGGTTCCAGTCAAACTAGGCAAGGGCACATTTCCACCGGCCTGAACTTGGTTTCGGTTCTTGCTGGATAGGCTCCTGCTAATAGCAAGAAATGCCTTATGTTAGTTCTGAACTGTAGCAGATGGAAACTGTATTGTATGCCCCTAGATGCCCCTCCCCAGCTCCCTGTTCCTGTATGCTGCACTGGCTTAGCCATATGCAGACATTGCAATACCATTCTCAGGTCAGCTCAGTAATGTGCCTGGGGAAAAAAGCTGAAAGAACTGGTGAAGACTGATCCTAAATGGATTTCTATCTCATTTAGATCCCTTTGTTTGAAGCAAATGGTTTAGCTTCAGAGTGAAGCTATGGGACTTTGAATCTAATAGAAGTCAAACATACCAAGAGAGATTGTTGCCATCCTCTCTCTGCCTCACTGAGGTATCTATGTCACACTCCTCCAAGATGCTGACCTTCTGTGAGGCACTGAGGACGTGTGTACACCACGTTCGCAGTACTCTGACCCCACCCACCCATTCCTGCTTATAGATGTCCCACACCAAAAGTGGAAATGTGGCTTGAAACTCTCTCAGGGGCCTCCCCCATGGCTGCTTTCAAGACAGAGATCACAAGAGCAGCCATGTGCAGGAAGGGAGAATGCTTGCTCTCAGAACTGCTCCACTACCATGCTTCTAGATTTGGCATGTGACTGAGAACAGGTGGGTGGGTATGCTCAGACATACCCCCCACCCATGAACACCAGGGCAAGTGATTCACTGGGAGCTCAGAGTGCTTAATACCATGTGGACTCAGGCACAGCTGCAGGGCCTCCCTTTTTCCCATGCTGCTGGACCAGAGTGAATTATGCAGATCACTCCTCCAGGTACAGCCTCAGCCAGAAAAGAAGAGGGAATGTATTTCCCATCCCTGTGTTTTCTCTCCATGCTGGTTCTAATGAATAAGGTTTATGTCTTTCCTCTCTCTTGCAGGTTTCGTGTCCACTGCCATCGCATCGTTAATGATAACATTTTCACCAACCTGATCCTCTTTTTCATCTTGCTCAGCAGCATCTCTTTGGCAGCCGAGGACCCTGTCCGACACTACTCCTTTAGGAACCAAGTATGCCTCCCACTCTCCTTCCCTCACTACACATTAAGACTGTGGTTCAACCAGCTATTGAACCAAAGCTAGAAGAGACTGATGGCTGTGCAGAGACAGCTAGATCAGAAGTTTCTGGAGTGACTTTCTGTCCTATCTTATGCCTTATATAGGCTATATAAAAATCATTGGGCTTGCAGGGAACACAAATCAAGGCATAATTTGGCCATATCATAACCCCTTAGTTGTGGGGTATGAGAGAAAATGTGAAGTAAAAAATAGGCCTTCTGTCAAAGAGGGGATTTGGGGTGTAGGGAGAGCACAGCAGAAATGGAACCTAGAAACTTAGATTGGGTTTCAAATAATTCTTCATTTCTCCAAGTTCCTTTCAGAATTTTAGCTTTCCTGTCCCACCCCTGTTTTCACATGAGAAACCCTGGGCCTGACTCTGACCTCCATTGGGCACTTGTACATATGATGGGGGCTTAATCTCTATGGCCATGTGCAGACAAAAGGAAGGGCGTGTGTGCACGACACTTTAAAACGGGCTAAATGCTTCTGCACCACTTTACTGGTGTTGATGTTTGCACGCCCTGGCAGCATATTGCACATTAATTCCAGCCGCTGTAGGAAATTCGGCAGCGTAATTCACCTTAAATGACTTGGGGCACAGCAAACTAAAACTCTGAGGAGGAGTTTTAGTTTGCTGCCCCTACAACCACAGAGCAAAGCACCCGACTCCGTGCAGCTCCATGGCTCAGCAAGAAGCCTTGCAGGCAGCCTAGCAGCAGCCCAGGAAAGCAGGTTTTGCCCAAGAAAAGCAGCAAGCCTGATCTTCCCCACCCCCCACCCTCCCCAAGCCTGCCTGCCTGCCTGAGCTGCACTGGGGCCCGGTGCTTCCCTCTGTGGCTGCAGTATCCTCCCAGACCCTCGAGCCAGGTGCCTGTGGGTGGGTGCCTCCTGGGGAGGGAGGCCGCCGCTGCTGTGGAGGGAAGCACTCCCGCAGCCCAGGGACCACTCTGTCCGCCAGCGGCTCGCCCTCCCCTCCCCGCTGCTGGGGAGGCAGGTAAGTCAATGGGTTGTGTGCATGACACAGGGGTTTAATCTGCCCTGAATTGAAGTGGTGTTTTTAAAAACCCACCACTTCAGTATAGGGCCCCTGTTTCATCTACACACACCCTATGGTTTTATTTTATGCTCTCTAAATTGAAATGTTTGGTTTGTAATTGAAACCCATTTCAGTTTTTTCTTTCACATTATGGTGAAGGGCCTCCAGGGGCCTGATCCTTTTTTTGCTGAGCCTGCCTGCCTCTCCCCAGCTGGAGGGTGAGCTTCCAGTGGGGAAAGTGGCCCCTAAGAGGCCCTGGTTCTTCCCTCTGTGGCAGCAGTGCCCCTGGGGCCACCTGAGCAGGCTGCTAGAGGGCTGGGGGTTGCATCAGCTTGGAGGCAGCACCCAGCCAGATCCAACTCTTCCCTGAGCCCATTGGGGCTTCCAGCACCCCATGCACTGTCCCCACCACCTTCCTGCCACCGATGAATGGGCTGGCTTGCCCCTGGGGCAGCTCAGGGAGGCAGCAAGAGAGCAGCTGGGTGTGCTGGCAGCCAGAGAAGGCAGCAGGAATGGTGCATGGGGAGCCGGAAGCCTGCCAAGCCCAAGCTTCCCCAAGCCTTTCTGGGCTTCCAGCACCCCATGCACCATCCCCGCCACCTTCTTCAGCCACCAGCACACCCAGCCACCCTCCTAATGCCTCCCTCCACTGCCCCAGGGGCAAGCCAGCCCATTCCCAGGCAGACACCAGTGGCAGGAAGGCAGCAGGGAGAGTTCACGGGGTGCTGGAAGCCCCAGCAGGCTCAGGGAAGAGTTGGATCAGGTTGGCTTCTGTCTCTGAGCTGGAGCAACCCCGGGGACACTAGCAGCCCACCCAGGTGATCTGGGGGGGCATGCTGCTGCTGAGGGAAGGACTGTGGCCTCCCACAGCTCAGGGACTGCTCAGCCCCCTGGAAACTTGCCCGTCCCCGGCTGTGGGACAGCCAGGCAGGCTCCACAAAAAAAGAAAAAAAAATTGGGCCCCTGCCTTCCACCGATTCTGCCTTCCGCCAATGCCTGCAGTTGCCAGGTGCCTGCTGAAGGCAGAAGTGGTGAAGGGCCCAATCCTTTTTATCAGTGGAGCTTGCCCACCTCTCCTGTGGCTGGTGGGGGAGCTGACAGCTGTATCATTGCAATTTGCAATGCTGCAAACATTGCAAACTCATTTGAAACCCTCAAACATTGCGCATATGTATTGTATAATGCTATTAAGCCACACAAAGGAAATTTTTGTCACATGTACAAGTGCCCACTGACACTGCTGTAAACCTCTTCAGGCCAGTTCAGTCACACTGGTACAAACTCAGTGTTATTGAAACTGGAGTCTGGTCATTAGCATTTGAATGCAGGGTGCAAAACTATCAACAGACTTTGAGATAATCCTCAACAAATATGTTAATGTCCTTTACTGAGCAGGCCTTAGAGGGCATTCAGCACAGAAATACATTCTCACCTGCTTTTCTAAAAATTCTTATTAACCCCCATAAAAATTACATAGCTCTTTTAGGTATGCCAAGAGCTTCCTCAATTACTTTGTGTCATCACAGAAATGAAGAGTCAGCAGTTGCGTATGAGAAGTCTGGGATCTGCTCTCCAGAGAGGCATTATGGAGCTTTTCTAGTCTAGTTTTTGAAGAACTTGTAATACTTTGACAGTCGTTAATTTTTTTTAAATTGTTAAAATACCATGCAAGAGGATACTAACAAGAAATTTGAGTTGCAAATTCAACCTGCCTTTATGCTTTGGTAGTATAACTGTGAGATTGTGCCCTGCCCTATGCATGAGGCTGGGAAGAAGGTACAAGCAGCCTAACTCTTCTTGTTCACTCACACAGAGACAACACAGGCTGGTCTATGGCCTCTTTTGTGCATAAAGTGTCTGCAAGGCTAGTAATGCTATAGGCACTAACCTCCACAAAGTAGGCAGGAAGAGTGGGCTCTTGGGGAGGGACATGTTCAAGCAGTTGTTTCCACCTACTCTGGGTTCCACATACCACACCCAGAAATGCAGTAATGAAGACTACAGGGATTCCCTATATGGCCACTTATGAGAACCTCTTTCTCTAGCAGGTTTGAGAGCAGTGCCAGGGACACACCACAAGTGGCTTCACTGCTGCATTTCTGGATTTGTGTATAGAGGTGGAAGTGCTGAAGAGGAGCATGCCCAAAATGAAGCTGGTGATCTGCAGTCATTTCCATCAGACATAGCTTTTGCTTCTATATGACCACTGAAAACTTCTTCTGGGCCAGATTCACTGCCTTGTGCTGTTCTAGTGATGCAAAACAGCTATAAAAGCATTTTTATCATCTGATTTAATCAAGTTCACTGATGCTTTGTGTCATTAGAATGATGCAAAGCAGCTGGAGAGTAACTGCAAATCTGGTCAACTGACTATAACATTATTCCACAAAGGATTATAAGTCCAAATCCTGCCTCAGACTGCATTAATTATGGCACATTAAATTTAGTACCTGTAATGGGTGCTAACTTAATGCGCTGTGATCAGCGTGGGTGAACACTTTTTAAGTGACATTAATGCACATTAGACTAAATCTGCTGCACATTAGTGCATTAGTATGGTTTTTGCCAGCCATACTAATGCACAGTAGAACTAGTAGATGCACCCACAAATAGGTGCAACTTCCCATGAAGTTTCTGAGACAAAATTTCAGCCATGGCTTACTGTGCTTTAAGACATATGTTCAGTAATTAAACAGCAATACTTGTCTCTGTTTGACCTTTAGTATATTTGCAAAATATTCTGAGTTCCGATTTAATTTACGAGTTGTATCTAGATAGCTGCACTTGTTGCAGTAGTCATTCCATATTTATGTAGCATAATAATATATTTGAATCTAGATAAGTGTAAGTTACACCACCACTTATATCACACAGTGAAGTCTAGAGATAGGAAATATGTACCAGAGGTGGAGTCCATCTCCTTGCCATTTGAAAGATAATCTCCTGTTGTATGTTTATTAGTGTTTTGTCCAGCCAAGATTCATATTTGCCATGTGATGGGGCTTCTACTACTTCCTTTGGGAAACTATTCAATTTAAGGTTTAATTCAACTAACAAGACAGCAAGCCCAGGGAGAAACATTCTTGATTTGCACATGTAACTGTGTAGTTAAAAGAAAAGGGTTCAGAGACTCTGGCAGATTTGACTACATTATGAGTATTTCCCTATAGCAGAAATATAGAGGGTAAAACCTAACCCCTTGAAAGTCGATGGGAAAACTCCTGTTCCCTCCAGTGGGATTGAGATTGATTCATAGTTAAAATATCCATGTCTCCTGACATTGCCTGCTTTGAAGGTCATTCTACATATCCATGTCTGCCATTGCCTCTTGTTTCAATCTAGACAAAAACTCCATGTTCAGTTTCTAAGCATACATTTGAGGCCATGTACTGCTCCCCAAGGTAGGTGCCGAAGTAGACTCAAGTACTTCAGTGTGATTTTATTCCACCCTGCCTGAGTCTCTGATAAGCTGTCAGTACAAAAGATGGATGGGTCATCCTCTTCCTCACTGCTTTCATGTGACATGGGCCACATACAAACATTCATTTCTAGTGGTGGAAGTTTTCTACCACTAGAATTGTTTCCATGAGAGGTAGCAGTATAGGCATTCAACCACTTCTCCCCACTCCTCATGCCTTCCTCAAAGCAGTGGGCACTGGAGCAGTGCAGCAAAGCCCCTTTCTGCTCCTCATACCAGGCATTGCAATGTGAGAAGTGGGTGGGGAGCTGCAGCAGTTGCTCCTCCCCTCCCCTCCTGATCTACAGGGGGGAACAGAGCAACTCTGTCCCATGCCCTCTCCAGACCAGGATGACCCCAGTCTGGGAAAGACAGGGGAGCTTTTCCCTGCCATTCAACTTCTCTTGGGACCAGGAAGAGATGAGCAGCAACTACTTCTCCTGCCTTCCTCAGGCTGGGGTGACCGTGATTTCAGAGGGCACAGGAGGCATTGCCCCACTGATTAAATCCTCCTGGTCTCTGGACAGAATCAAGCAGCAGGGAAGTATACAAGTACTTCTTCTCCCAGGAGTGACTTCTACTGGATTGGAGATAGCTTGTTTTTCTTCCAGAACCACCAGTTTTGTTCTGGAAGAAACTATGTGAATGTCTGTCCAGTCATGGTTTCTACTGGGAGAGCTGCAGTTCTCTTGATAGAAACATAACACATATGTATGGCCTTAGTTTTTAAGGCTAAGGTGACTGCGTTACACAGTTAGAAGCATTAATGCATTTTCAGGAACTCAAAGAGGAATAGGATCATAGGTGGGTATAGGTATATGTAACCTTTGTACCACTATCAAAAGGTACTGCTGTTACCGTGCAACTGCTTGATTCTGTAGCAATACAAGTGTAACAAAACTGCTCCAATTTTAACTGCTTCATTCAGGATCAAAATTGGGGCAAGTTAGCTCACTGTATCACTGCATTATCATGCAGATGTAGCGGTTAGGTGGTAAGAGGTATGCACTCCAAATAGTAGCTCCACCTTGCTTTTAAAGCCCCTAAAAGGTACATTGGTCCATAATGTTAGATACCAAGTCAACTTCAGCTCCTAATAAATGAAATAAGATCCTGGCCCCTGTTGTTCATTCTAATCCAGGACAAGTCAGGAGTGAGAGAAAGGAATCACAACCCTATATGCCTATTTGCAGTTTGTTTTTCTTCCATTGCAACCAGGCACAGAAGTTAATAAAAGGAACCCATATCTTTTTCCCCCAAGAGACCAGCCCTTCTTGTGTTCTAAGTCTAGAAGTATATTTGGGAAATCCTTGAATTGTCTATTCTTTATAAAATTCAAAACAAAACAAAACAAAAACATGTTTTGCCTTCAAAGCCCTCATGGGATTGTCACTCACAGAAAAGATTTCATTTGATGTGCTTATTGTATCTTGTGCCAAGAACTTCATTGCATTCAACAGGGTGTTGTTACAGTACCATTTTTCATATATTTTGCTTGTCTCCTGTTAGCAGGCTTGTGCATTTTGATTTTGGACTATTTCCTGTTACAGTGGTCAGTCACTGATCTACACCCCACCCTTATTCCCTTTTGTTTTACAGATTCTCTTTTATTTTGATATAGTTTTTACTGTCATTTTCACCATTGAAATTGCTCTGAAGGTAAAGTGCCCATCTTCTCTACCATTACCTGTCACTTGTGAGCCTCCTAGTTATCTGCCGCTTTCTGTTGCTAACACACACACGCCTGTTTGTCTCTGGGTCACACTCAGTACCACTAACCCAATTGTGCTTATTTTTCAGATCCTAGGCAATGCAGACTATGTCTTCACTAGTATCTTTACATTAGAAATTATTCTTAAGGTAACCAATATGAGCAATACACTTCTCTCTTTCTCTCTTTTGTCTATGTATCACTTTAAATCCCTGTTATCTTCACAGACACTATTTTCTTTGGCTTTTATCTTATCAATAGTTGTCTAAAACTTAAACAAGTCTTCTGTTTAATTTTGATATAAAAATTACATTTTACTATAAGGCCAGTGTCAGTATGATGCTGTGTTGGGGACTCAATATAAAAGGGCATTCTTGTCAGGAGATATAAGAGATGGCTGAGGAAAAAAGCCAGCTTCCTAAACACGTACCCCAATGGTTGCCATTCTCTGCAGGATGTACAAAGAACTCTGAGCCTGCACACCTTCTGTAGGCCAGACTCGTGTTAGCGTCAGCTGGTGTTATGCTTCTGAGGTCTTCTGAGGGCTTGCAAGGTGGCACTGTATGAACTGATGCGCCTTCTCCCAGGGGTTGAACTGATGCCCCTTCTGCATGCCGTAACTCAGTGTCAAGTTCTGAGTTCTTCCCAGTCATGAAACTGGGGTTTGAAGAAGCCAAACATCTATTATAGGCTACAGTTAGCCCAACTGAATAAGAGAAATCAGAAGTAAACACGGACCAGTGGTGACGTGTAGGGGATGCACGGGGGGGCATGTGCACCCCCTGAGAGTGCTGGTGTACTCCCTGACAGCCAGCGCTCTCCAGTTAGGTGATGAGCAGGTGGGAGCACTGGTGCCCCCTCCCCCCCAC
Organism: Gavialis gangeticus; assembly: GCF_001723915.1. Classification (NCBI taxonomy): domain Eukaryota; kingdom Metazoa; phylum Chordata; order Crocodylia; family Gavialidae; genus Gavialis; species Gavialis gangeticus. Next base: position 85,859,931 of record NW_017729022.1, read on the forward strand.
GAGTGCCAGCCAAAGATTGGGGGTGCCAGGAGAAGCATCGCTGGCACTTCCGGGTCAGCACGATCGGCTGCAGAGGGACCCCTCCAGTTGGCGAGATTAGCCATGAGGGATGCCCCTACGGTTGCTGACTGGCTGCTGGGGGAGCACATGTCCCGCTGTCTCAGGAGGTACCAGTCACCCATGACAGAGACCCAGCATAGATCTCACTGTTGAGGGATGGAGGGAGAGCTTAGCATACAGGTCACTTAAAGTATGAAGAACTGTAACTGGGATGGTTACTCATGATAGAAAATTACTGATTGAGAGAGTAAAACTGCCTGGCTGATTTACCCCCTTCTGATTTCCCAGGGAAACACTCTACCCATGAGGAAATGTAGCAAGAGAATGGTTTGACTGTGGAGAAAATAAAAATATGCTACCTCTTTCTTAACTCTCATTTCCCCAAATTGATAGTCTAATGTTTTAAATAACAGTAATCAAGCAAAGTTTCTGGCTCTCTAAATGCAGGGTTCAGTTGACAGCTTGTTTTTTGTCACAGTGAGCTGGTTTTGAGCTCTGGCAGGTAGCAGCATTTCTCCCTGGAGTTGCTAAGATCTTGTACCTCAGACAGCTAATGTGATATCCCACCAAAAACTAAGGGGACAAGATGCTCCCTGAGTATTGTTCAGGACTGCACTTGTCTGTTTGGCTTCAAAGCACCACAGCCACGGCACTCTCCAAAGAGGTTCACACTTCATGCTGTGCTGCTGTGTGCAGAGTGCATATTTAGACCGTAAATCTAAGTGCCCACAAAAAAAAGCATGGCAAAAAGGAAGCAAAGCAGCAACCACATTTCAAATCAAATTATAGCCCAGGCCTCAACTCTCTGACAAGGAGACCTTCAGTTGATTTGAATGCACAGGAGCATAACATTAGTAGCTCAACCCCGTTCCCTGTGAAGTAAATGCAGATCTCTCCTTCACTTCAGTGGCAGTTAACTGAACCTGTTAACTAACAAATCCCTTACCATAGTGCTCTGCTTTCCCTACAGAATTGTAACTTACAGTAACTAACTCTGGGATGAAATTCTGGCTCCACTGAAGGCAATGGCAAAACTCCCATGAACTTCAGTGGAAATACAGTTACTTCTGGACTTTCCCTAGGTATAGAGATGAAGAAGAGAGTAAGAGCTGAGCAGAGGATCAGGAAATCCTGGGTTTTAATCCTATTTCAAGTATTGCTTCACAGCTTGACCTTAGACAAAGCACATGATCTCTCAGGGTCTGTTACTCTGCCGTCTTGCATCCTGTGCAGTCTTTTGTGCAATGTTAGGATAAACAGTAGTAGTGACTGTGACTGTACAAGGTTGGAGACGATGGAGAATCAAGCTCCATCATTGAATTGATAATACTCATAAACAATATGATTAACAAGTTTTCTGCACAGTCTTTTGGACACGTGAACTGCTGCATAAGCACAAATTATATATATTTTTCACAGTGGCATTGGAGTTGCTTTGGGCTGCCACAAGTGGAAGGCAGACACAGAGGAAAAAGATTTTTTTTTGCTATTTCCTCTGAATATTATTACATCTTTCAACAGGCCACAAAAGTACCACAATTGTATAGTACTTAAACTTAACAGAGCTTCCTATCTTTATTTCAATGGTGCCCCCTCTCTTTCAAGATTGCCATACAAAATAAAGGTCATGGTTACCACTTTTGTCATGGCAAGAACCCTTCCCTCCCTCAATCTGATGTGTCCATAAAGTATAAATTCTAAACTGAGTCCAGAGTTTATACTTCTTTCCTTCTAAGTTCTGTCTGACTGATTGGTAGTCAGTTCCCTAATGTCATAGATGTTTGGTGAATAAGTAATATGCTATATCATGTTCTCTTCCACAGTCCTTTGGCTGGAATTGCCATGAGCAGCCATGCTTGGAAAGTGTTATCAAATTCTATATCACATTCTCCTGGGCTGGTAACGAGAACCAGGAAACATTTTTAAGCATATTCTCGTGCTTACTGGATTTTTTTCTGATTGTTTTTCTTCTGTTTTGAGCAATCTGGTTAGAGCCAGTCATTCTGAGAAACCTCAATGCTAGTCTTACCTTTTTAAATGGGTCTTAGCCATAAAATTCAAATCATTGCCTAAAATTTCCAAAGCTCAAAGGTCTTTAGGCCTGAAGTTTTGTTTCAAACCTATTTCTAGGTATATTGCCAGTATGTATATTTCTGGAGCCTTAAAATTCCACCTGTGTACAGAAAAGTTCCATATTTTTACACGGAAACTGATGCTTATTCACCAGAGTGCATTATCCTAGAGGAAAGATACCTAGTAAAAGAAATGGATTCTTCATGTTCCAGAAATGTAAAGTGTTCTCAGTGACTGATATCCCTGGTACAAATGTCTTACAAACATTGTCCCATGGAATCCTTTCCTCAGATATGTAAGAAAGGAACAGAGGGAAATGAAAAAAAACCCCCAACATAATTTATTGAAAACAAATGTAAACCATATGAGGCTTCAAACTAAGGGGAAAACAAGGCATGGAGATAGGGGAGTGGGTTTCTGAATACAGGGAGCAAGTCAAATGGAAAGAGAATACCTCCTGTTGCTTTAGCCCTGGTCTAAAGCATAAAACCCCCAAGTGATTCAGTTGCTGTTCTTGCTCAGAGGGAGGAGGGGCTCCACTGTCTATTACCAATGACCTAGCAACAAGAAATATCACAAAAGAAAGTCACTTTCTGATTTCATATTTTTACTAAGTCTAATCAAGTTTTTTAAAACATGCAGGCATCTTAGTTCCAAGTGCCCTCTCCTGTTGAAAATAAAGGGGAAATCATTTGGTTTTTAGAAAGAGCTCTTTTTGCAAACATTCACTGTGCGCCTTTTCTATTTCTGAGTAAAATTTTATATTCCGTTTGCTTTGATTTCAAAGAAAGAGTTATCATAGGCTCCAAAGGATCTACCTTTCATTTCCCTTTCATGGGGACCCATCTTGTTCACTGGGGTTTTGGGATAAAATGGTCACTGTGTTAGAAATATTGTCCCCCCTCCCACAGAACATACATTTGAGCATGACCAGCTGAATATGATCTGAGATATGATTCCCGGGCAACTACTAATGGAAAAGTTTGTTTGTCTCTTTGTCCCTTCCCACAGATGACTGCATATGGGGCTTTCCTTCACAAGGGCTCCTTCTGCAGGAACTACTTCAACATCCTAGATCTGCTGGTAGTCAGCGTTTCTCTCATCTCCTTTGGGATCCAGTGAGTGAGCCATTGTCCACTGGAGGGCCTTTTGAAGGGGGGGGAGTCAGTGGGATAGACTCTGTAGGTCATATTGTCTTTCTTTTTTCCTTGCATTGTGTTGAATACCAACACTGAAATCTCAAGATTTTTTTTTTCTAGCTGGTGCCAGAAGTTGGAGAAATTTATTCTAGTTAGGCTAGTAATGCACCAGGTCAATTTGGTTATAATACCTGGAGGGAGATACTGAAGGTACCAAATGAGCGATATAATGTGGTCAGCATTTCAAACAAAAATTCATGAGACCCTTGGACTCCACTCACAGTTCTCTGACTTCAGTGATATTTCAAAGTGCGTTACTTCGGGATGTTCACTGTAACATGTCCGTTCTTCAATTATTCCTTCTGTAAAATGGGGATAATAATATTTGGCTACTTCACAGAAGTGTTTTGAGTCTTAATCAATGAATGCCTACCAAGTGTTTTGAGAGCTTTAGGATAGAATTGTGGAGTTGGTGTTGTTGTCATTGCCTAGTCATTGTGCCACACAACTTTCTTTTTATTAATTAACCATGTTAATAGCATTGCTTGTTATGGTAAAACTTTCTACCTCAAGTGAAAGAAAGTCTGAGGATACTGCCAGGGCAGTTCCAAAATAATAAGATCCCAACTGATCCTATAATAGCTCAGGTAATTCCCCTCAACTGAATAGCACCTCACTTAAGACTGGTTTCAAAGCCCACTGAAGTCAACTTGAAAGCTCTTATGAACCTTAGAAGGCTTCCAGTCAGGTTCCCAAGGACAGTTCAGAGTTAATTTTGGCTGTTCTCCCCAGTCTTCAAAGGCTTCTATATATTAGCACAGGCATGATGTTCCCAAAAACAGTGGGATGGGGCTAACATTGCAAAGCCATAGGACACATTCTGCATTAAGGAGCAAGTGTGAAACGGGTTATGCCCTTTGATGCTGATCTAACAAGACATTCACAAAGTTGCATAAAGTTCAGGGTAAGCATCAGCACTTTTCTTGGGTCAGAATCCAAGCACCTTGCCATACTGAATGCCAGATTGGGTGTTGTACCTTTATACGCATGAGTCACTGGGAAGCTCCTTTCAGTAGCATTTCAGTAGAGTCCTTCTTTGTGCCGTATCTTAAAATGTGTTATGATGACTTCATCTTGGCAGAGTTTCCATTACATATCCACAGTGTATTTGGCAGCTTGACTTGCTGAAGAGAGCCCTCCCTGTGTTCTCCTCCCTTCATGAATACAGCTGAGATGGCTAATGCTATCTGGATATAACCAGGGGCTGTACAGACGAGGTGGCAGAACCTGCACAGATAATTCAGTATGGCAATTACCAAGCCTAAGTTGCAGCTTTTTGAAGTGCCCCCAAAATACTTCTCCTCCCTTGGGGATTTCTGAAACATGGTTACAATTTTTTTAAAAAACGCAGATGTAAGTTAGAGTACCTTGTTACTAATGTCTCTGCATTATGTTTACTCACAGAAAGAAGTTTTTTGAGGGAAATAAATTATTGTAATGAGCTGGCTAGTGGTTATGTGTATCATTGTCCTCTGGCAGATTAAATCAAAGCTATGTTAATCAACATGTCTTAAGTATAGCTCTGACAGCCCATGGAGATTCTCCTGTCGCCGAAGTTATAGTAACCTGTGCTTTGGAAGCAAAGGATTGAGTTCTATCCTTGTGGTCACCTTGATGCTTTGAACAGCTGTAGCATCAGCAACAAGATGACTCTAAAGTCTTAAGTGGCCTGGGTTTCCAAGAATATTTACAAACAAGAAAGACTGGGTAAAAGTCAAGCACCCAGCTTCCCCTACAGCTAGGCCCCCTTCTCTTGCTATTGATTCACTGCTATTTTCTTTCAGATCTAGTGCCATCAACGTAGTGAAGATCTTACGTGTACTACGAGTGCTCAGACCATTGAGGGCCATCAACAGAGCCAAAGGGCTAAAGGTTAGAAAAATTCTGATCTCCTCAGGTAGTGCTTAAATGCTAGAAACCCAAGTTACCTCTGGCAAGAAGTACCAGCCTTTTAAAACAGTGCAGGTAGTATTTGATCACTGTCAAGGCAAGAAGGCTTAAAGTACATTAAGTTTGGCTTGATTTGCAAATGGCCAGATGTATGTATTTTGATTGTTTCCTCTTCTTTGTTAGCAAGGTCCATTCTTACGATTAGGATGTGTATTCAAATATACATCCATCATGCTTCTTACTAAATATTTTATAGAGATGAATCCTAGTATTCTTCACTGCTTTTCTACTAGTTTACATCTTATAGGTGTACAACACACATTCTAGGCATGGCTTTGGGGTTTTTATTTCTGGAAATGCCACTTTGTAGTATACTTTATATACTTTATATTTTTTGCTGAACTTACAGGTTCCTTCCACAGCAAGAGCAACTCAGAATGATCCTTCCAGTTACTCTTGCCTCTGTCTTCTATTTGCAGCATGTGGTCCAGTGCGTGTTTGTTGCCATCAGAACCATTGGGAACATAGTGATTGTCACCACTTTGCTGCAGTTCATGTTTGCCTGCATTGGAGTTCAGTTGTTCAAGGTGAAAGCTATTCATTCACTCACCTCACTGAACCATCTTCGGGGATAGGGAGAAGAGTAGAGTGAAGAAGTAGTGGGGGAGGGAAGAAAATGGAGCTTCCTGTTACAGAGCAGAAAATATGTCCAGCACTGCAGTAACTGAGTCGCAGAACCCAAGTCCCATTACCCACGACCCAGAACCAAGACCAGACATGTTGCAGAGGTGATGCACTTCATGTCGGATCAAAAGAGTAACATTTTGTCAACCTGTTCTCCTGCCAGACAGTTTGTAGCAACACCTTAGTGGCAGTGGTGCTTTTCCTAGAAAGTGGTATTTACCTGGGCTATATCCACACCCATGCCTTATATCACTTAGGCTAATCTTAAAAGTTTCCTTGGATTTCTTTTTGGGCATTGTCATACATTGCACTTAGAACATGTTAACTGCACTTAAAATGCAAAAGTCTGCACACTCAATCACTAAAACATATGCTAAGTTCACTAGGATTGTAGCAAAGTTATGACTTTTCACAGATCATATTAAGTAACATGTGTTCAACTATCATCTGACCACTCCACAAAAATAACATGAGCAATTTGTGGTCCCAGGGCTGAGATCTATGATCCCAGCTGCAGGACTGCATAGGCAATTCTAACTGGCTCCAGTACAGCCCCAGGGCTGAGACTGGCAATCATTTGATTGTTGGTCCCAGCCCTGGGACTGCACAGGAGTCTTCAACTGGTTGACATCCAAGGACAACAGGATCCAGCAGCAGGGGCAGCACCCTCTCCTGGGCTCAGCTCCCCATGTCTCCCTCCTCCCACCACCAACAGCAGAGACCCAACTTGCCAGAGCTCCCTATGAAGCATGCAGGCTGGGAGATTGCAGTAAGCATTACCATGCAACTACTTAGAACATGTTTTAACTTTTAAAACAGCATAGTAATGCTTACTACAAGCTAAATCAGCAGTGCCCAACCTTTTTGCCCTTTGGGCTGAATGGGTGGTGCCAGGTCCCTCCATGAGCCGGATCCAGGCAATTGACCTGATCCAAGTGCAGGGAGTTGTGCAGCCCAACCTTGATCCATCCCCTCAGGGTGTGGTGCAGTAGAGCATTCCTGATCCAGGTGTGTGAGGGGAAGAGAGGGCAGGGGCCAGAGCAGCCCTAATCCAGATGCATGGGGTTGGGGAAGCAGCCTGGTCCTTGTCTGGATGCATGGGGCATGTGTGGGGCAGGGGAGGACAGTCCCAATCTGGACACACGAGGTGGTGGAGGATCGAGTGGCCCTAATCCAGACATAAGTGGGGAGCAGAATGTGGAGCAACCTGGCCCCAATCCAGAAGTGCAGGTGAGGCAGCCCAGCCCTGATCTCCCTTCACTGCAGTGACTCAGGTGAGGCTGGAGCCAGCCATGCAGAGCTTCCACCACTCCCCATTGCCACAGGGAGAGAGGTGGCACCAGCCAGATTTCATGGCTCTGTGGGCTGGATTTGGCCGATGAGCCGGAGGGTGAGCACCCCCGATATAAATAACATGTGCTAGGTGTCCCATGTTACAAGGCTCTTTATTTTCTCACTACTCTCCTGACAGCTGTTGTCACTCAGCTCTTGATGGAGGTACATAGATGATTAAGCAAAAAGAACATGCAGTCCCTTTTCTACAGAAGTCCATTCTAACTGCATACATGGTAAGGAAGGGAAGTTTCACTCTTCTCTCATTCTCCTCTAGGGCAAACTGAAGAGCTGCAGTGATAGCTCCAAGCAAACACCCGCAGAGTGCAAGTTAGTTCATCCTTTCCCTGCCAGCAACATTCATGGGCTCCCCTGGGTCTAGTGCTGTAACTGTAACTTTCTTTTGTTTTTCTTCTGCTTTCCAAACAATAGGGGGTATTTCATTACATACAAAGATGGCGAGGTCACCCAGCCAATGATCCAGCCCCGGAGCTGGGAGAACAGCAAGTTTGACTTTGACAACGTTTTGAATGCCATGATGGCGCTCTTTACTGTTTCAACTTTTGAGGGCTGGCCAGAGTGAGTGCACAGCTGAGCAGGTGGCCAAGGGGTATGGTGGTGGGGATAAATGCAAATTCTTCATTCCTTTCTAAAAAGGAATTTAAGATCTAGAGCTCTGAAGTGTTGTGCATTGCTGCAATGCATTGATAATTAGTTGCTAAATTCCACCCCAGAAGCGACTGTATTTCAGTAATTGGAGAAATGATTCCCATAATATCTTCTGTTGTCTTCACAGAGAGTTGTGAAGCTTTCTTAGTTATATATTTTAAAAAAAAGATAATAAAGTGCAGTTTATTGTACTGGGAATATGAATACATAGGTACATATGCTATATATACAATACGTACACATACTATACTATATACAGTATATAAAATATTGTATATATTTATTATATTCTACATACTTTGCTTATAAGCTCCTTGGAGCAGAGCCTATTGCTTCTTTATATTTTGCTCTTATTGAGTAACAATTATTAGTTATAATAGGAGTAGTTTGTTGTTATGGGTAATAAAATTCATGAGTAATAATATTGATTCTATTACTGTTTCAACTGAGTGCAAACTATTGTTCCCATCTTGCCTGTTCCAGTTAGATGCCCAGTATCAAATACCTGATACTGCCTAATTTTCAGGGTGTAATAGCTTCCCATCCTACCATTCTTTATATGTACTGTGAACTCCTTGTCAGGTGTTTTATCGGTATTTAAGAGCATTGTGCATTTTCTTACAAAAGCCTTTCCATCACTGCCAAGCTAGTGCGAGTTGCAGCAGTGAAGTCCTCGCAGTGCTGACCAGATATATCTGACAACACCAACTTCTCTGTGACAGGGGAAGCACCAACACGAGTGACTTAATGGCATTCCCCCCATCTGCTAGTTGGGCTCCAGAGTGCTCTCACCTGATAGTTTCAACCTGGTTTCAAATAATTAAAAGTACTGAGATCATTATTCCACACAGAACTCTTGTGAGTAGCACCAGGTTCTTGACAAATTGGACTGTCTCTTCCTTATTTGCATTATATTAAATTGAAGGTCTCATTGTTGTTTTAACCTTTTAAATGGTTAAACTGTCGATGCACCTCGACATTGAGCAGGATGGGCAGAATTAAATAGATAAAACTAAGATGTGGATCTGCACTTTTACAAAAATTTGGGATTCAGATCTAGGAAGTTACTCTGTACTTGTCGCAATACAAACTAAATCATTTTTCAGCTTTGATAACATTAGAAGAAATTAAGTTACCCTGTTAAATTTCAGTATCTTTTATAGTTCACCAAGTTGCTATGAGATTATGCTCTTGGAATGTTTTAAGTTCTCCAGTGTCTCTCTTTGCCTCCAGGCTGTTGTACAGATCCATTGATTCCCACATGGAAGATGTTGGACCCATCTATAACCACAGGGTGGAGATCTCCATTTTCTTCATCATCTATATCATCATCATTGCCTTCTTCATGATGAACATCTTCGTTGGTTTCGTCATTGTCACGTTCCAGGAACAAGGAGAGCAGGAGTACAAGAACTGTGAACTGGACAAGAATCAGGTAATTTACAGCTGCTCAGTGTAGCGAAGGGTATGAAATAAAACAAGAGATATACCCTGAAAGGAAGACATGAGGGCTACCAACAGGACAAAACCCTAGGATGGCACTTCCAATATCTCTTGAGAACTACGTAAAATAAATTTTTCTTAAGGGCCCACATAAAAGGTCGAAGTCTAGTGTAGGCTTGTATGCCACCTACATTTCAACAAGATTTCCTGTGTCCAACTAAGAGCAATATGTAGCCCAGAGGGAGAACAAGTGAAAGGCTCCAGTAGGTAGCATTTGTTTATTTTATTGCTTAGATTTTAGTCCAAAAGAAACCCTCACCAAACAAATCACCAAATGCTATTTGTTACTCGTCATAAATGTATAATCTGCCTTGTCTCTTTAACAGCGTCAGTGTGTAGAATATGCCCTGAAGGCTCGTCCCCTGAGGAGGTACATCCCTAAGAACCAATACCAGTACAAAGTGTGGTATGTGGTGAACTCCACCTATTTTGAGTACCTGATGTTCATTCTGATCCTGCTGAACACTATCTGCCTGGCCATGCAAGTAAGTAAAACATCTTATTTGTTCTGTGAGGATGGTACATGGGCAGTCTGGTCAGTGCTAGGAGTGGTAAAATGCCCAAGCATGTTCAGTGAGGACTTGATCTTTGAGGATTTTAGCTGTTGAGTTTTATCAGATCTCTGCCCAGACTAAGAAAGCTGCTGTTTTTTCAGATATTTATAATTTGCCTGAATGTGGTCAGAATTTCACAGGCAGAGCAAAAGGCACATCCATGACACAAAAGCCGCTGTGCTGCCCCCCCTGCTCCCCAGCAGATCAAAGTCCCTACTCCAAAGTCTGGGAGTGCAAAAGCTTTTTGAATAGTGTCCTGTTTCTTTTTTAAAAGGTGAAAAAACAGATCCATGTCCATCCCTGCCCTCCCTTCCTCCCCCCTCATCCCCCACAGCCTTGCTCTCAGAAACAACTGAATTGTTTTGGCCTGAAACATTCTTTAAGAAAAATCAGCCTGCAGCAAACAACATAGAATTTTTTAGTGCAAACAGTTCAAGTTCAGCAAAGTTATAAGCAATTAAAATAGTCTTATAATGCAGAACGAACGCTCGTGGTGCTTGGGCCAGGTGCCAGATGACTGGAAGATAGCTAACGTGGTCCCCATTTTCAAAAAAGGGAAGAGAGAGGACCCGGGCAACTATAGGTCTGTCAGTCTTACCTCTATCCTTGGGAAACTCTTTGAGAAGATCCTCAAGGAGCACATCTGTGATGGGCCTGCTTCAGGGATGATGCTCAGGGGCAACCAGCACGGTTTCATTAGGGGCAGGTCATGTCAGACCAACCTGATTGCCTTTTATGATCAGGTCACAAAGGCAATGGAT
>NW_017729022.1:85875655-85897891 GCF_001723915.1 Gavialis gangeticus
AACCTGTTCAGCCTTCACAAGAGAAGGCTGAGGGGGGACCTGGTGACCATCTATAAACTCACGAGGGGGGACCAGAAGGGTTTAGGGGAGACACTGTTTCCCCTAGCACCCCCTGGCATGACAAGGAACAATGGACACAAATTATTAGAGAGTAGGTTTAGATTAGACATCCGCAAGAACTACTTCACAGTTAGGGCGGCTAGGAGCTGGAACCAGCTTCTTGGGGAAGTGGTGCTAGCCCCTACTGTGGGGATCTTTAAGAAGAGGCTTGATGACTACCTGGCTGGACTCATTTGAGTCCAGTCTTTTCTCCCGCCCAGGCAGGTGGTCGGACCTGAAGATCTACAAGGTCCCTTCCGACCCTACTTCTATGATTCTATGAGAAGGGCAAACCTGATAATGGGTGTAGCTACCAGTTTCAATTACTATGGGGGGTAGAAAAGGATGAATAGTAACATGGCAAAATTTGCAGAGAATATATTCTTTGGCTTAATCAAGACTAAAGGAGACCAAGAGTAACTTTATAGGTTCATAATAAAGCTAAGTGAATGGACAGCATGATTGCAGATTTAATTCAGTGTTGACAAATGCAAGGCAATGCACATTGGAAAGAATAATTTGAACTACTCATGTATATTGCTGGATTCTAAATTAGGTGTAATTACTCAGGAAAAGACTTGGTTTCATTATGAACAACTCAATGAAACCTCTGTTCAATGTGCAGCAGCAGTCAAAGAAGTAAACAAAATGTTGGGAAAAATGGCCATGCCACAAATTAGATCAATTATGAGACCTCAGTTGGAACTGGTGTTGTGGTAACTCCCTTCTCAAAAAATATATATGAAATAGAAGGGGTGCAGAGACTTGTGAAAACATTATAAGCTCTATGGGAATATTTCCATGCAGGTCAGGAGAAACTGAAAAAGAAACTGTGACAAGTAAGGGGCATCATGGAGGGGTATACCATAATAAATGATATAGAGAAGGTAAACTAAGGTTGCTCTTCTATTCTTTTTTTGTTATAATATGGGAACATATTTCTTGCGACAAATTTAAAACTTGCAACATATTTAACACTGATAAAATAAAATACTGGTTTTACTTGATGCATAGTTGACCTGTGGAATTTAGTATTGACCTAGAGGTTAGTATGTTTAAAAAAAATGGACACTTATGAGAATAATAAAAATAACCAGAATTGCAATAGAAGGGCTTGAAAAGATTAGAAAAGTAAAGCCTTATATTTGAAGGTGTCAACCAATCATGAACAGACAGGACACCTAGTTCACAAAAGCACTTAACTACCTCCTTAAGTCCATCCCCATTCAGCAAAGCACCTGAACACATGCTCTACTGAACTAGGATGTTACCTCCCAGAGTTAGGATGAACCTCCCATTTGAAGAGGTACTTTTGTAAATTATTGTTCAGTTTCTGTCTGAAGTTTCTGGCACTGACAATTCTTAGAGGCAATCTGCTAAATTAGACTGACCAGTCATTTGTTTCAGTATGACAATAATACCCATATTGTACTGAAGCAGTGATTCCCAACCACAGTGCCACAGCACTCTGAGGTGTCTTGAGATTCTTTCAAGGGTGCTGTGGGGTGTTAACACTGTAAGATGAGTAAAAATGAGGAGCAGTGTAAGAATGTAGCTGGGCACCTGGGGTGGCTGCTGCACAAAGGAGCACCATCACAATTGCGTGGCTGTAGCAAAAGCCAGGTTTTTTGCCTCCCACCCCATCAGTACCCTGGTTAGACCACTGAACATATGTCACAATATAAGACCGGAGATTTCAAATAAGAATTCATAGTATTAAATACATTCTGACTTGGAGTGGTCTTTCTGAATTCTTTACAACAGAACAATTGCTCCATTATTTTTCTGTAATAAAAACGTGAATGAAAAGTAAGAACTGGCATTTTTGAATGGTATCTTAAGTCTAAAAAGGTTGAGAATTGCTAATCTAGGGTAATCTTAAAGGGCTTCCAATCCTGTTTGACTCATCTGAAGGACAGTTATTGCTGTGAATGAGTTCAAAGAGAAGGGAGGGATAGACCTTAAAGAATATGGAGATGAGGATTCCTTTTAGAAAACCTAACCATGAAGAGGGATGAGCCTGGCATCCTGTATAAGTGAATGAACCCATTCAGTTCATTTTTCACAGTGATTCTGGGATATCTGTTTTTCAGCACTACGGTCAGAGCTGCATGTTCAAGGAAGCCATGAATATCCTCAACATGCTCTTCACTGGTCTCTTCACTGTTGAGATGGTTCTGAAACTAATTGCCTTCAAACCTAAGGTAGGTGTTGTGGATTTGGAATTTTCTTCCCTGTGTACATGCTGGGTAGGAGGAAGGAGAAGCAAGAGGCAAATATATGTAACAGCACCCCTCCATCACCCAACCAGTAACTGAACTGAAACAGTTGCTCTCTGGATTGGAGTCTCACCCTGTGTTTGAAGGAATCTTTCTTACGTAGAAAGTATACATTTTAGGAGGGGAAAGAACTTGGTTCTTTGTTATTATGAAGTCATTATAGTTACTTCAGAATTAAGCTGTAACATGATTTCCATGATGAATGCTGTTCGAATGCTCTCTGACTGTCCTAAAATCAAATTATATTACATAATTTAGCCTGAAACGGTTCATGATCAGTCTCCAAGGCAAAACAGTATTTTAAAAAGAGAAGAACAAAAAAACAAAGTTAATCAAATCCAACTCATTTCAATTTATGGAACTTGGTGAAACATATGTTGAAAAAAATGTTCCAACTGTCTTATTCCTATGTCAAAATGGATGGCAGGTTGGGCCTGTGTACTTGTCCTCTGTGGGGACTATGGCAAAAGTCTGGGATTGATGACTTTCATTCTGAAATTTAAAATTGATGGTTACTATTAGGAGCACCATTGGATCCTGTCTGAACAGAATATGATGTTCACAGGAGTATTATGTTCCATCAGTATAACTCTACCAAAGGAAAAGTTTGAAATTTAAAAGCTCTTCCAAGTTGGCCAGTACACCTCTTAGTCATACATGATGCAAGTTCTTTAACTTTGTAATGTATATTCACTATGTGTCATGAGGTCTAGATAAGGATTTTAACAAAGCAATGATCTCCAACATGTCTGATGACCAAGCTTGTAATTTCTGTCACAAAAGTTAGAAGCACTTCCCTTTTCTATCTTGCCATATTCCTATCCCTCCCCACAGTAACATTCTGGTCATCCTCCATTAAAACCAACTTTGTTTTACAACATCACCTCTAGGTTGACCCTTCTCTCATCCCACCCAATACCTTTCTCTCCTCCACCACCTTTTCTATAATATCTTTGACAAACTAGAGATAGATTTCATAGATTTCATAGACATTAGGGCTGGAAGGGACCTCAGAAGATCATCGAGTCCAGCCCCCCGCCCAAAGGGCAGGAAGTCAGCTGGGGTCATAGGATCCCAGCAAGATAAGCATCCAATTTGCTCTTGAAGGTGTTCAATGTAGGTGCTTGAACCACTTCTGATGGCAGGCTGTTCCAGACCCTGGGGGCTCGGACAGTAAAGAAATTCTTCCTTATGTCCAGCCTGAAATGGTCTTGTAGTAGTTTGTGACCGTTCGACCTCATCATCCCTTGGGGTGCTCTGGTGAACAAACGTTCCCCCAGATACTGGTGGTCACCCCTGATAAACTTATAGGTGGCCATCAGATCACCCCTGAGCCTGCGCTTTTCCAGGCTGAAGAGCCCCATGGCTCTCAGCCCATTGTCGTTAGGTCTGTTTTCCTGACCTCTGATCATGCGCGTGGCTCTTCTCTGGACTCTCTCAAGCTTCTCCACATCCTTTTTGAATTGTGGAGCCCAAAACTGGACGCAGTACTCCAGCTGCGGCCTCACCAAGGCCGAGTACAAGGGGAGAATGATGTCAAGGGATTTGCTTGAGAAGCATCTATGGATGCAAGCCAGCGTTTTGGTCGCTTTACTAGCCACAGCATCGCATTGCAGGCTCATGTTCATCTTGTGGTCAGTGATGACCCCCAAGTCTCTTTTCTTCGGTAGTGCTAGCCAGCGTAGCACTGCCCAGCCTATAAGGATGCTGCAGGTTTTTCTACCCAAGGTGGAGAACCTTTCATTTTTCAGTGTTAAACACCATCAGGTTCTCGTCTGCCCATTTGCTGAGCCTGTCCAGGTCAGCCTGGATCACCCTCCTGTCTTCGGGTGTGGATGCTTTGCCCCAAAGTTTGGTGTCATCGGCAAAATAGAGGACTATTGGAATAGAGGACTATTCGAAATCATTATCTCTATGCCCAGCCATTCCAGTAACTCCTTCCCTTCTCCTATTATTCTATTAAATATAGCGCTTACACAGATTAAAAACTTCCCCTGATGTGGAAACAAAGGTTGGAACTTTTTGTGAGGTCTCAAAATGGAAACGCAGAGTGGGGGGCCCCTGTTCGAGTTTCCCCTCTCCCCCATGCTTGTAGGCAAGGAGGAAAATCCCCTGCAGGAGGTTCTCCTACTCACCAACCTGGTTGGGGGGAATCTGCAAGCAGGAGTTTTCTCCTTCTTGTAAACATGCCTCAAGTCAGGGTGCAACAAGTGAGGATGTTTATAGATGACCTTGGAGTGCAATCAGCTGTGCTATGCCATATCATGGCACAGCTGATCATGCTTCAGTAAAGATGTCTGTTTCTAGCCAAATAATTCAGTTAATTCATACTTTTGGGGGCGGGGCAATGACCAGTGGGAATTACAGAGGGAAAGGAATTCATCTACAGAAAGAGCTAATACAGAAAAAAAAATCCTACCTTGAGCAGTCTATTAGAGCTGAATTCAGTTCTGTATTAGGACCATGACTCAAAGCCTGGGAACATCAAAATGCACTCTGCAACTCCCTGCTGCCTTCCTTGTGTGACCTGTAGTCAGCAGCAGTCCTTCTTGGACTCCTCCATCGTGATCTAAACTGCCTGCTGAAGAAGGAAACCACTGTTTCCACAAGGCTATTTGGATCAAGGTGGGCCACTGTAAGGTAGAGCCCATAGTGTCTCTGTCTCTGAACCACACAAATGGATCTGAAAATGACTGTAAGTAGAATATGCTCTATTTTATGCATCTCACCTAGGTGCAGTCTTCCAGTTCTGAGGCCACTACTAGGCAAGGGCTGGGCAATGCGGCTGGAATAAAAATGAACACATTTGGATTGCAGATAAGTGGTTGTCCCAGTGAATCTGAATGGTCTGAGAGATCTTTTCTTCAGTCTGGGTGAAAGGCACCAAGATACCAGCAACTCCCTTGAAACTGCCCAACTTCTCGAGCGGAAAGAAAACCGAGAGACTTTAAGTGCTATTAATTTTGCCCAGATATAAATGACTAGCTTAAATGCTTACGAGATCTCTGCCCTAGGCAGAATTGGCTGCTGTTTCCGAAGAAGTAAAGACCAAATCAATCTTTGATTGAGCTGCTTTGTCTTTTTTGATATTGTGCCCAAACTCTACTCTTCTCATTCTGAGGAGTTCCCAAACTTGAGGGAGCAGCTACTACTTTAAAACTGACAGCAAGAGAACATGAAAGCTAGATGACGCCCTAAAGGTATTAGATTCTTGGATGAATAACAATAAGAGGGTATACTTTCTGGGGAGAATAGTGCCAGAGAAGCAAAGGTGGGAGAAGCAGCAGAATGAAAATTTGCAAGTTTGCTCTTGAGAACCATCCACTTCCTTCAGCTGCAGGTCTTCCGAGCCCAACAGGAATCAGTGTAGATAATATAACCATAAGGAAACTGCCATGCAGTTCTTTCGTTCCTAGTCACTCCCTGAAGGATACTTCAGAATGAGAATGGGCCCAGCATCCCTCAGTAGTTATAGTTAATGTCAGGGTGCGGACAGACATAATGCTTAGAATATGCTAAATACACTTCAGACCCCAAGGGCACATCCCCATGAGTGCACACTTGCATTCCCCATGGACCAAATAGCAGCAGTACATATTTTTGCTACTGTTATTTGTCCCTGGGCATGCCCCTGCATATGCAGTCTGGCAATACTCAGATTGCCCTGGGTGAGACAGGGGAAGCTGGAGCCAGTACCTGGGCTGGCCCCAGCAGCCTTACCTGAGTTCCTGGGGGTCTCCTGGGGAAGCAGTGGTGGTAATCCAGGTCCTCAGACCCTGGCCAGCAGCCAGAACATGGCTCTGGCTGGCCAGGCTCCCTTCTGGTGGTACACACTGCTGCCACATGCGCTGCGTCACTTTCCTGCACCATTTTTTTTTTTACAGCAAGATCTCTGTGTCAAAAAAACCCACTGTGCTGCAAACTAGCAGTGCAACAAACATGTACCCATGTACCATGTGTGGTATGCGGTGCCAAAAAATGGAAGTGCACACCTCAACAGTCTAGATGTGCAGGGCCACTTAAAATTGGTTTAAGGAACATTTCAAAAACACACCAGGAAGATCAAGTAAAACTTTGAGTGGTCTTCTGTAAGCCAGCTCAGTGCTACATGGAGATGCATAGCATTCCATGCCTAGTGTTTCATCAGTCCTCCAAGCATCTCAAACTGCACTGTGCCTCAATGCCTCTCCCCCCAAGCACATGGGGCATTTATATACATGCTCCAGGAGGAGGGGCACTTTAAATAGAGTGGCTCCAAGAGGCGCTCTAATTAAAGCACCCAGAGTGTCACATGTATGAGCATCCCCATGCTGAAAAATGGTGAGGGGGGCACTTCAAAAGCTCATCAAACAAGCTTTAGTTAAAATGCCCCCATTTTTCAGCATGCAGATTCTGATATACATGACACTGGAGTCTGCTGGAGCATGGTAATTACCACATTCCAGCAGACATGATTAACCAAGTTATATTATTAATTGAGTTATATTAGTAATCGATATTATTAACTTGAGTTAATATATTATTAACTTGATTGAGTCCGCTGTAACTTGCTGTAATTACAATGCATCAGAGCAGCCTTGATGCACGTGTGTAGGTGCCCAGCTGCTCTGGAAAGCAGCCAGGACTCTGCTGTGCAAACAGACCCCAGTCTACATAGGTGAAGCAAAGCTTCCATGTCAGTTTGCCTTCCTTGCTACAAACACTGAGTGGTGGAGTCCCAGGCTCACTCTGGGCAGAGAGTGGGAGTGGAGGGTTTGTCAGGTGCTGGGAACCTGCTCTCTGGTAACCAAATAGGTGACCACACAGCCTCCCCCCAGCACCTGGCAATCCCTCTATTCCCAGCACTACCCTAAATGAGCCAAGGATCCTGTTGAGTGGTGTCCATTTCCTGCTGCAGCGCGCGCACGCGCACACACACACACACACACACACAAATATACCTGTGCGTCCTCAGTCAAGATACCACCACAAAATTTTTGGTGACATGTAATTATGATCTTTAATAAACTCAATCAATCTTTTTCAATTTATTTTTATTTATTTTCTTTTTTTTTTCTTTGAGAAGGGGAGTGGAAATTGCAATTGTGGGTTATGATGTCTTCCTCTATACTGGTGACCAGCCAGTCCAGGACTTCCTTCCCCTCTAGAGGAATCCTTAGGAAAACTCCACATACTGGGAGGCTTGATGGTCTGGATACTTTACCATCACTTGGCGGCATTTTGTCAGCAGTGCAGTCCCTAAAATGTGACAATTCTACTTAGACCCCTTTAGCAATGTACATGTGGACACTTCCAGCCACAGACAAATGTGACCTGGTTCCTAATCAGTGGCATTCTTAGAACAGGTCACGTGTTATGTCTGTCTGCACCATAAGACTCTCTCAGCAAGGATCATAGCAGGAGCTGTTGAAGGAGCAATAACTGTGTGGAGCACATTGCTGCTCATTCATGCCTTGTCCAAGAAAAATGACCTAAGGGAATGAGATGTGTGCTGTAGCCATCCAGGAGCTCATGGCCACAGAACCTGTTTTTCTCAGGAGAAATCACTGTAGAGAATAGTACATGAATGACAGCTGAGTTGAAGAGTCGAATTACAGCAAACCTAGCCTTCCCAGCATGAAAAAGGCCAGCACTGGTGTAATAGCCATGACTATGAGGAGTTTATTGATACTCCTATCCAAGCTCTTTTCAGCAAGTTTTTGAAAGACATGGCAAGATCTGATTCTGAATAGATTTTTCACTATATCCAGGGACCCTCCATCATTATTTATCTCTTGATGCTTGTTTTCTTGAGGAGGCATGCTCTGCTGAGTCTGTTTTCTTGGTAGCAAGAGAAAGACCCCATAGGAAATCAGTTCCAGAAGTGCGAAAAGCCCGAACTCTGCCTAGCACAGGGAACTCAGTTGATGAATCCAGATCTAAAATGATGGTACTTTGTTGATGTGAGAGTAGAGATCCAGAGAACAAAAAACCAGTCTTTAGGCTGAAGAACCACATTAAATCAAGGGCTCACCTCCTGGCACTATGTTGTGCTCAGTAAACAGTACTCAAAGGCAGTACACAGACGAGGGGGTTTCTGGCACTAGTGCTGGTTGCCTCTGCAATCATCTGCTGGGTTTCTGTCCTCCTCTTTTGGCACTATTTCATAAGCAGTGCCTCCTCTTTAGTTAGTCTTTGTGGTTTACTACATCAGTAGGATACTCTCCCCTCAGGGGCAATGCTGTGTTTTAGCTGTTTTAGCCCTTTATTTGCAGAAGAACAGGACAGTACCGCCTCTGAGCAAATGTCTTTCTGTATGCTATGCATTTCCTGGAGGAAAAGAGCAATCCTCTCAGGTTTTAGCAGTGTAAGGCACACGGACTGTCACTGGCTGACCTACTCCAGGCTGGAGGAGGAAATGAAGAGTGAAGATTTGTTAATAATGTGAGAGAGAGTTACAGTGGCTAGGGCTGCTGATAAGGAAAGCATCCACTACATGCCTATATCTCCTTACAGACCATTAATAGGTTGCTCTAAAGCATGACTCCCAAATGATCCAGAGTGTTTGTTGTGGCCAAGTCCCATAAACTGATTCAAAATGAGTTATTTCAAACAGGCAGGCAGTTTAAAGTGATGCTGTTGAGACAAAGAGAAATTAGCCTTTTCGTGTTTTGAGCCAACCATTCTGTTGAGCTGTTTTGTGATCTGGGCTTTTCTTATTAGGATTGCAGGGGATAGTCCAATATTTGTACCCAGGCATTGGTGTCTCCCACCCCAGCCTGCCAATAACAAGCCTGTAATCTGGCATTTCATTAAACATGAGAGGCTGATTTTACTAATGCTGTAACCAGTGCCACTGCCTGTTTCATGCAGAGATGCATATTTATAATTTATATAGGTAAATAAAATGGATAAAGGAGCAGATTCATCCCTCCTTTAACTCTGCTGGCTTCATTGAAGTTACAGGAAATTAATATGAGGATGATTTTTTTCAAGGAATCTTAGAGCCATCAGAGCAATTAAATTGATTCTTTAATTGCTGAGTCTTTCATGCCATACTTATCTTCTCAGGAAAGGAGAAAGGAGAAGTATCCTTTCAGAAACATTCAGTAAGCCATAAATAAGAATTTTGATAGCTATGGATTTCCACTTCCACCTTCTCCATTGCCCCAAATTCAGAAAGATACTTCAATGGGAAGGACCTGCAAAAAATCAGGCACAGATTTAGGTACCTTTGCTGAATCAGTGAAATCCTGGGGAATCTCAAGGAATCATAGACATCAGAGCTGTTAAAGATAACCAAGTTCAGTTTCCTTATCAGCCTTTGTAGGGGCCATCATGTTTCTCTTCTTGGCATTTATATGTAGGTGACTACTATGTCACGCACAACTCAGCGTATACAACTTGGGGCATGTTTATTCTTCACAAGATAACTACTTCAGATCTTTCATTATCATTGCTGAGTTTCTTTGAATTCCCTCCATTTTAATATTGTTTCAGCATAGCAGAATTCAGAATTGCATTCATTAGTCTAAATGAGTCTCACAATAAATCCAGGAGCTATGCCCCCCTTGTAGTTCCAGGAGGTTTTGACACTCAAAATAGTGGGAGTCTTGGCTGGCAGTCCTTTTATTACTAAGGAAACACTCCCACCCTTGATCATAATTGATTCCTCCTTGTTTATTAATAGAGCAACTTTCTCTTTAATTTTTCTTTTTCTCCAGATATATTTGCCTTTCCTCATTCCCCTTTAAGCCCTTCAGTTAGTGTTAATCATGCATTTAGTGCCATTCTATTTTCTTTTCTTTCAAGCCTGCAAAATTGCTCATCTGTTTTGGTTCCCTCCTTGCTACTCCATTTCTAGTGCCTGTTCTTTTATACACTCAGACTTTTGAACAGTCTGTCTCAAAGCCATATTGACTGCTTCCTATTCCTTGTCTTCTAGCCTTTCAGAGGAATTGCTGTCTGTCATGCCTAGAATAGGATGCTTCAGCCTTTTCTCACACCACTGAATTTTTATATACTCTTCCATTATACCATTCTTATCAAGTCCCTCAATTTATGAAATCCAATGCTCTTCAGACTCTAATAGCCTAAGAAATGTCTATGTATCTAAGGATAATGTATCCTATGATAAACTTTATGATACCTGAGCACTTCTCTCTCATCAAGAATTCTGGCATATTTGGGTGGATCAGAATAAGGACCCTTCCACTGATATAATCATATCAAAAAACCTGGCTGCAACAAAGTTATTTCCAGTCCATTCCTGCAAATTACTTAAGGTCCTTTCTGTGTATTACAAATGGCAAACATGCTTGTGTTGCAACCAGGTCCTCCAGAGTGGAGTGGGTTTGTGGAATATGCCATATTTCATATCAGGAGTACAACTGGGACATAAATGGTTTGCCCTTGACCCTATGGGGTCAGGACCAGATGGGGCAGGAAGCATGAGTGCCAACTAAAGTAGAGAGTCAAAAGATCAAAAGCAGGCAGGTCAGAAGGCCAAGGTCTGTAAGGGACTGGGATGCAGGCAGTCATCATAGGTAGAACCATGAGTTGAGGGGATGAGGTAGGTAAGGGAGGTCAGCAGTCATTAGCCAGGGGTCCAGTGTAGGCCGTTATAGCTGTCCAGGACTGAGATTTGGGTGATCTCTGAACGAAAGTCACAAGCCCTGAGCCCGCTGTCAAAGGACAGGGGTTTGGACTGGAGCATAGGGTCAAGAAGCCAGCAAGCCTGGAAGCATGGGGTCAAGGAGCTAGAATGGCAGACGGGAAGCACAGGGGTCTGAGTAGATGGCTGGAACAAGGAGTCAGAAGGCAGGAGCCAGGGAACCAGATAAAGCCAGGACACCAACAAGAAAAACCCAAGGAACAGGAAAATAGGAACAAACAAGCAAGAGTCATAGTCTAGACAAAGAGGTATTTGTCCTGTTGAGTAGCTTGCTGGGCACTGAAAGAGGAGACTTACAAACAGACAGCCACACACATGCAGGCAAATGAGACCATCTAGGAGTAGCTAGGCCACTGACAGCTAGGCTCACTCAGTAATCAGGGTCAGCTGGGGCACTTTATCCTGCTTGCTACCCTAACTCCCGAAACTTCAGGATTGGGTTATCCATGAGAGAAGACTAGAGCTTCCCTATGCCAGGGAACACCTGACTGCAAGCCACCCACAGCTTGTGACTAGACAGGCCTGATTGTTAAGGTTCACACATTGTAATTTCTTTCTACATTGGATTTGGAGAGGGGAGGTTTTACAGATTGTGGCTGGATAGCCATCTGCCTGATTTCTCTCATCAGCCTCAACTTCATCGTTCTCTGTAACAAACAGCAAGCTAGAACAGACTGAACTAAAAGAGCTTCTGACTGACTGTCTTACCTACCCACTGCAAAAAGGGCACTTTTCCCTTCCTTTATTGACTTTGTTATTTGGAGACAATAGCCCGCAAAGGAAAAGGAGCATGGGTCTGAAAGAGAACAAAGAAAATACTGAGCCTTAGGCTTTGAAAAGAAAAAATATAGAAGGGGCAGTATAAAGAAGGAAAAGATACTGGGCTTCTTTTGAGGGTGAAAGTGAGGAGAAGATAATATAACATGGAGAGAACAGGAACAGACCAAATAACAGAATGTAATGACAGAAGAAAGAGGGAGAACAAAAGAAAAGAATAAATAGAGAAGTTGGGATATGGGAGAGGAAGAGAAATAAATCCAGGAGGATTTGTAAACAATGGACACAGTAAAGGAGAGGCTATTTCTAAAGGAAGAGAAAAGAAAAGATAAAGAAAGAGGAGAACACAAAATAGACAAAGAGAAAACTAGCTTGAAAAAATGACAAGAAAAAGAAGAGCAGATACAGAGAGAGGGGTAGAGGAAAATAGGGAGATGAAAAGGTAATAAACTTGAAGGCAAATGGAAATAAAAACCACGGGAAGATTTCCATAGCTTTTAGGCTATTTTTGCGTTTGTTTCATGAAAGTTCCCTGGCAGGCTTCCCATGCCTTCTTGTTGGAGAAGCAGCGGTTTCTTACTCACAAGGCTCCTGCTGCATTGTTCTGCTAGGATTAGAACTGGGTGAATAATCTGCAACAAATAATCTGTCCACTGTATTTCACCTTTTCATATATGGATTGGGAGTGAAACACTCACCTGGTGCAAAGTGCACAGAGAAGTGGTGTGTCCCTTTTGCACACCACAAAATTGATGTACGCATTGGACCAAGATAAATATGGAGGTCAGGGGCCCTGCACAGCCAGCATGGAGGAAATAGAACTGGTTATTCACAAACAGATTCGCAGATATATTAATAAACCTGCCTGCAGACTGGAGTAGTGCCCATTAGGTTGACCAAACAGCCACAGGTCCCAGGTCATGGGAGTAAATCTGAAATAGATAAGGTATCATTATGCTCATTGCACACAGAAGAAAACTGAGGCAGAGGGATTAGGTCCCTGAATCAGAAAGGTACTTGTGGCACTGCTCAGAAGCTTAAAGTCCTGTGTATGCTTAAGTACTTTGCCACATCAGGGTTGAATGTTTAGGGAAAGGTCAGTTGAGGAGTCTGGAAAAGGCAGCCAAAGAACCCTAATTTCCCAGCAACCAGCCCAGTACATCAGCTATGACAGCTTTTTATGATGTATTTTGTATTTGCAGTGATCTTTTTGCTAAGAGCTGGGAATGCAACAGGCTTCCATGCTTTTTGCATGGTGTATGTATTATGACAGAGCTCAAATGTATGGCCTTGAACGTCCATTAATTTAACGCATTCTCTGACACTCATTCACAGCGCACCTGTACTGCAGGTATTCCTGAACTGTGTCTTCCTGTACTTTTGAACAGCCCCTACCACATTTAAATTGCTACAATAATGAAAAAAGTATAATAATTAATAGTTAACTCCAAACATAAAGGATCAGACTCTCCCACTCCTTTATGGAAGTCTGTGGTTAGAAGGCTGGGTGGAGGCAGCAGACAGTTAGACTTGCTCCCTCCATTGCATACCTGGCTTCATAGCCAATTATCATGAAAGATACTGGACTTTGGGCATATGAGCCAAGGGCAACAGAAGTCCTTCTGCCCGGGGAACAATGGAGCTGCTTTCTCCAGACTTCTAGACATGGGGGTTACAGTGGACAGTAAGCTGAGAATGAGTCAACAGTGTGCCCTTGTTGCCAAAGAGACTAACGGCATCCTGGGCTGCATTAGTAGTAGTGTTGCTAGCAGATTGAAGGAAGTGATTCTTCCCCTCTATTCAACACTGGTGAGGCTACACCTGGAGTACAGTTTTGGGCCCCCTGCTACAAAAAGAATATGGACAAATTGCAGAGACTGTAGTGGACAGCAGTGAAAATGGTTAGGGTGTTGAGGCATATGACTTATGAAGAGAGGCTGAGGGAACTGGGCTTATTTAGTCTAGAGAGGAGAAGACTGAGAGGGGATTTAATAGCAGCCTTCAACTACCTGCAGGGTGGTTCCAAAGAGGATGGAGCTAAACTGTTCTCAGTGGTGGCAGATGACAGAACAAGGAGCAATGGTCTCAAGTTGAAGCAAAGAATGTTTAGGTTAGATATTAGAAAAACTTTCTCATGGGGAAGTTAGTAAAGCACTGAAACAGATTACCCAGAGAGGTTATGGAATCTCCATCCTTGGAGGTTTTTAAGACCTGACTAGACAATGCCAAATGGCATAGTTGGGGATAGTACTGCTTTCTGCAGGGGGTTGGACTAGATGACTTCTTGAGGTCCCTTCCAACCCTAATTTTCTGATTCTGATCTCTGGGGCTGCAATGCTTTCTAGTGCAGGCATAGATGGGCTGGGGAGAGGGAAAGCTGTGACCCCACATTCTCTCCTCCTAGCCTTAGAAGTTGGCCAAATGTGCCTGGGAAACAAGGTGCACCATGCCAGGCATGCCCAAAAAGCTAGGAAAGGCAGAAAAGACAAATGCTTTAAAAGGGGGTCTTGTGTCTCCTGTACCTCATACTGTACCATAACTCCCAGGGGTGGTGTGGCCATACCTCACCCAAAACACAAGTCAGTGGCTAAAAGTCAGTCAAGCATAGAGCACGTCTAGTAGGGCTTCTACCTAGAAAAGCACTAGATAGAAAAGCATCTGGGGGTTGCAACTACATGTCCTCAGACAGATACTGTTTAGGATTTTTTTAAATTAAACCTCTTACAGGAACCAGGTTACAAGAAAAAGGGGAGCCATATCCCTGTGAGTGTAGGGTCTAGGTTCATTAGGTTAGAGTGCAGCTGAACTAGCCAGAAGAGTACTGAACAACAACACTGCAAGGCAGAGTAAGGTGAGCTATATCCCTGTAAGTGTAGGGTCTAGGCTCATTAGGTTAAAGAGTGCATCTAGCCAGAAAAGCTGAACAACAACACTCCAGGGCAGAGTAAGGTAATGAAGCACACAACAGGGTCCTGGGTAACAGGACTGCTCTGCTAACATCCTCCAGGCACACACACAAACACAGCAAATAATGTACCGAGTCCTTTATGTGAGCATCCAAGGAACCCTCCTCAGTGCTTACTTTGTATTTCAGGTATTTTTTTTAAATCTGAGATGACTATAAGATCAACCGAGCCCATATAACCTATTTACTGCTGATCCTACTGAACCATCAGTAGGGTTCTTGTAATTTGTAGGAGTTTGAAGGAAAGTAGAGCAATGTCAGATAGGGCTGCACAAAGCTTTGGTTCCTGATTCGATTCAGTGGAGATTCAGCCTGTTTTGGTGGCCAAATCTCTTAATCCGAATCAAATCAGAGGACCCTTTAATCTCTTCAAATCTAATCAGAACCCTCCAAATTGATCAGAGAGATTCAAAAAGATTTGAAGATTTGGACACAGAGAAAGCTTTAAATGTTTTTTCTACATACCTCTAGGTAGCAGGTGGCTCATGAATGCTGTGATGCTGAGGCACATGGGGTGTCCCACAGAAGCGCGGGGGACTCCCCAGCATGCTCAGCAGCAGACCCGGAAGTGAACCAGAAGCACTTCCAGTCCACTTCCAGGTCTGCCGCCAAGCAAGTGAGGGCCCCCCCCCACACTCCTGTGAGACACTCCATGTGCACCAGCATTGCAGCAGTCATGAGCCGTGCCTGCTACCTCGAGGCATGTAAAAAAAAACATTAAAACTGTGCCTATGGCTGAATTGCTGATTCTCCCAATCAGCATTGAATCTTCAGATTCAGATTTAGCCGAATCAAATCAGGGACAGTGATCCGAACTAATGAATCGAATCACTGTCCCAGATTAGGCCCAAATTTGAATCCAAATCAAATAGGACCCGCTTCGCACACCCCTAGTGTCAGAATCCACAGCCTGGACTGGAGATGCAATTAAGCTTCAAAGACAACAGAAGTCACTGTTGCAGCCAAACACATTGAACATTATAAAAATATTCAATGTGGACTATCAAACCTTCTTCTAGCTTCCAGGACACTATTTCCAAACTAGCCTGGGTCAGTAAGCATCAAAAGTCTTCACACTGAACACTACTCAGTGTCCTGCATGAGACAAGCTGGTCTCAGTCCAGTTTCCTAGTAGAAAGGTATCCATATCACAAAATGCAGTAGCAGAATTGTCTTCTTTGTTGGCAGTCCCAAAGCTGAATGAGTATGAAGAACAAACTGCCCATCCCTTGTAGAAATGTTCCTGTTATAATTGAGACACATTGGGGGAGGAGGCTTTCAACAACCCAAAGTACTGTCAGCAATCCCTCATGGTCAAAGATGATCACTCCCATGAGTCAAGTAAAGAGTTGTAGATGAGTCCATTGATGGCTAAGAAGGCTGATACCAGTCAAACCAAAGTATGTATTACAACCCAAAGTATATGCTAATATCCTAGCCACAGCCCAAAGTATATGCTGCGACTCCTGTAATTTTTGCAAACAAGCCCTGTGCAGTGTGGCTAGCCAACCTGGTGGAGGACTGCTGGAAAATTCAGGAGGCAAAGACAAATGCTAGGGAGTTGGGTAGGAGCCTTGTTAAGGAGGGACCTTTTCCTTCACAGTAAACCTACCCTGGGAATTTACATATTACTGCAACATTGTGACAGATTTATTTCCAGTCTAGCACTTGAGGGTTTTAATGTCATTATGAACGATCAAAAAATAATGATATGACTGCACAATGCAACAATGTGGGAAGCATGGCATTAGCTATTACACTTAATTATTTAATATGGGGAATTAGTCAAACAATGCTGAAAGCCCAGTGGGATGGTGCATTGAGGTCTCATTCATGAGCATGAAGCATGAGCAACTCCATGAAAGGGGAACAGTTCCAGAGAAAAGATAACACAGAAGGGAAGTCTAAGCCTCAGGCAGGCTCATACAGAATGGCCAAAAGTGCTTATAGGTCTAAAGCTCCACTATCTTTAAAAACAATCCCAAGTAACAGAGTGCAGTACTTTCATTTTGTTAGGATGGTGGGGACCAACCTTTTTGGCAGATGTGACACAAGCCCCACACCCTGCCTGAGTACCAGTCCAGTCTCCTTTTCTGCTTTCTGCCCTGTGCCCCCTGCCTAACTTCCTGCTGTTTTCCACTTCCTGCCTCACGTACTGCTGTGCTAACTGTCCCCTCCCCAATCTACTGCTTGCCACACACAAAGGCTTACTTGTGCCATTTGTGGCATTTGTGCTGCAGGTTGGCCACCTGTTAAGAAATAATGTATCAGAGGCCACTTGGAATAAGGCACTGAACAAGGAACCAGGTGACCTGATTTCTCTTTTATGCTTTGTCACTTCCGTGCTTGCCCACATCATTTTAGATCTCTGTACTGGCTTCCTCATGGGGATAATGATCCTCCTTTGTAAAGTGTCTTACAACATATGGATAAAGTGTATGGTAGGAGTATTATTGGTGTTATTCCATGAATGGAAAAACTCTGCTCCCTGTGAAATAAGGTTCTTTTGGAAAATTCAGAGAAAACTAGAATAAACAAAAAAGGCATTTTGTGCCTGAAAGCTTGTCTGACATCTTTCCCAACTATATAGTTGTTCCATTAAAAAAATATTACCAGATAAACATTGCTTCTTGCATATTCCGTTGACAATCATGGCTAGAAGAACTTAGGACCTACAGCCACAGTGGTTTTCTAAGAGAATTTCATCCAGTTCCATCCTTTTTTGCAGTATTCTCCATCCCTTCCTATTAGGCTAGCCTGAAATACATTTCTACCACTACTAGGAAGTGTTTTCAAGATAATGGCATTGCCTCGGCCACACGTCTAACCCAGTCTATAAACCAGGTATCCTGAGATCACACATCGAATTTCAGGCCTCCTACACAAATGGTTGTGTATGAATCATGATGACAGGCACCTTAGGACAGTGGTTCTCAACTTTTTTTAGGCTTGAGACACCGCTGGATAGGCTTGAGGCACCCCTCAGAAAAAGACAGCTCTTAGCTGTCACTTGTTTTTTGATTACAGAAAAACAATAAAGTGATTCTTCTGTTGCAGAGAATTCAGAAAGACCACGCCAGGCCAGAATGGTTATAACACTGTGGATTCCTATTTGAAATCTGAGGGTTTATGTTTGCACATCTAACAGTACTAACAAGGTATGGCACCCTGCTACACCCTTGAAAGGATCTCAAGGCACCTCAGGTTGCTGTAGCAGCCTGGCTGCGAATCATTGCCTTGGAATAAGCAGAGGTAGACAGAGATATGAGTATGGAACTACACTGTTGTCCTCACAGAAAAGACCTACTTATCTGCAAGTGGCTAGTGCTTGAAGAATGAACTGGACTGCAAGACCTGGAAACGGAAGTCCTTTCTTCAGAGAACAGAGACAGTACAGACTGCTGCAAGAGGGTTCCCAAATGCTGCTCCTAAAGCTGTCCACTAAGAAGAGAGAATAGTTCAGGCTCCATAAATATTTCTTCCAAGACTGCCAATAGGGAGACCAGTTAGTACCAAATGGTGTAACAATTCCCCATTTTGCAATGGGACTACTCATTCACCAGGAGCACAACTGAAACCAGTAACTCACTTTGAATACCACGGGATGTCAAACAGCAACAAGGTGGTGGTAAACGAGATGGTGACCACTGATTTCCTGATCCAGGTTCACAACAGTGATCCAAAAGTGAGCCTCAGTCTTATTGATAGCCCACAGTGGCATCAGCTCCTGCAATATCTTTGATTCTAACTTGTAAAGGACATTATGATTGGTCAATCCACCAAATCCGTGGGGGAAAATCACCTATCTGCTATCAGTGGTTTTTAATGTGGGAAATGTGAGAGTGCGGGAGTCAGCATGAATCAGGAAGGCAGGACTGAAAAACAAAGTATGCAAGTGATTTACCATGAATCTTGCTCTAGCAATTTGAGATTTCTGTTGCTGTTGTTGAATAAACAAAGAGAGGCAGAGGATTTCTTTAAAAACAACTGGACCTTTTAAGCAGTCTCAGGAGTTGAAGAACTTGTCTCCTTTTGACTGTGTAGATTTGATCGAGTACAGCAGGGATTGTATGGTTTCCCGCAGTAGTGACTCACTACAAAGAGTGATAGGTGAATTGCAATGACTGTCTCAGAATTAATCCATCACTGGGTGAGAGCTGATAGGATGCAAATAGATGCTGTTTTCCTACAGTCTGTCATAATCTCCAGGCAGCTGCATCCTCCATTTTATTCCTTCTCTATTAGACACTGCTAATTTCAATGATTGCTCTTACAGCTAAATTGTATCTTAACAAAACAGGATTTGCATTACCTCTTGGTGTCAGTATTTTTGTAGCTCTGTAATATTCTGCTCTCACCCAGGCTGGTGAAATGGTATGCCAGAGTTCAGAACACACTCTCCATGTACTTCAGTTTCATTCTCTTCATTAAAACCAAATGCTGAATGTAGAGGTGCTGTGCTAGTTCCAGCCAGGCTGTAGCAGGTCATCTCATTTTACAAAGCATCAGCAAATTCTTATTTGATTTCCATTCTAATCAAGAGGAACTTTTTATCTCCTAAGAAAGCCCATTCTTTATTAGGACATCATCCTTAAATCAGTCCCTCTCCCCCATACAGGCTTTTCCAGGAAACATATAATACTAATATTAATGATTCTTTCTATTGTCTCCACTGGCAGGATTACTTCAAATGCTCTGAGACCAGAGGTTTTCCAATGAATTTTATTTCCTGTTAGTTGTCCAGCCTCCTCTCCCTCTTTGTTTCTCCCTCCCTGTTCGTATCTTTCTCACTTTTCTGCTGTACTGCAGCAGCCTCTTCCACTGGGGACCAACTGACCTACTTTCAGATCCCACTGGGTAGATGCCCCAAGCCCTTGCTGCCCCCTTCATCTGCAGAAGCTTTACAGTTTGGAAATATTAGTTAATTTTTGCAAACAATGTAGTAAGAGATAGTAGTGAACTCCTGTGGCAAAGCAGATAGATATCTTTACATCAGTTAGCACAGAGGTGACCCTGAAACTCCTATAGGGTTCTGGGCTCATAACTGAGCTGAGATCACTGTTCAACCCTCCCTTAAAAACTTTGTGCTTGAACATTGATATTTAGATATCTGGATACCATTTACCCCAATTATGAATGCCAAATAACTAGGAGCACAGGCCTTCAGATAGGCTCCAATGGCCAGTGTTTTCTGTTCCTAACAAGACTTCTCAGATGCTGTACTAAAGAGTTCATTTGAATAGAAAGTAAAAGAAATGTTCTCCAGAGATCATGGTGGCTCCATTAGTGTGGAAATAAACCTTGTCATCTTGTTAGCTGAACTCAGCAGCTAGGAAACCTAAAAATGATTGCATATTCATTCTGAAATGATAAAATGTCTGCTCCCCTTGCATAAATGAGATTCCACTCCAGTCAGTCACTGTATATTTATGCTCAGTTTTTTATTAACTAATTGATCCTGGGGTGATTCACTATCAGTTACTTTCTTTGGGTGAAGCAAAAAGGAAAGCGAAGTGCTATAATGGTGGAGTTACTTCATACGTCATGAAGTAACCAAGCAAAGCTTCCAGTCTCCCCCTCCAAAAGCTGCATGGATATCACGTACTCCAGAGTATGCCACCAAAAGGGTGGCTGCAGTTGCCTAATAAATTCCAAGGGGCTTCTGTTCGGGGATGTGTAAGTATATGGTTACGTCAGGACAAAATGTCTCCCTTTAAGGGTAAAATATGGTATGGCACTCTAAATTCCTGTACTGTAAAAATAAACAGTGCCATCAAGTCACTTCCCTGGGGGAAGAAAGACCAGAACTTTCTGGTGGGAAAACTAACTTGGAAATGCAACCTTTTTATTAGATTGCCGACTCCTTCCCCATTCAACTTGTCTTTCATTAGCCAACCTGGATTGTTCCAGCAAGGGATATGGCTGTAAGAGTCACTGTGAAGTCATAACACGCAAGTCTCAAAGGGGTTTTATTCACTCTTAATATGCGCTTGTAATTCTTGACAAGATTACAAACTCCAATCCAAAACCAAGTAATCACATGGCTGTTCTTAGGTAGACGTCTCTAAGGAGGCTTAGCTTTTAAAGGAGGGAATTCATTAATTTCCACACAAGCAAAGCATTCCTTGCACCTTATTTGAAGAATATAAGCATCAATGCTCTGTGATTTCTTTCAGCCATATACCTCTGAATAATATTTTCCTAGTTCAAGCCCCTTTCTTGATAAATACAAGAGGATAAATACAAGAGGAAGGTTTTTAAAAGGTTTTTTTTTTTAATTCATGTCTTCAAACACTCAAATTATTGGAATGTGTGAAAATCAGTGACTCTGTATAAAACAGCTATGGTGTCTGAAGCCTTTTCTTTGAATTCCTTGGGTATACTTCATACATGAGTAACAATGTGCCATTTTAAGATGTCCTTCCCATGGCAACTAAGCTTAGAAGGCCATGACTTGCATCTTTAAGACTTGCTGGAAAGGATGAGCAAAGCAACTGTTTGAGTGAATAGAGAGTATAAAGCTAGAGTAACTCCACAGAAGTTAATGAAATGATTCTAGATGTACTTTGGCCTAAGTAAAAGCTGAACCTGATCCATGAGTTTACAATGAAAAAAGAGACTGCTTTCAAGGCCAGATTCTGCCTGGGAATACATGTGCACAAAGTTGCCTTTGGGCTTCATACTGCTGTCCATTAGGCCAAAGCAATGTCAGCAAGTTTGTGTTACTGCAGTTGAGGCTGAAACTTGACCCATTGGCTTCAGTGATCATCTCATCACTGGATCATCACCTCATGGTAACAAAACTTGCTGTTGGACTGGGGTCTGATTGCTCATTAAAAGAAAACTGCTGATGTGGTTAGGTTCAAAACATGTTCTGACGCATATTTGATATAATCCGAAGTTGGCACATTGTGTGTTTTTAAAAAAGGGCTGCTTAAACCATACAAAATATCTACTTATCCATCACCATTGATTAAATGTAAACAGTTGCCATTTAGGTCAGCAGAGCCTCAAATACCATGGGTATGAACTTCATCTCTGCTGCTTGATCAAAGGGAAACTCAGCTATTTCCAGAGCTGTTTGTGCTC
Organism: Gavialis gangeticus; assembly: GCF_001723915.1. NCBI lineage: Eukaryota > Metazoa > Chordata > Crocodylia > Gavialidae > Gavialis > Gavialis gangeticus. The sequence continues at coordinate 85,897,518 of NW_017729022.1, forward strand.
TTGCTGAAATCCTGGATGGCACTGTTAGTGTGCAAACACAGAAGGAAATGGAAGACAGACACATTACTGAGCTTGATCTTGCAAACCTTCACTATGTGAGCAATTCCACAGCATTCGGCATGTCTGTTCACATGAAGGAGGGTTGTACGATTGGGCCCATTGTTTTCTGGTGCATTTTCTTTACCTTATCTGAGTCCTCAGTGCAGAGGTCATTTCAGGTTACTTTCTTGCACCTCTGAATGATCTACATGTATTCTTTACTTATTCAAACTGTGTGTGTCTTTACAGTTTAATCTGCCATCCTCTCTGTCTCCTTCCTCTTGATAAAATCTAATTACAGTTTTATTCCAGGTCCATCTGGTTGCTAAAGATGC
>NW_017729022.1:85902891-85919227 GCF_001723915.1 Gavialis gangeticus
TCCAAGTATTTGAGTTGGTTTAATAAAAGTTATTGGATTTACTCAAAATTATGACCTTCCTGAGGGATTAATAGAGTGGTGGGGAGGGTCAGCCTGATATTGTTTTCACCTTCTAGGTACAAGCTCTTGGGCAGCTAAAGATGCTGGAGGTCAGCGCTGCATTCATTCTAATGTTTGTTGCATATTTTCTAGGCTGGATGCTGAATAATAATATCCCCTGACTTTGCTTTTGCTCCTGTTCCCTCCTTTCCCACTGTGGTAGACTGTGTAGTAATGGGATCCAAGTGGGAAATTTATACTCACTGAGCAGATTTTTTTAGGAGTTCAGGTTTTGAATGTGCCTCTTTCAGGTTTAACATTAAGAAGTTTTGTAGCATTTCAGAATGGGTTTTATTTTCCTCTAGCTGTTTCTTTTTTCCATAGTCCACTCTTACAATTCTACCTTCTTCTTCCCCCAGCAAATATTTTCCGTACCCTTAGTTGGAAAGTGGGGTTTCTGTGTTGGGGTTTTGGGGTGGGGAGGCTGTTTTTTCATTCCTGATCAGTTCATGGACCATAAATGTGAGCGGTCTCTTGTCCTAAAGAATCTAGCTGGGCTGCATTCCAGCATTCAGAAGGGACCTCCTGGCCAGAATCTGGCCCAGATATTAGTTAGAAACACGACAGCTCTAAATTCCCAGGCCTGGCTTTTCCAATGCCAGTAGTGGGATTTTTTTTCCTCTTCTTTTCTTTCTGCAGTGCTGCCTGGGAACTCAGGCTCACATTTTACCCATGACCTGACTTTCCAGTGCTAAGAATAGCAACCACAGTGTAACATGGGTTCACTCTCACTGGAAAGAGACTGCAGCTGGGAAAGAGAGAGGTCAGATTAGCCTGTGCTTGTGAAATAACAGGAGCATGAGGGCTCCTATTTAGGGGGTTGGGAGTCTTCTGGTTCTGAAAACTGAAGAAAAAAAGGGTTCATATAGCTAAGACCTGACCTTGGCAAAGGTATTTTGCCAGTCCTGAAGCAATAACTGTAAATCTTTGCTGAAGATATTACATCATAATAGAGGCAGACAGACAAAAGCTCAGCAGCCAGGTTGATTAACATCTTTCTAAAAAGGATGCTGTGCCTTATTCCCCTTACCACCAAAATTCATCAGAGATCTGAGGGCACTTAGTGGGGGCTGGTGTTTCCTGCACAACCGAAGGCAAACTGGAACACTGGAAGTTGCACTCAGAGTTTGCCAGAAAAATGAAGGTGCGATTGTAACATGTGCCAGCATCATTTATGAATCATATGCCACTATAATACAGTATACACAACTATAATTGGGAATACACAGCAGCATAGGATTTAACCCATGTAACCAGAGTATGTAGCCAGGGACCCAGTAGGGTTTATTCTGTGATCGCTATCACATGCTAAAGCCTGTACCATTTTATCTTCCTTGCTATTGTTGTCCAGGCTAACTAATAAATATGCTAGCACTTGCTACTATCCCACCATCATTTTGCTGTCTAGATATACCCTCAGAGTCATTTGACAGTATAGGTAGAAGAGCATAGTGTATTTGACTCAAAGCATGCTGAACTAAGAACCCTGTTCATTGGGTATGAAGAGGCAACAGGCTTATTCTCAGAAGAAGCCTAAATTAGAGCACCAGCTACCATCCCCTTTGCCGAGAGCTTCAGTCTACCTCCCTGACTAAGGCACTATCAATAAAAACTGTTTGACTAAGTGGTGCCTTGCAAATCCGCACAGGGCATCTGAGTAAAGAACAAAACATGGCAACCAGTGAGTTATAAACACTCCTCCTAATATATCTCCAGTGTTTACTACTCCCCTTATTCTGTTCTTAAATGACATAGTCTTTTTTAGCCCCTGCACAGACCATTAATAGCCAGAATCTGGACCCAGTGGTTCTGTGCACAGTTGCCGCAGGGAAACAATACCTGGAGAGAACCAAGTATCACCTTTTCTGTACCTGTCCCCAAAAGTAACTCAACCAAAGCAAATCAGATTGGGGAAAAGGCCTAGGTTGCTAGGAAGAGGGTGTTTCTGACACTTGAAGGAACCCTTCAGCCCTTATACACCTTTCACTTCACCTCCTTACATATCTCTGAGAATTGGGCCTGTGATATCTGAGAGTAGGGGACTTGAGCAGGGTGCTCCGTGTGGCTGCAGGAGGCCTGCCTATGTGAGTCAGGGCTGCAAGAACTTTCCCTCAGCTTCGAAAGCAGCACGTAGATTTAAGCGCAAAACCACTTGAGGTATCAGGGTTGTAATTCTAATGGTAATTTTGAACTGTTTTTGTCTGTCTAACATTCCTTTTTAATCCCCATCCTGCCTGCCCCTTCCTTATGTAGGGTTACTTTAGTGATCCTTGGAATGTTTTTGACTTCCTCATCGTAATTGGCAGCATTATAGACGTCATTCTCAGTGAAACTAATGTGAGTATTACTCTACCCTTCCCAGGATACCACCACCTCCTCCTCCTCTGTTTCCTTCTCTCTCTTTTTTTTCTGGTTTTTTTTCCCTCTAGTCATGCTTTTATTGAACTTGCCGTCGTCCTTCTCCTTCTCCCAGGGAAAAAAAAGGAGGAGGGCCGCCTCCTTCTTTTTCACTTGTCATAGCACCCCCCCTTGCTGTGACTGGTGAAAGCGCACAGAATTTGGGGGGGGTGTGCTTTTTTTTCCCCTCCAAAAGGTAGACATGTTTGAGTGTAACTTTCTGACTAACCAGGCTTTTGTTGATACCCTCCATCATGTGAACCGTTACAGAGGTTTGAGCAGCCAGTACTGTGTGGTAGAGTGGTAAGAGATTATTTAATATGCCCACGTAACCTCTTTCTTTTCTTATTTTTTTTCTCTTCTCTCCCTCTTTCATGCTTTTTTTGTTTTATTTTTTTTTGTTGTTTTCTTTTGTTTTTGTTGTTTTTTTTTACTTTTTTTTTTCCTATTTCTCTCTTTTTCTTCTCTCTCTTTTTTTTTTTCTCTCTCTCCTTCCTCGGCTTCTCTGCCACATGCAGCACTATTTCTGTGATGCATGGAATACATTTGACGCCTTGATTGTTGTGGGTAGCATTGTTGATATAGCAATCACCGAGGTGAACGTAAGTAGCTGGCGTCTGTCCATGATCGTGCCTGCTCTAACATTCATTTGTCTTTCCCATTTATTTATGTTTATTTCTCCCCCTCCCCTTTTTATTCTGTTTTAAGGATTGTTTTTCGTTGGTTGAAACTTTCTCTTTTGTTTTGTTCTGCTTTTACTTTTGGAACGACTTAAAGGACTTTTTGACTGTTGCATCATTTTTTTTCCCCCCTCATAATCAGCCTGGCATGATTGAAACTGTATAGCAGGAAAAGTAAATGGGATTTGTGGAGTGTAAGTAAAAGAAATTTTTGTGCCATGGGAAGCTGCTGGAGAAGTCCCACATCCAAGGCTCTGGCCTGCCCAGCATTGCATTTGGCTTCCCAGGACATTTCAACACACTCCACCCCACAGAGATCTAAAGATCAGTTCTTTCGAGGTGGAACTGAGGGAACCAAATAGAGAATATTCTCAGTACCCTCCCCACTGCTTTTCCTCAAAAAAAAATATTCATTAACCCAATATTCACAAAGAAATTCATCCCCAGTGTTTAATTTTCCTTTGAAACCAGTAGACTGAATTAAACAACATCCTTAGGCATGGGCACGTCTTAGTTCAGTTCCTATTCGGTGTAGAGCACCACTAGACTTGACACAAATTATTACCACTGGTGGTGGTCTCATCAGACAGGCCCAGGGTAGAATCGACTGTGAAGACTGAAATAAATTGTATGAATGTATATAAGAAATGTATTGTTTCAGGCAAAATTGATTATTTTTGTTACCTTATTTTGGTGAGATAGAGAATAATGGAATTAGAGAGAGGAAAAATTAGGAGGAGGTCAAGTCTGAAGTAAGCATTTGTTTATTTGAGCCAGCTCCTGATGAAATCAATACAAACCCTGAGTTGTTTTCAGTGAGAACACAATCTCAATAAATTTTACTTGGTAGCTTAAATCAAAATGGCTTAGACAGGATACAGTCAAGGGGATTGAAAACTGGCTGAAAGACTTTAAAAACAGCAGTGTATCAAGATGGGAAGAGGTCCGTAGGTTCTGTTCATTTTCTACCTTAGTTAATTTCTTTCTTAATTATCTGAAAGAAGGAGAAAGTAATAGATTAATCAAGTGCACAGGTATTAAAACTTTAATGGAAAATGTTGCATCTTATCCAGAAGGCCAAATGCAAGTAAGATACCAAAAACAGCAAGACAAAAGATCCAGAATACAATAAAAAATAACAAAATGAGATTCAGTTTAGAGAAACCTGGCAAGCAGAGAAGCTGAAGGAGACAAACAGCAAAGGCAGTAATAGTAGACAGCAAATGGGTGTGAATTTTCAAAGGAATGTGGCAGCAGAAAAAGTCACATCAGTTTTCAGCTTCTGTGCCTTTGGGGGTATCACATCAGAAACAGAGAGCTATAGTCTGCTATAGGTGGACAAAAATGTTAAATTAAACTTTTTTAGAAAAAAAGATTTGGCAACTCCAACATGTTTCACAAATTTGTGTCAATTCCATCAAAATTTTGGGTAGGGGAAAAAATCTTAAATATTCTGAAAAATTAAAATGTCACTTTAATCTTTTTAAAACAAAATATTTCCATTTTTTGGTTCAAAATGACTTTCATAGAGGCTTCCCTTCAATTTTACTTGTTCAAATTAAAAGATGTTGAAAATAGTCAAAACTGATGTACCTTGGTTGTTTTGTACCAAAATTATTCCTTTCACTTTTGATTTGCTGAAATTTATTTTTTAACTGAAAAGGAAATCTCCTTCCAACTTTTCAAAATTACCCATAGACTGAAAAGTCTATACAGCACTGCTGTGACTTTCCTTGGCATATTCTAGAAAGCGTTGGGTATCCAAATCCCAGAGAGAGACTGATTGGACGGAGTTCATAAAAGGCTGGTTAACTTCATCAAGACATTTTAAGAAAAATATGTTTTACTGTCATTCCTAGGAGTTTATGATGCTCTCCCCAGGTGGGGTTAGTTTTATGCTCTCCCCAAGCGGAGATGCATTGTCAGGATGTGGTGAGGAAGCTTGTACACTTCATATTCACGGTGTACCCATTTTCTGTATAATTTTCTTTATAAACAGAAGTCTTCAGTCTCCTGGCTGTCAGTATGGTATGTTTTATTACCACTGAATGAAAAAGGGAAGGAGAAACTGAACAAGACCCTCTCTCTTCTAAATCCAAATTTATTTCCATTTTCTATCAAGCTCCTAAATCTGTTCAGTTTTATTTCAGAATATACCGAAATGTTTGAAAAATAGCGTGCCTTTGGACAATATCTGTCCAACTGAATAATTGTCTCTCTCAGTTGATAAGGCAACAGGGGACAGTCCTTATTCCCTGAAGAGAAAATAATGATGGAATTTCATGATGGTCCCTCTGTCCCTTCTAAAGAATTCCTTCCTACTATACAGTTCTTATAGATTTCTGCACAAGTCTTTTTGTTACCTGGCATGTTTAAATCTTCTCTTTTTATCTAGGCAAGTCCTTTGCTATAAGTTCCTAATGTTTGTTACTAAAAATTTAATCCGTTTTTGCACAATCTTTTGTTGCACTGATAAATGAGCAGCAGCTAAGGAAAGAGTTTGTTTCTGAAATGTGTTGAAATCCCTTTGCACTTACTGAATAAGAGAATGTATTGTCTGTCGGCTTGTCCTGTCAGATTCCTTTCCTGCTAGCACTACCTGGTATGCTACACCTCTAGTAGATGGGCATTAGAAATAGCAACCCATTTCAGACAGGCAGGTATCATCGTCCTGATTAACATGAGGCAGCTTATCAGGTGCATTCCTTCCCTACTGCACAGGAGCTTGTTGCTTTCTCACTCTTTGTGAGTCTGAGCAAATCTGCCTTGCATGTCTGTACACTGTCTTGTCTTTTTTGAATAGGCATGGAGTTGAGGGGAAAAAACCCACAAGATCTTTTTCAGGTCACTGAGGTTCAGCTGAGGTGCTTTTGCCCATCTCATTAGGAACTGACCCAGCTTAGTTTGTGTGAGGATCTCAGAAGGTGCTTCACAAAGCCTAATGATAGTAGGTCATTTACTGAAGGTGAACCTGTCTGGTTTATGTTGCTTTGTCATGAGAGATCGTGGATGTGTAAGCATGCAGATTCCATGGAGTCCACCAGGAAGTTTGCAGTGCAGATCAGATTGGCCTGGGAAGTGTTTAGAGCTTACAGCAATGGGTGCAATGGAAAAGCCTAAGATAGATCAAGATGTGCCTTTGTTTGTGTGTAAGTGTATGTTCACATCTGTGTGTGCAGCACTGCATGCACTAGTTTGCCTCTTGACAATTGTTTTGTTTTTTTGAAAAGGAAAGTCCCAGGCCAAAAACTTCATTAAGATATATGTGAGTGTGCATGTGTGGGCTTTTGTTTGCGTATTCCATTGGTTGCAGTATATATTCCTCAATGTGTTTGGATATCTATGTAAAGAGGTATAAACCTAAGTGAGAGCGTGCATGTGTTTAGGTCCGAGTCTGTGTGTGCGTGCGTGCGCGTGTGTATATGTACACGTACATGTGTGTGCATGAGTGTGCGTGCTTGAATGTGTGAGCATATGTATTTTTGTGTACACACAAATGTAAATGGTTTTTGAAGAGATGTGTGTATCTGAGTGTAGAAACATGTTATTTGAGTATATATTTGTATCTCAATGTGCAAGTCTGTTGGCCTGCTTATGGCTAGATGTGTATGTAGATATGAGAATATATGTGTACAGGCATGTTTATCTGCATGCCTTTGAATGAATGTACATATATGCATGTATATCTCAGTGTGTGTGTGTTTGTTAGCATGCCTCTGAGTCATGTGCACTGTAATGAAAAGGCACGCACATGTGAATCAGATCCTGAGGCTGCCATCTATATTGCTCAGCCCTTGCTCAGGCAACTTCTCAGTCTTCTCAGTGACACTGAAGTAAATTGAGCACCGATGCACACAACACTGAGTTTAGGCCTAATGCTCTGACTTGCACATAGGAACACATTTCAGCAAGCTCTCATTTGGTATAGAAACACAGGGAAACATTTCACAACACTGACTGTGCAAAACAGGCACAGGATCGATTTAAGATCTGGCATATCAGAAAATTTTGAGTGCTGATACTGTTTTTGCTAACTCATTTTTTTAATTGACTGACTTGCAACCCACTATGAGACTGCACTTTCAAAACTTGGTGTCTCAATTTCGACAAGAGTTGCACAGCTGAATTTCCTTTCACAACTCTGTTCCTAAATATATGGTGATTTCACTTGTTTTTTCCCCTCTGATAATGTAACAGCAGCTAAATTTGATTACTTATTTACCTTATGTTTTGATATTGAAAAAATAATTCCAAACTAGAAACCAGATAGGTGAAATTTCAGGCCTTTGAGTGCCAAGACTTGGGTATGAATTCCTAGGAATAGACTTTATGCTGGTCTAATGTTTAGGTCTGAGGATTCAGGGCTTGTAGATCCTGCTCTCTGCTTTCACTTCCTGTGGACTAACCTTGAACATAACCTTCCTATGCATTAGTTTCCCTGTCTGTGAAATATTTGATAATATTTACTTAATTCACCGGAAGTGATAATATTTACTTAATCCACAGGAACATTGTCACTCATTTCTATACAGTTCTTTGAAATCCTTGGGGGGCAAAAAGGCCCTGCAGAAGTAAACAAAATAAATTATTACAATTGATCATACCAGGATCATGAACCTCTGCATTATAAGAAAGAAAACATTTTAGGAATTAAAGAGGTCAGAGCATTCAGAATATGTCATCAGAGAAGTAGCCACAGACATAGGCTTTGATTTCCTTACTTTCCATCTCAGCAGGTTCAATACAGTATACGTTGCTTGGCACTCCTGCTGGAGCTGACTGGCAACTTGCTATCCCCTCCTCAGGGTGAAAGCAGTGTCTTGTTACTATTTGCTGTGCTGTATTGGAGGGGGAAATCAAGTTTGATTTGTGCTCTGTGCTACTGTGCCCAAAGTGATGGAAAAAGACAGCGAGGCCTGAGTCACTGAGAAGGCTGCTAACATAATGCCCTCCCTCAAAATTTAGACAGAGAAAGCAGGCAATGCTTCTCTACTCCTTAGGGTCCTTTTTACTTTATTTCATTCCCCTTCAGTGTCAGACTGAAGTTTCAGTGCCACTGAATCTTCATCTGCGGCAGAAGCCAGTGTCACAGCAGGACACACTTACCTGCCCTGCAGCACCATACCTAGACTGCTGGCGGTCCCGGGCGAACTTTTAGTATCGGGCCCCCCTTCGCCAGAGATAATGATGATAATGATAATAAAAATTACCCCTTCTGTCCAGGCCCCAAGCAGCTGCCCAGTTCACCCATGCCTGTGTCAGCCCTGCTGCCAGGGTTTCTATGGCAGAGCTGCAGCCCCTTGCCAAAGAGATTGTTCTGTCCTTGGATTACAGGCAGAGGTTTGCACCATGCAGGTGTGTGAGAATTTTGTAGGCCGGCACAAATTGGAGTATGTCCAAGTCCTATGCCTGGACATATATGTTAGTGACAGTGGAAATGCGTGTGTGTGTTTGATTGTGTCTGCCTACCCTGAAAGGACGTAGGTGTGGGTGGGTTTGTGTCTGCCTGTGCAGAGCTATGTGTGTTTGCATTTGTAATCCTGTCAGGGAATTTCCCAATGTTTGCCTGCACGATTGCCTCTGTGTATATCAGAGTGATGTGGTATCTGAGAAGGCATGGTTATGGCCAGGCAAACACAGCTGGGTCCAGATGCATATGCACGTGCCATGAAAATATTTGCATGTCTGAGTATGTCTGTGTATGCTGAAGGATGTACAGAGGAAGAAGTACAGTATGGTAGGTACAGAACATGCAGCAGTGAGATGAAGAGCCAAAAGAACATCATGGTATCACTCATCTCCCCTTCCCCACCCATCTACAAACTGGGCATGGGCACAAGACAAAGTGATGGGGAAGCACGGAAGTGGTTTGAGTGCTTGTGTGGATTAAAAATGAAAAATCTTTGCATGGAGATTGCCAATCTGTTGTAGAAATACAGTTTTGCCCAAGAGTGAGGAAGTGTTTAGACCTAGAGCTGATGGAAATGTTTCTGAAATGGGAAAGGTGGCAGAAGGAGATGACTCAGGAATATGATTTCACTTGCTGATTTGTTCCATGGTGATAGAACTGTGGTATCCAGGAGCTACAGGACCAGCGGGTCATGGATGACATTCCCTTGAGGAAGCTTAGAGAAGTTTTTCTTGAGGAAGTTTAGAGAAAACCACCCTACTGCATGCCTTTCTGAGTCAGACCCATCACACACCACTGCCAGCCCCTCTGTCCCCACACAAGCACTCTGCCCCTCTGTACGCTAATTGGCATTGTTCAGTTTCTTTACGTCTTGACATGCTTCTGAAATGTAGAGAGCTCCCAACCGTTTGGGAGGACACCAGACAGGTGTAGCTTTCTTATTTCTTGACATTAAGGATTCTCTGAGACCAGGAAGGCCAAGGCAACTCCTGAGCTGGCAGATTCCAGGGGTATCTGAGGACCATTGTCAGATTTCTCCTTTAGTCTATTGGTTGTAAGTTAACGCAGCTTTGTCTTAGCACAGGCACATAGAGGCCTCTCTTTAGAAGCTCTTGACTCCAGTAGGCTTCATATGGTGTGTCATAGGCTCCTGTTCCCACTCCATGAACTATTTGACACAACACATACTAAAGTCTCCCTCTTTCCTTTACTCCTACAGCCTTCCCCTTTACCTTTCCCCACTTTTTTTCCTTCCTCCCCTTGCTCTCCTCTGCTGTGTTTCCTGCTAGACTGAACCTCACAAGAACATTTGCACCCTCAGTCAGAGTCTCTGAAAGCAGAGAACCAGTGGCTCAAATGCTGAAGGCCTTATTCAGGCAAAACTCCCACTGGGCATTTTATCTGTAAGGCCTGAAACAGTTGGCCTTGTGTGACTAAGCTCAGTATAAGCCCCACCCCTGCAATGGGAGCAAGGATTGGTGGAAGGACGACACACATCTAGCCTGCACCTCAGTTGGGACTTGCATTCATCTCTGTCGCTATATCTGCTTTTCTGTCTCTTCCTGTCTTGAATCTCTCAGCTTCCAAGCCCTTTGCTGCTCAGATTTTGCCCATCATCCGACAGGAGAAACAAATTTCTGCAATGCTTAGAACCTGCAAGTGCAACCTTTGCAAGAACCTGCAAGTGCAGGTTCAAAATTTCTGCTGAAAGCAGTAATTACCTCTCTCCCTTTTGAATGCCATGTTGGCTGCAGAGTCATCCAAAATATGTAGCAAAGGGCTGGGGAAGCACAGTTGCTTCTTTTCACATCCTGTGCTGTCACGCCCCTATCGTTGCCATTCTAAAAGTTGTATGTAGCTTGCATATATACATACATGGGTGTGTATATATGTACATATATATTGTTTTATTTTTGTAAATCTGATGATACAACTGATGGAGTTTTTTATTTAGAATTTTTCAAAATCATTTGTGGTGTTTTTATTTCAATAACAAAAGTTGTTTCACCACGAGCGACCCCCTAGCTTCATTGCAAAATAACCATCATGAAACGTGATTGTGAAACCTGGCTGTGACAAATGAGAGTATAGCTTAATTTATTCTTCCATTTGGGGAGCCTAAAAATAAAAAACACCACCCAAAACTATGAAGAGACTTGCTTTAACTTAGGAGCTGACCATGGTTAAAACATAATCATATAGCATGATTGTCAGCCCACAAAAGTGAGAGAAAAATATTACCAGGTTGTTTTGCCACAGCCATGTTTGAAAAGGGATTTTGTAATGTGGATGGGGGCTTTCCTATTTTTAATCTTAATAAATATTTTTATTCAGATTTTCCAGAATGTGTAGGACAACCTGCCTATTCAAAGGAGGGCTCATGTTGACAGCACAGCTTTAAATTCAAGGAAAATTTTGATGAAATGTGGGCAATCAGAAAAAAAAGCATTTTTTGTCAGGAGTGAGGGAAGTGAACCCCAATGACTTCTCTCCAAAGCCACTTTGATACTTGAGCCATTGCTAACATTTATTGTTAATTGTACTGGTAACGATTCACCACATCAGGAATAAGCCATGTGGCCTCAGTGGGGAAAAATGTCTAAAGAAAAAAAGATAGTGTACTGCCCAGTTTTATTGAAATGCTACAAAATGTTATTTCTACAAAACTCTGTATTGTGTTTGGCCTCCATCATTACTTTGGATGCATGGAATAACCAGGGACACATGGACACATTTTTAATGCAGGGGAGATTTAAAAGCAAGATAAAAACACATTAGCCTGTATGGGGAAACCTAATCACAAGGTGTGGTAATAAATTATTATAAAAGTAACAGAAGATACAGTGCTCATGAAAAATTTCCCTTGTAACAGAAACTTAATAGTAGTAAAGTGAAAGGTAAGAAGAACTGTTATCAAGTTCCCTATAGCTTTAGGGGTCTGATAGACAATTGTTTGTATCTAGCATCCTTCTAAAGGAAAACATTTAGTGTACTCATTAAAATGGTGGGCTGTTGGAGCTCAGTGGGGCTCTTCATTTCAGATTGATACCCCTTTTACCATTGTGTACTCAAAGAACCACTTTTCCACAACATCATTTGACCATTGAGCATAGTTTATGACACAATTTTACACCATCATTCTAGGTCCCTTGAAGCCTTAGCCACCTCCCACTGGCATTCTTGGAAAGATTAACAGTGACTTCGGTGAGAGTTGGATCAGGCACTTGATAACTAACAGTTAATTTGCACAATCCTGTGTAGTCAAAATTTCTAGCCTACCCAACTGTTGGTATAATAGTATAATAATGAAAATAATAATGGGAGTTTTGTCTGAAAGAGGACTGAAGGTTTTAGCCCTGTATCTGTTGAGTGGTGAAACAAGCTGGTATGAAAACCTCTTTTTATTAGCTGTATTCAGTTTTTATAATTCGTATCTGCATTTCTTTTTATTTTAGTCATCAACTAACTTTTGAAATGCTGCTCTGAAATTGCAGTGAGGCTATCTTAGAAATACAGACAAGAACATTTTGATACTTAATTAGTTATGTATTTATGCAGAACTCCGATTACTTAAAAAAGTCAAAACAATAAAAGCCTTTAGAAACCAGTGCGGGCTGGTTATGTTTCACCGGTGCAGTGGCCTGGTGAAACCATTCACTTGTACCCAGATAAAGCTTCTTTGAGTTTTCAAGAATGTAAGTACCTTTGCATGAGTTTGTGAAGAAGTTAGCTCAATAAGGCCCTAACTCTAATTGGTTCCCTGGGTGCAATTTATTAATGTAATGTAATATAGTATCCCCTGCATGATACTTTAATAACTACAATGTAGCATAAATACTAAATACCAACAAGTTATTAAAAGTTGTATGTCTCATTGGAGAATACCAAGCTGCACATCAAATTTAAAGTCCAGTTTGGTATGTCCTATGTGGCAGATCTCCAAAGCAGTGTAGGAAGCTCCCAACTCACCTTCTTTCAAGACTTAATTTTCTTGGAAGTATAGAAAAATGCCACTTTTCCACATTCAGAATGCAGTTTTAAAAGGTACATAAAAAGTCCCTGAACTTCACCAACACCTTCAGTTTTGCTGCAAAAATGTGTAGGCATTTTTTCCCCCTACCTGTTAACAAAATAATTCATTATTTTTGAACTCTAGGCTTTTGGCTGCCCAATTTCCCATGTCTGTACAGCAAATTACCAGCACACTCTCTCAGAGGCTTGCTTACTGTATTCAAATGCAGTTAAAAAATAGTATGCCCTATCTTATAGCACCTGCACTATGGTTGTAGGGAGTACAATAGGAGCTATGCTGACAGAGAAGCATTTTTCTATATTTTCCCTTTCTCTTTTTTCTTCTCTTCCATTGCTTGACTAAAACAACCCCCAGAAAACATTTCTGTCATAACTGTGGCAGCAGAGAACATGTTCCCTGCTCATGCCTTGAGTGTTGGGAGCAGCATAATGCCACACAAGTGATCAGCTCTTTTCTACTTAGAAGTCCAGCTGTCTTTTTCTCTTTGTTCACTTGAGGTGTTGATTGCCATCACATGGAGAAGATTGTTCCCCTCTTGTCTCTTTGATCATGCCTACTACACTGGGTCCATGCAGGAGGCACTAAGATAACATAGTGATAAGTACCATTCTATGAACCAACATCAGGGGTTGGCAACCTACTGCTACAGACCTGATCCGGCCCACCAAGTGATTTCATCCAGCCCATGGATTTGGGACATTGGCAGCAGTTCAGCAGCAGAGAGAATTCAGCAGCCTGCCTTCCAACCAAACTCTGTTAATTCATCCCACCCCTCCTAAAAATTTGCTGACCCCTTGGTGCTGGTGGCAGTCCCTCAGAACAAGGATGACAGTCTTCCAGTAAACAGCGAAGTCATCAGTGAGTTCCAAAATGATTCAAGGAGTCAATCTGAGATCGGCATGTTTGACTGCAGGCATGACAAACAGTTCTGGTAAGAAGTGTATCCTCCTGGTGTTGGGTCACAGCTTTTTTCCTTTGTCTCTCTCATCTACCCACCTCCGTGGTGAGGCAACTTTGCTCAAAACAATAGCTTGTGGTACATCACATTTCTTCAAATTGGCTTTCAAAGTGTCCTTGAATTTCTTCTTTTGCCCACCTCTAGAGTGGTGAGTTGGGAGTATAGTACCTGCTTTGAGAGCCAGTTGTCAGGCATCCTTGTGACCTATCCTGTCCAATGGAGCTGGTGCTGTATAAACATGGTTTCAATCCTGGTTGGCTTGAGCCAGAACACTGGTGTTCATTCTTCTGTCCTTCTAATTGATATGGAGAATTTTCTGAAGACATCCCTGATGGTAACATTCCAAGGCTGCTCTGCCCCCACACTGAGGCTATGGGGCCATGTATCCCACAGGCCTCAGGTGTCCACAGATGTGCCTAGACCCCAGTTCTTGGCCCTATGGCCCACTCAGGCCTCAGGTGTCTGCCGGCATACCTGGACACTTCTCCAGGCCCCATGCAAGGGGCCTAGGTCCCACGTAAGGCCCCACTCAGTGGGCCTGGGCCCCTGTGCTTTTCTCTCAGGGTATGCTCCCCTAGCCTTTTCCCTCCACAGGGTACCTGCGAGGCAGCATGGGCTGAGGCTTTCTGGAGCCCCATACTTACCCTTACTGTGGAGGCACAGGTCTGGCATTTCCTGGAAGCTGCCCTGCCACAAGCAGTCCCACCACACCATCAAGCCCCAGCAGGGTGTAGTTTTAGGTCATTCCGCAAGGCCAGGAATCTCTTCCATCACCATAATTCCTGCCCTTTACCTCCAGATGTTCTGAGAGCAGCAGCTGCAGCCAAGTAATGTTCTCTCTCCAGCTGCTTGCAGCCACTGCTGACTCTTCTGCTCAGGGCCTGCTCTAATCTCTAGTAGCTGGGCCTCTTCGCAATCAGGTGGCCTCCTGCTGGCCATGTGACTCCTGATGGGGAGTGCAGTCACCTGCAGGCTGCTCTGCTGCCTGTTCTGGCCCTTAAAGTAGCAGCCTGCATCAGCTGGAAATTCAGTTCCAAACCTAACAGGTGCCAGGTTGACTAGGATAGAGAACTACAGGTTGTAAGCCCTTTCTCCATCTCAGCATTGACCTCCCTGCTTCACTTTTTAAACTGGGATATACAAGTCCTAAACTGTCTGCTAAACCTTTACATTGCTTTGTCCCAGTGAGCAGGAGTGAATTTGCTTCACATCATTAAATGACTGCTTTCTCTAAGCTGAACTGATGCAGTGGCCAAGATGCACTAAGGAAAATCTTGCTAACTGGTGAATAGTAAAATAGATTGATATCTAAAGTGAAAGAAGAGAGCTGCCTGAAACTAGGAATTCTTAGTACTTGTTAGGGGCTCACTTCCACATACAAATTCATTGTGTGATAAGAATGAGCATAGCATTCCATCACTTCATCCCTGTCTGTCACTGAAGAAGAAACAGAAACAGTCAACAGTTATTCAAGGGGAGACGTCTGTGGTACAAAAAGATGTTGCCCAATAGCTTTACAATAAGTTATGGTCTCCATATGACTATTGCAGATATGCTCAAATAATGCCTGCAATTAGCATTTCCAGTCCCAATATGGTTCATAGACATTATTGTATCCTATATTATCATCACCAATCCAGTCTACCTCCATAAGCATTTTTGGGACACTCTAGTTTCAACATTAAATAGCTTTCTAATTAAAAAGACAAAGAAAAGAGACAGCCTTTGAATTAAATACTAATTGTTCCAGATTTCAAATGAAAACTGTCCTTAACACATTCTCTCTTCAGCCTATTTGTCTCTCAAGCCAGGCTCCCTAGGACAGGGGATTGTTATTTAGATATAACTCTTCCTTATAGGAACTGCTAATTTGCAGGCATCCACAGTGTTTTGGTATGAACAGTCCAGCTGCAGTCACATAAAAATATTTTTCTGGCTTCAGCAGGATGAGAAATGTCATCCAGTATCTCCTTCAGTATGTTTCATAGTTTCATACTAGTTTGGGGTCAGAACGGACCTGAGCAGATCATCTAATCTAACCCCTGCCACTGGCCAGAGCACACACTGGGATCACACGACCCCAGACAGGTGTTCGTCCAACCTCCTTTTGAATTTACCCAAGGTAGGAGCAAGGACCACTTCCCTAGGAAGTTGGTTCCAGATCCTAGCCACCCTAACAGTGAAATAGTGCCTCCTAATCTCTAACCTGAACCTATTCTCCAGCAGCTTCTGGCCATTGTTCCTCATCACCCCAGGCACTGCTTGTGGAAATAGGGCCCTTCCTACTTGCTGCTGATTTCCCCTAACAAGTTTGTATGCAGCCACCAAATCCCCCCTCAGCCTCCGCTTGCTGAGGCTGAACAGGTTCAGGTCCCTCAGCCTCTTCTCATAGGGCCTGCCCTGTTGCCCTTCAGCCAAGCGGGTGGCCCTCCTCTGAACCCTCTCAAGGCAGGCCACATCCTTCTTAAAGTGCGGTGCCCAGAACTGGACGCAGTACTCCAATTGTGGCCTGACCAGCGTCGCGTAGAGGGGGAGTATCACCTCTCTGGACCGGCTTGAGATGCATCTTTGGATGCATGACAAGGTGTGGTTGGCTTTGCTGGCTGCAGTCTGGCATTGGCGGCTCATGTTCATCTTGGAGTCAGTAATGACTCCAAGGTCCCTTTCTGCTTCCATGCTTTCAAGAAAGGCATTTCCCATCTTATAATTGTGCTGCTGGTTACTACTGACCACGTGCAGCACCCTGCACTTGTCAGTAT
>NW_017729022.1:85919304-85930936 GCF_001723915.1 Gavialis gangeticus
TGTGCTCACAAGGGGGGAGCTCCCCAGCTTGTATGTATGCTGTGGATTCCTTCTCCCCAGGTGCAGCACCCTGCATTTATCTACATTGAACCCCATGCTGTTACCATCCGCCCACTTCTGTAGTCTGTCTAAATCTAATTGCAGCCTCTCTGTCCCTTCAAGCGTGCCTACCTGTCCCCACATCTTGATGTCATCGGCAAACTTGGACAACATTTTCCACCCCCTCGTCCAAGTCGCTGATGAAGATGTTGAACAGTATAGGCCCCAGGATCGAGCCCTGGGGGACCCCACTATTCACATCCCGCCAGGTTGAGTGCGACCCATCCACCACCACTCTCTGGGTGCGTCCCATCAGCCAATTTTTGACCCATCCAAATGTGTAGGCATCAATGCCACAGTTGCTCAATTTATTAATAAGAATGGGGTGAGAGACCATGTCAAAGGCCTTCTTAAAGTCCAGAAAGACTATGTCCACAGCGACACCATCATCCAAGGATTTAGTAACCTGGTCATAAAAGGCCATCAGGTTGGTCTGGCAGGACCTGCCTTTGATGAACCCATGTTGATTTCCCCTGGGCATGATCTCCCCTGCTGGCCCTTCACAGATGTTATCCGTGATAATTTTTTCAAGGGTTTTCCCCAAGACCGATGTGAGGCTTATGGGCCTATAGTTTCCTGGGTCCTCCTTTCTCCCTTTCTTATAAATGGGGACCACATTAGCTAGTTTCCAATCTCCGGACACCTGACCCATGGACCACGATCGCTCGTACAGCCGGGCCAAGGGCAGAGCAATGGCCCCCGCCAGCTCTCTCAACACCCATGGGTGGAGGGCATCAGGGCCCTCAGATTTAAAAACATCCAGCCCTTCCAGAAGATCCCTAACTACATCTGCGCAGACCCGAGGCCTGGCAGTGCTATCCCCAAGATTGCCCCTACCTCTGTTGGGAGAGCTGTCCTGGACCCTGTCCAAGAAAACAGAGGCAAAGAACTTGTTAAAAATTTCAGCTTTCTCATCTGGTGTAGCCACAAGATTACCATTTGAGTCTAGCAGGGGCCCTGCATTACCTAGTGCCCTCTTCTTACTCGCAATGTATTTGAAGAAGGACTTTTTGTTGTCCTTAAGAGACAACAAGGACCTTGTTGGGTTCCAGTCCTTAAGAGTGTTCACCAGATACCTTCACTCTGCCCTGGAGTCTTTGGTTTGGCTATAGCCACCATCCTTATCTCGTGAAAGGACCTTTGGGCTGGCGCCATACCCATCTGGCTACCTGGTCAAAGCTGCTCATGACACTATATGTTACTGATCCTCTTACCTCCCAAGGGAGTCACTACACTAAGAGGTGCAGGTACATGACTGAAGATCATGCACCTACTTCTGCCCTCAGTTACACAATTGTATCCTCCCATCAAGGAGTTTCGAATGTGTCTCTGAGGATGCTGTGCTGGATCCATTCATTCCTTTGAGGCAAATTCCTAAAGAGCCTTGATGGGCTGCTATTTTTTCTTACCAAGGCTTCATGTATGAAGTTCTGCAAAGTTCAGTACTCATAGCCCTCCTTTTTAGCACACACATGAAACTGCTAAGAGAGATCATGAGATCCCCCACCTCCCGCCCAGCCACAGACTTTACTGTCAGTAACAAGGAGATGGCAGCCAGCTGCAGTTGCTTCCTTAAGCTGTGTACCTTCTGCTCTCGGGTGACCCAATGTCTGTAAGCAGTTAGACATAGTAAAAGAACTGAGGTTCAAACAGTCCACCCAGGAAGGACAGAAGTAATAATTAAGTAAAAAAAAGGGATGCTTCAAGGAGCTTATTGACATTCTGACCTCCTCTTCAGTGGAAATCATCTGATCAGCATCTGACGAGAGGGCTAAACTAGGAGATGAAAATCAACTGAATATTACTACTGGACTCTGAAGCAGATTAGGAACGCTGCCTTCTGTCTGTCATTACCCAGGACCTTTCGTGTCCGAGGAGAACCTTGCTGTCATTATCCTTGCTTTTGTCACTTTGAGGATAGGCTACTGGATGTCAATCCACGTGGAACAGAAAGTAAGCATCCTGAGGATTAATACTTGAACAATAGCATACCCTTTAATTAATAAATACCACTATAAACACATAAGCTCAATGCTGGATTCCTTTTCAGTTCTGGACCAAGTCCAAGGTCATAATCCTACTATGCAAGAGCCTTCATCAGTTCATGCAGATTATTAGAGACCATCTCCCTCTGTAATCCACCAAAAGTGATGTCTTTTCACAGCAACACAGCAGATAAGAAAGCCAAGATGACTAGTTAACATAAGTGTGGAAGACAGGATTTTTTGGTTGATGGACCCCCTGGCTGTGGAACTTTCTGCTGATAGGGAGGGTTCCAATGTAAATATCAACCCAACCTTTTCCACATCCCATCATTTGTCCCCGTCCCACAAGGATGGATGATCAAACTCAAGAAGTAACTGGAGCAAGGGGGTGGACAAAGAGAGATTAAAGAGTACTTTACACTATAATGCTACATATGTAGCTGTATTCTGCACCTGCAAGCTATACTGAATGCTGCTTTAGTATTGAAGCATAGAAAGGTCCATTTGACTCGGCTAGGAACAATCCTGAGTTAACTGTTAGAACAGCAGTCAAGGAGTGGGCCTACTGTTTTGAGAAAAATTCTGGGAATCAGGTGGTCTGAGCTGTTAACCAAGTTCTGCCATTGATTTTCAGTGTGTTCCTGCTCAGGTCTGTATCTCAGTTTCCTCATCTGTGAAACATGGTTGACATAAATCACACTGAATTTGTTAACCCTATGCTCTACTCCTTTCAGAGAAGGTATACTAAGTGTACCGTGATCCTCTTCAGCCCTTTCTGTACTTTCAATGAAAGTTTCCATGCCTCTTATTTTTTTCAGTTTCATTTTATCTTTTCTCATATACCACAAAAACATCCATAGCAATCAATAATATGCTCACAGGCAAATTTACAGCTGCCTTGCTGAGACAGACCTGAAGGAGCAGCTATGGGAATGGATATATTGCTTCTCTCATGGGAATTAAATCTAACTACAGTTTACATCTTGCTTCTCCAGAACCCACAAGCTTGATTATCATAAAATATGAACTCCTCATTTACCCAGGGTTAATGAAAAGAATTATTAAGACATCCTGAAAACGAAGAGTAATTTGCATAAGCAAATTCTCCCAATTGTTATGCTTTTCTTCTGAAACTCATGTTAAAAATGTAGCTTACAGCTGTCTGAAAAGTGAGTCTTTCGTTACCTGTCTGATAATTGTCATTGAGGCAGCATTTGCATTACCAGATTAAAGAGACTGATTTCCTTATATTTACCTAAAGAACCTGAAAACATAAGATTATTGTCTATGACAGTGTCATGAATATATATGGTAAACTAATTAAACTATTAAGATTGGCGCAATTTGCACATGCAGAAGAAACTAACTAGCAAATCATAGATTCACAGAAATTTAGGGCTGGAAGGGACCTCATGAGACCATCGGGTCCAGCCCCTCTGCTCTCAACTCCCAGAATTTAAAAAATCGTAAATTCCTAGGAAATGAAGATTAAATCGAGTTGTCTATGCCTTACTCATTATATATTACTTAACTTTATTAATCATTTTAAAAATAGGACTTTATTGCAAATGGGTATAAGCAAATTTGCCCCTTCAGATCTAAAGTTATAGAGAACCCATATAGTGGGGCAGAACAGTACACACACTGCAGTGGGAATGAGGGTGTTGTTTGGAGGCCTATGACTCACACTAGTGTGGCCAATACAGCATGCAGCCCCTGGGTACTGGAAGGCTGGACAGCCCTGATCCACATCAGTAAGTGATAACAAACATGTAATGGCAAACTTCATTACAACCACTATGTCCCCTTTCTTAACCTTCCATAGCATAACAGATAAAACTCAGACAACATACTGGAAAAGATGAAAAGTAAATAGGTTTTCCTGCACAGCAATCAGGATTTTAACATATGGTACTTTTCACTGCAGCCATTTAGGATCTAATGCTCTTGCCACTGAAGTCACTGACAAATTTACCACTTACTTCACAAGAAAAAACAGAATTATGCCCTTTGATTTATTATCTGTATGAAACAGATGTGTCCCCATGTTTTAACAACTACCAAAAGCAAACTAAGTATCTGTGTTTTATGGATATAGTGAAACCTAGAGCAGAAAGTGTAGGAACTGAAGTGAAAAATTAGAGATGTGAGAATTTGGGGGGTTTTTTATTTACTAGAAATGCTGTGATTTTTTTTTAAATCAATTCTAGAATGACCTAAAAGAATATTGCAAAGTTTCTTGCAAAGCAAGACTTCCACAAACAGTTACTTTAGGTCAGTCAAAACATTTTGTTTCAATACAACTGAAAAATTCCAGTCCAGTATCGATTTTTAATATTCTACCATATAACATTTTTTTAAATCAAATAAAAGTCAGTTAAAATGGAAAATTAAAAAGTTCTGTTCTAAACAGGACAGAGTGCAATCTTTCAATCTTATCGAAGTGCCCCTTTTAAATGTGCCCTGTAGTTTCACTGCAGAGTTGCGTGAATTGAGTTTATGCCATCCACAATCCAGTGGTACTCTCTCAGAAAGAAACAGCAGAGGGATTTCTGCCTGGAGTCTGAAGAAATCTACAAACATCAGTGGCAGATGGATTATATCCAGGGGGCTTGTGATTAAAACTCCACAGGGAAATGGTAGACAGTTTACTCTCAGGGATTTTGTGACAAATGCTAGGGAATGGCAAACTAGTTACTCTCAGAGCTCAGAATAATCCTGACTGCCTAGAAGGATTTGTTCCAGAAGGACTTGTGCTGTCCAGACTGTCTTACCATGTCTTTTCAGCTTGATGACACTAGAAATGCAACTGAAAATCTAGTGGCTGTACTCTTTTCTTCAGAGCACTGATAATTTGCCTTCATTCCTCTTTGAGTATGTGCTCTTCTAAACCTCATCTTAGATGCAAGAGATAGAATCTTTTAAATAGCTCTGGCTTGTGGGCTGCACTTGTACAGTGCAGGGCCTCATGCCAAGGTTATAAAAAATAGAGCAGCTACAACTGTCCGTCAGTTCCTTTTCACCACTCATGACAGTGAAGTAGGATTGTTTGCCCACTGTCTTAATAGGCTCTGCTCTTAGCATATTAATTAGTATTAATTTTAAAATATTGCCTTTGTGTGGCACTCATCACACTAATGTCTCCCTCAGTCCATGCCAAAATGACTGATTCAACAAAGCCCTCAGACTTCAAACCATTTCTGTCCTCTGATGATTTACCCCCTCTCACAGATGGCCACAGCCTGTGTCCTCTGCATCTTCATGAGAACTGTGTGTGAGACCACTGTTCCACTTGTCAGTTGTTTTGAGCTAGAACAAGGAGGTCCTGGGATGTCTCAATGAAGCTATTTTATACCTCTTTGAAAAATCTGTGAAGGGAACTTGGGACAGAGGATACATAGAGGATTAGCTTCCAAAACATGTCAGCCAGTATTTCTGCCAACTTGCATACAACTCCCAAGGTCTGCATGGGCAAAAGACCCTCAGCACAGTGAAACAAGGATCTATCAGCAGAAAACACCCTGGTATCAAGCACTGCTTTAGCACCAAAGACCTGTACTACCATCTCACTGAGGTAGCATGTCTTAAGTAAGAGATAGGTATGACTTGCAAAAGAAGAGACCCAAACCCTTGGTCAGCTAGGAACAAAACATTACCCTTATTCATTTAACAGGGACAGGAGATGCCAGCTCAAACACCAGCTTATCACCAAAGAAGCACTAGCTATATTCAGTATTTATGCCCCAGAATACTAGTAACTAGCAATGCAGGGACTGATATTAATGTCACCAACACCACTGGTACTATTACCAACTTCATTGCAGTCTGCCATTCCCATCTAATTTTACATGGGGAAATGTAACTATGCTCCCACCACTACTGTCTACACTCACCACTAGCATGTATGTTTGAGTTCTCAGTATCAAGATCGCTCCAGAGGTCAGCACTGTTTCTCAATGATATCTACTCCTCATCACCATGACCTGGGTATACATTATTTCCTCCATTCACTTTGGAATATTTCTCCTTCAAATCATGCAATTTGGAAGAAAATTTCTCATTACCGATTTGAGACTCATTTTAGATCTCCAGCTCATCCATCTCCAAAATAGAATCATAGATCTCAGTGTCCTTCTGTATCTATGGCCAGACCCCATCTGGACACTGGAAAGAAAAAGAGCCATCTGCAGATATGGAACAAACACTAGAACCCCCCAGATACCTTTCTCCCCCAGTCTCTTCAGATATGTCTTCAACTCTGGTACCAGCCCTTGATGATTTCAAAGCATTTCAGGAGCAACTCGCCTGTATTGCAGAAATATTTTTTCCTGAAGAAGATGATGAAGATGAAGAAAAAGCTGGCAAGGTTTCTGATTATTATTCATTCATCTACTTTCGGTAGCATGAGCCATGTGGCAGACACCAACTATGCTATTGCCTACAGCTAATGTGGCAAAAAAGAATAGTAGCTGTCCCAAATAGGTTTTGAATAGTTTTACACACACGATAACTGAATCCTTAAGTGCAGCCTCTGACAAACAAAGCAGACCAAATGCTCCCCTAAAGAAAACAACTGATAAAAAATTAGTCCTATTAGAGAATCAGCATCTTTACGGTGACAGGTTTCAGCAAAACTTCAGCAAGATTCCTTACCTAAGTTAAAAATCAATATTATGGAGGGCCAGCCAGTAACTAAAACAGTGCTTTAAGCAGTTACTGGATTCTTTGGATGTAGCAGGTAGATCCGTGGCCACTGCTGTGACCATGCACACACAGAACTTGTGACTACAAGCTTCTATTATTCCCAAAGCAGTGCAAAATACTACTGACAACTTAGGTGCGCTGAATTGTTCAACACTTGTATGAACAAGGGACTACAATTGATTCCTTGAGGATTTCAAGACCACAGTCCTTTTCTTGAGCATCTACACCTTGGTCTCAAACCACAGCTCTGCTAAGTATCAGGGGTAACTAAGGAAAGGACACCTAGGCCAAGTCCAGATGAGTGCAGCCATGTGATATGTGGCACTGCAGACATGTCTGCACCACCACATCCCACACATTCAGCTATTCTCTGCACTGAAACGTAGCGGGGGGCGGGGGGAGTTTGACCCCAAGATCAAAAAACTCATGCAAAAAAAAAAAGCAGGGGGGCACATGCGGGGACAGTGTCCACTGCCTAAAACTGGAGCCTGGCCAGCTGGAGCCACACTCCAGTTGCCAACCAGGCTCCAAACAGCATGGTTGCCACTGCTACAGCTCCAGAAGGGCCCCTAGGTAAGGCTGCTGGGGCCAGCCCAGTGCTCGCACCAGTCTCCCCTATCCCTCCCAGGGTAACCTGCTATGCCAGAGGGCACATGGCAGAGGTATTCCCCAGGGACACCTTGTGTTGCTGCTAGTTGTCCCCGGGGAACCAAGTGTCCATGCTCATGTGGACTCAGCCCCCCACATAACACAGACCATCTGGAAACTGCAATTCTTTTGGAGGTTTTATTGAAGAATCAAGAATCCAAGAAGCAGGCTTCATCCAAGAATTGAGATCTGCACTTGAAACACCATCATTAAATCCTTCTTTTTGTTTCTTCCATCATGTTTGGCTTACCATAACAATGTATATCAAACAAATAGATGACAAAAAATAGATAAACTATAGGTAAGAAAAAATAGATAACATAACAATTGGCAGTCATCACTCATGGCTTTATCCCATCCAGCCTTTCCCCATCCTTCTTCAAGATTGCCTCAGAAAAGGCAATCCCAAAAGAAAAAAGGTGTTCTACATCCCATCCCAGACTGAAGAAGCTTGAGCAAATTTAAACATAGGATCAGCCTGGTAACGCTTGCTTTCATTGTTCCATCCCTTCAGACTTCAAGGTTGATTCATGTCCCTTGACCTACAAGATAAACTTTTTTACACTGCATCCAGTCAGCCTGCTGAAAGTATTTGGGCTTCACAGCAGCGCCAATCACTACTAGTACAGTGTGCTTTCATTTGGTTTCTTCATAACACCAAGAACCTTCACAGAATACTTGCTGGTAGTAGCAGCACAGGGTACTGAGAGGACTAGGCATTCATATTTATTCAAATGCAAACTGTTGGCTAATTAAAGGCAGGAAGCTACTATAGCCCTGAGCAATGTTTGTTACCTTCTCAGACAGGAAGGGCTCACGGTGAATTACAGGAAATCAGAGAGAACTGACAAATGATGTCTTGCATTTGAAAGCTTGTCTAACTTTATCCTAGCTACAGAGTTGGTTCAATAAAAGATATCACCCACAGAAATCCTTGCTTCTTGCAAGTGAGAAATCATTTCTCACTCCATGACAGATGATAGAATTTATATAAGAATGCTAATTGACTCCTACAACAATGCCTTTCTCTTCAGATAATAGTCATCAGTATCAAATCAAATGCCACAACCTAGGTAAGAAAGTGGCTCAGACACTGAGGCTTACACATGCTTGATGCCAGTAGCTAGACTTCACCCATATCTATTACATAGCAAGTTTGATGTTTAGTTAAGTTTGATCTGGCACACACAAATAAATATGTGTATATCTTGCACCCTTGGTTCCTGTTCTCTACTATAGCACTTGGCTTAGGGCACAGTCTCTGAACTGAACTCTATAAGATGCCACTTCTCCCCCATCCTATTTGGTTGTGTGTACTCTGCAGCTTAGCTTGTTTTGCCTCATATCCAAGCTATGAAATGAAGAGAATGGTTTGGAAAAGACAAAGTTCCTTTGCAGGTTAGCTCATATGTGGATGAAGAAGAGGCAACAGATAACAGAAAGCAAAGCCCAGGTCTTACTATGATACACAATTGTCCAAAAACTCCTTTAAGGATCTGATTCAAACAAGGATTTCCTTGTGTACATAGTGCCTGAGCTTTTCGTAAGTGCAACCTTGTCCACTTAAGTGGGATTTATGCACAGCTATTTAAGCTTTATTTTCAAGTACCTACCTTCATTGCTTCAAATGTCTGCAAGCCTGGGTGACTTGAGTGTTCCTCCAGTGTGGGCTGCTAAATGCCCAATGCCTTTCCCACTTCCACCCCACAACCAATGGCACAGCATCAAACCTAGAGGAGAGGTTCAGCAAGGAACTATCTCTATGGTATAGTTAGCCCGGTCCACCTTTAAAATTTCCAGCCTTCTTTTCTCAGATGTCCAGTTCGCTGAGTATTGCTTGCACTGCTGGAAAAACAGTGGGAGTTGGGTGTGCTAGCAAAAATTCAAGGCTTTAAGAAGTATTTTCAGCAATAAATGTGTAAAACAAAACCTCAGAACTCTTAGTACACTGTCCCCTATCATACATTCAGATGCTTGCATCCATACAAGAGTATAGTGCTCATGATCTTGAGAGTAAAACTACAAGGACAAGAGGCTACTGTGAACATTGTCTATTGGTACTTCCCTCATTGATTTTAAGCTTTTTTTGTACAAAATGTCAATATTTAAATCATACTGGACTCTTTCTTAAAATTTAGGCTACTTGTTCAATGGAGTGAGAAAAGAGTCACTCAGGATGTACTTACCATCTTCAGCTGTACCAAGTAGAGTCAGAGCCTTTGGTTCACAGTTCTTTCACAAGTGACCAGTTGCTTGGTATGAAGATTCACATACCAGCTATTTCAGCTTCTTAAATATCTTTTCATAAAGAAGTGTTTTCACTGCTGCATTATCATTATCCTCACTTTCCTGCTATATATTGATGATACCAAAGCAACAAGTAAGGTACAGTGTCTTTACAGTACTTACAAGGTTTCTTGAGACAACTGATCACAGAAAAACACCTTTCTAATGTCATCATCCTAGAATTATTAATAACCCTGAGATACCTCAGAAGCAGGGAATACCCTGGATTCCTATTGATTTCATTGGTATCCACTGGAATGCAGCACCTTGTAGGATTGGGACACAGGATCACTTCCTGTGATTACAAACAACAGGAACAGTTCTGTAAAACTGATAGAAAGTAAATAAAAAAGTAGGGAAAGGAGGGATTAGCCCAACAACACTAATCCAAAACCTGGATTGGTCTGTGCCTGACATATGCACATTTCCATTCTTCAACATACAGGCCAACTTTTCCTTGTACCTTATTTGAAAAGAAAACACAAGAGCAAACATCTGAAAGAGGAGGGTGAAAGTAAGGAAACTCTGCTATACAAAAACTATGAGTTAAGCTAAAAGAGCACCAAGGAGTTATATGTCACTTTAGTTTTTAATTTTCCCCATCTGCATGTGTCACTGGATGTTCTAGGCGTCCAAACTATAATCTCCATTTAAACAAAATCAAAATACAAAGCTAATTTAGTTAGTACAATGTTCCCTGGACATTTCCATTGGCAGGAGCCCAGAAGCACGTTGCTGGGGTCTCAAGTGGCATGTTGGCTGAGTGCAGAAGCAGCTGAAGAAGCAGTGCATCAGTTTCACCCTTGCTAATGTGGCCACAGAAAATTGCTCTAAAGAACATTCCATCAATGGGCATATGATATGGGCTGCTCCCCAAAGATTATGCTAATCTGAGGAACTCTAAATAGAGTTGCATTCATTTATTTTTCAATTATGCTGTACTCAGCCTAAAGCAGTAGCTGCCATGGTTGCTTTTCAGAACTGATCTCAGCACTGGAAGTGGCTTCAGAGGTTAGTAAAGAAATAAGATCATGAATAAATCCTCAATCTGGTTAGGTTTCTCTGGGGATGGCTGGAACTCAGCTGCTGCCAAACACTGTTGGCACTTCCCTGGAGTTCCTTTGTGGGGTGGATGAAGACAGATCCTCAGGCAAGCCAATTTATGGCTTTACCACCCCCCTTTCTGCCGATGGCAATGGCTATTGTAGGGTTGCCAAGAAAATGATTACACTAGCTCAGCTTATTGTTTTAGTAGAACAATATAATCACCGAGAACTATATGCTAGGACATGGGAATGTATAAATAGAAAATGTTGTGATAGCATTGGGATGCTGTGGGTTAAATGGACCTACCAGTCAGAGACTGATGCTTTGGAAGATGACTGCTCCCTGTGAAGAAATTACCTGGATTTCAGCTGAAATTTGAATTAGCTGCTGGATTAGTGATGTTCTTCTGAGTCCTAGTTTGAGCTTGAGGTTAGAGGTAAATTAAACAGATTAGCAGCATCCAGTCATCTATGCCCTAGCTCCTAAGCCTCCTAGGATTTCAAAAGATACTGGACCAAATTCAGATCTGATGCAAATGGGTGCAGCTCTCATTGATTTCAGTGGGAGTTGCACTTTTTGGGTTTTTTTCTTTTGCTAGGGCTGAATTTGATCCATTGTATCCTAGGGAACCAGCTCTTTTTACTTTTGCATTCCTTTCATATACGCACCCTTTTTTGCCCTCTTCTGCCATTTTGTTGCTCCTGTGTTAGCCAAGACCTAGTCTACTGGGCCTCTTCTTTGGAAACTTATTACAGCTTATTTCTGTCTGCCTTTCTTTAAAGCCAGCTGAACATACCCAATGCTCTTCCTCTATGGTAAGACCAAAAATACAGACCACCCTCCCAGCTTCTGTGACACTCTTC
>NW_017729022.1:85935936-85981256 GCF_001723915.1 Gavialis gangeticus
TGCTCCTGTGTTAGCCAAGACCTAGTCTACTGGGCCTCTTCTTTGGAAACTTATTACAGCTTATTTCTGTCTGCCTTTCTTTAAAGCCAGCTGAACATACCCAATGCTCTTCCTCTATGGTAAGACCAAAAATACAGACCACCCTCCCAGCTTCTGTGACACTCTTCCTAACACACTCCTTTATTCTCTTCCCCCGATCACGGGTTTTCTCTCCAAGCCCAGCCTAGTTATCTCTGCATGAAGCTGCTGTGTTGTGTATTCGTGTGAGTCTGGTGTTCACCCGAGCTGTGAATATGCTGCACATGTGTGTTTCTTGTGCATCCTGAGCTTTCCTTTGGTCAAGTGAACTGTCGTCCTGCCTTCTAATGAATAACCAAGAGAGAACTAGAACTGGTAAGATTTCTTGTTGGCAACAATTTGTCAGAATCAATTCAATATTAGATTGGTTTGCAATGTGACCTCAAATCCAAAGTTTACAGCAAAGCACTCGGGCTCAGAATCTCTGCCTACTTGATATTGTGTAGTATTAAAGTTTAGATTCATACTTCTTAGAAAAGTATAAGCCATGCAAAACTGTACATCCTTGAGGGTTGCATTTTAGAACAATGTAACAGGAAGAGCATAAGAAACCCATTCTCTGAGTGCAGTCACACCAAATTTCTTTTCTGGGCAATGATAATGCTCAGCAGAAAGTTGGTCATAAGGAACAGCGCAGCAAGCAAAGGCTAGTTTGTTCTCACACTATTCAAACAATTACCCCCACCTGGCAAAACATCTATACACTCCCTCACACCTGTACACAAAATGAGCCAAAGTCACCTAAAAGCTGTCTCAATTTACACCAACAACGAATTGGACCATTATGGTCACTTACATAAGTCTGTATCTACACTAAGATGTTTTTTGCTAAAATTCACTGCTGTTACTCCTACCTCGTCTCAGCAAGGCTAGAGGACATGGTGCATAAAATGCCAGTGGCCTTCTAGAGCCTTGCCCATGCTAGTACTCCAGGCTGGTCCAGTGATGGCAACAGGTAGAAATGTAAGCAAAAATTCCCTAGTGTGGGCAAGCCATAATGAATACCACTGTCCACATACTATAGCATGTTGATTTTAATTCTTTTATGGTTATACTTGAGTTTAATTTAGGTAACTGAAGACAAGAAAGTCAGACATTTTTCCTACCCTGGGAGAGGTGCATAGGCCTTGTAGTTTCCCTCTTGAATTGTAATCCTGGGCATAGACAGGCAAGTGCCATAGCTGCTGCATTCTTGCAAGGCCAGATTTTCCTCTCATTTGTCCTAGAGCAATGCCTTCACTTGTGTGCAGTGGCCCTAGTATAAGTCAGCATCCACAGAAACTGTTGTCGTCTGTGGTAGGGGAGGAGAGGTGGGCAAGCAGACTTTAGGATTAGGGGAGCACTCATTCATGTTATTCCTAGAAATGATCTATCCTTCAATCTGTTCTTCTCCATCCCCTATCACTGTACTCAGGTAGCAAGAACTCCACAGCCTTACCTTGCATTCTGTGTCTAGCCAACAAACTGAGAGCCCCACCTCAACCTTGGCCAAGGGCTCTGTGGTCTGTAAGATCCTACATTACAGATTAGAAAAAGACACTCAATATATTTTAAGAGCTTCTTAGGTACTTTTAGCATACTCCAGCATATTAGTTACCTCACCCTATTTCTATGAGATTGTAGCTTGTGGGGTCTATGCTAATACCAAAGACCCAGACCTCATTGTAATGTGATGCTGGAGTGGAGAGCCACCTGCAAAGTGGATAAAATCCTTTTGAAAGCAAAGGCTGTAGAAGATGGACTGAAAATAGGAACAAATCAACCATGCATAGGAGCTCCCTGGTCTTTGCATCTAGACATATAATCTCAGAAACATTCAGGGCATTTGTGCATCTTGGATTTCATAAGAAATGGAAACACAGGCAGATGCTACTTATTTTGAGCTATAACAGGAAATCCCAAAAGGTCTGTTCTCTCTTGGTCTGTACAGTGGTGAGTAGTCAAGATCAGGGTGATCTGCACTGTTTCTTAGTCCTGAAAGTTGCTCTCGTGATGTTTAGCATTAAACTCTTGTTTTTGCAGCAGGGTCAGAGAAAGTGATGTCTATGCACTTTTCAGGTCCAGAGGCAGAGTGAGTAGAAGGAGAACAGCACTATCTCTCCATATGGCACAGGGTTATGTTGCTGCAGCTTTTCCAATGGGAGCTAGTATATGAAGCCCATTTTAGACTGAGTGGAGGGAAATGAATTGGGAACCCTGTAACTTTGGTTGTTCTGCCCCATTCCTCCAATCAGAGCAATTGTCTTTGACCTAGGCAGTAGGGTTCTTCACACAAGCAAAGGGAAGCCAGCTGACCCCTTTCTGTTCAGAAAGCTGTTGTCTTAGCATGTGTGAAGCATGAAGAATGTCCAAGCTGGTTACAGTCCCCAGGGAAAATGTTTAGGAACAAGGCAGAAGCTGTGAGAAAAGCACAAGCCAAGAGAAAGACTATTTAAAAATACTGCATACATGTGCAGTAGCAGTCAAGCCAAAAAAAAAATATTGAGCAGGGTACAGGCTGTGGGAAATACGAAAGGGTCATGAGAAATACAAAGGGCCCAGAGCACAGCACAGAATACACGGCTCGGAGCACAGAAAACACAGCCATGCCCTGCAAGGCTGGCAGTGTATCTCCTGGTTCAGAGGTGCAGGAAATGCCTAACAACTTGGGTTGCTGGCAGCACATGCCATGCTCCTGAGGGACCTCCACACTCAGAAGCAAACTTGGGACTTTCTGCATTTCACCAGGCAGAGCAGGCTGTGTGCGCTGTGGACATTTTGTGCTAAACGCACCAGAGCTTCTGGCTGACCTATGTTGTGCAGGAGCTTGAGAGACAAGTCCATAAGGAAATAATCTCCCCCACTACCTATTATAATTTCTTGACCCAGGTTATAACAGAAGGGAATGAGGGCTCCTGAAGGAAGACACACTGAAGTAGACAATTAACACCTCTACCACAGAAGACCTAATCATGAGTGCAGATATCCTCAGTAAGAAACTTTAAAAAAACAGGTTGATAAGGAATACAGAGGTCCAGAGACCCTTTAGGATAGCACCACAGCCTTGGGAGAGAAGGGATGCAAGACCTGCATCAATTCCCAACTTCTGGGGTTAGCACAGTACCAGAGAGCTTTAAAAGGAAGGGGAACAGTGCAGTGAACTCTTCCTGTGTAGTGTTTTCTGTGACCCAGGGTCTTTGTTCCTCATCTGCTGTTATAACTACTGCCTCTGTGCCAATGGGTTCCAGAATGCAGAGGAAAACTCTCGCATCTCAATCACCTTTTTCCGACTCTTCCGCGTGATGCGTCTTGTGAAGCTCCTGAGCCGAGGGGAGGGCATCCGGACACTGCTTTGGACCTTCATCAAGTCCTTCCAGGTATTCCTTCACTTTTTTTGAAGCTTCTGTGCCTCAACAGAGAAGTATTTTTAATTTTTATTTGCCTTTCAAAGATGAGTTTTCACCCTGGCAGGCTTGGGCATTAGCACCTGGGGGGATTTGCTGCAGTACAAAGGGTCAGCATGTCACCTAAGTGGAATTTACATGCTGCAAATGAGTCATACTGACCTGAACAGTAGGGAACTTCACCTTCACAATTTAAGTCACTACCTGAGGCCCTTCTACACATGTGTGGGAAGTCCCAGGACACTGTGATCTCTGCCTTAGGCCAAAGTAGGAAGCAAATGAGACCTAAAGCCAAGACCCTGATCACCTCATGATCACTTAAGATCTTCAGCATTTATTAAAGGAATAATATGTCCCTTGCACTGACCAAATCCAGATCAGGTAATTACAGTCTTCCCATCCCTCCCATAACATCCTTACCACTGTTTATATTGTATTTTGTTGCTTCAGATGGGGTTCACTTACTGTAAATGTTACATAAGGTTTCTGGTGGACTGAAATTGTGCATAGCCCCTGTGCAGCCTCCCTTAATAGGGATGAATTTTACCTTTTCTGCTCTAAGGTATTGGGTATAGCTGTGCTCTGCTATTCCACCCCGTTGGCAGCTGCATTTCAATAGGTGGTAAAGGGATCAGGTATTTGTAAAGTATACTGAGATTCTTCAGAGTGAAAGGTGGAATGGTAAGTATAAGATGTTGTAGTTATTAACTTACTGTACCATGGCAGAAAGTGCAGAAAATGCCTCTAACTGAGCCATACCTGCAGTTTTAGCTGCTGGTGTCCATAGACAAGGTGAGGAGAGGGGGACTTGAGGGGTAAGGATGACTGGCCCTCCAATAACTGAATTCAAGGATAAATCCACCTTCTGGAAATGATATTGTCAAACCAGAGAATAGCCACGTTGAGAAAAATCCTTATTGCTAATGAGGCGCAGCATATATTTGCATTTCACAATGCAGTGACTTCGCCTTACTGGGTAAGTCCAGACAAGCATGCACCTGCAGTTTGCAGCATTGCAGACCCATCTGCAGCACATGCAGGTGTTCACCATGCTGCTAATTTGCAGTGTGGTGAGATTTTTTTAATACCAGGAAATCCCAGTGTCAAAAAACCCATGGCAGAAAAAAGCGGAGTGGCACTTCTGTTGCCACTTCCACTGCCCGAAACTGGAGCCTGGATGGACAGAGCCACATGCTGGCTGCTGGCCCGAGGAGGCCCCCAGAGCCCCAGGCAAAGCTGCTGGAGCCAGGTCAGGAAATGCATGTCATCTGGATGTACCCACTGGGTCCCCACGATCTGGTTGTTAACTGGTGCAGCTCCTGAAGCAAATGTAAGAGTGACATAATGGTAGCCTTAGCTGTATATGGAATGAGAAGTGGTCAGAAGACAGGGTCTAAGTCAGTAAAAAAGTAGTATGCACCACTGTGGGTATGTCTACATGTGACGCTACATCACCGTAGCAAGTCACTATGGCAGCCTAACATCTGCGGGTGTCTACGCATAACCAGCAGCAACTTCACCATAGCAACATGCTCCTCCAGTATTGTGTGCCACTGTGGCGAAGTAGCTGCTAAAAATAACCATGAGTTCTGCGTGTGGCACAGTATGGGCTGTTACTGTGCTGTGGTTTAGTACTTCCAAAAGGAAGTACTAAATCACAGTGCAGTAACAACATCACCATAGCAACACGTATAAATGTGCCCTGTGTGTACAAGTCAGTGTAATTCATATACCAAGCAATTCAAGAGACATTGCAAGATAAAGCCAATTCTCTCACACATGGACTCCAATTCTGTTCCCATTTAAGTTAATGTCAGCTTTCTACTGACTGAAATGAGAGTGGAAGCAGAGTTATGCTTTTAGCTTAAGCTCTACCATGTATAGTATTCCTTAGACCCAATTTTAACCCTAGCAATAACTGCTCTTGACTTCAGTGGGAGTAGCACCTTACTGAATCTGGTCCCTTCATGGCATAGTTCTTAAGTTCTGTAAAATTAGCACTGTCAAATGGGTGTAAAGGACTTTTATTTTGACCACTCACTGATTACAAAATAAGCAGAAATTTTGCTGCCACTTGCATGCATTTTCTGAACAGTTCACACTCAGTCTGTAACATACACTACCACTTTGCATCACTGAATAATGTCTGATGGAAACTGCCCCAGTGAGAACTATTTTGTCAACATGAGTAGGAAGGAGATTCATTGACATAGCCCAACCATCACTAACCCAGGAAAAGCTATTATTCTTTCAAATTCTGCCTGCTCTGCCCCCAGCTGCTGAGCTGAGTTTATTTCAATTCTGAGCTCAGGTCCCCTCTCCCCAGGTTGAAAAATAAGAAGGATGGGAAAGAAAGTGCTTGGTATTGCCTTCCAGTGGGCTCGTCTACACCAGATGCTAAATACGCAGTAGACTAATTCTGTTGTGCATTAGCACATAATGGCAAAAGCCGTGCTAATGCACAGTAGAATTAGTCTACTGCGCATTAGCGTCACTAAAAAGGTGTGCACTGGTGCTACTGCACAGTAGTACTGGTTACTGCGCCTTGAGTACTAGTACCCGTTATTACCTATTATGGTAAACTCTCCACACAAAAAAACACTTCAAGCACTAAGAGCAAGGGCATTTTCTCTTGTACATTTTTAGCTCTTTACATGCAATATTCTCTCCTCTGAGCCTCTGTCCCTGGTCCACCTCTAGAGCTCTGGGATGGGTTTCAATAATTGCTAAAAATAGCCACTGCTAGAAGCTCCTTATTTAGCCAGCTGTACTGGGGTTTTTTTGGGTTTTTTTTACTTCTTTGGCACCATGACTTATTCTGAATCCCAGAATGTTTGTAGGAAGTGTCCTGGATCCTACAGGACAGCCTGATAATTAATTTAATTGTCCTGCAGTGCCTGTGATTGGTGCTCTGTCCAGAGTGGGACACTGATCAGAGTGGTTTTGTGTTGTGGGAAACCAATCACCAGTTTCTGGATGATAAGATACCTGTAGAGACCAGCATGGAGAGTGGAGGAAAAAGAAAGTTAGAGGAGTGTAAAAATAAAAACAAGGGTGTGGGAACAAAAAGAAAAAAGTGGTGAAATTAAGGGAGAAAGCTCAAGAGGGACAAAGCCAGAAGGTAAAACCAGGGGAAGTGGGGAGTTGGGGGCATCACGAGGGACAAAGACAAAAAGTGAAAGAGTGAGAGAAAAAGTAGGTACAAGAGTGAGGTAGAGAGAGTAAGATGAGGGGATGAGTGGGACAAGGGCCGGCAGCCTTCTCTGGCCTGTTCTAAAGGTATGAGAGAGCTCCTAGGGACTTGGACCCCTGGATCCCTGTTTGGATCCTATTGCTGGGCCAGTTCTGGCATTGCATCATCCCTAAAGCCATAACCATGTTTTGATCCATGGGAGCTCTCTCAGAATGTACAAATGTAAATTGTAACGTATCTTATTACCACCAAAGTCACTAGAATTGCCACCATTGATTCAGCCATTTGGTTTAGAGCAGTCATTTTCAACCTGTGGTCCAAGGACCCTTGGGAACCTGCAGACTATTATCCAAGTCGTCCACGAAAGATGACTATAATCAATCAAAAGTATGTGAATACCCACACTTACAATTCAAAGGGGTCCTCACCTCCATTCAGAATTTTTTGGGGGTCTGCAAATGAAAAAAAGTTTGAAAACCACTGGTGTAGAACACAGAGGGCTCCCTCTATCCCCCCTATTATAAGCATGCAGAGGGATCGCTTAGTGGCAAACATGAATGTTTTCATTTTTAGTTTTAAAATCAATTCCTGTTTTAACATTTTAGTGCACTACAGACCACATTTGGCAGCCCTTACTCATTCAAAACTCTGGTAGAAGCCAATAGAAATGTTTCTTGCATAAAAAATGCAGGATTAGACCTTAAAGAAATGCAGGTATAAGCTTATAAAATTAGCAATATTTACAGACAAAATACAAATTCAGAATACCAGAGCCACCCAAATATGTGTGGGATGTTCAAAATCCAAACACAAATCCAAATTGCATAGACAGCTCTATCAGTAAAGTAGAACAAACTCAAACTTCATATCCAAACACCCCAAAACTCTGAGGTGTTCATGCTTAAGAAGGGGGTCTGAATTATGTGGCTGGATCCTATTTATCATGAATACCTTTTAAAAAAAGAAATAGTAGAAAATTAGTTCTTCCTACAAAGTCTGCCTCTTCAAGGTGCTATGTGGCCTTGACTCTTAGTAGAGGTAGTGGAAGCTGATAGCACCCACCATGTCGCAGATCTGGTTCCCATTCAAAGCAGACTATCAGAGCTTGGCATTTCCTCTTCAACAGCTGATCAAAGACACTTAACATTTCAGACACCATCACAGATGCCTAATCCAGAGCAGGGCATGGCACTCATGAAGCTTTAGGTACTTGTGAAATCACTGGTCATTATAGAAGCTTTGAACTTAGGTCCTGGCAGCTTGCACACTCCTCATTTCCCCAGACTAACTCCAAAATATCACAGTAAAAGGGCATCACTTAACTGCTACCATGGCCAGTTTTCCATGGTAAATGGAAAGATATGGGACCTGATTTTAATCTCACTTTCACTTCTGCACAAGGATTGTGACTCTTTTGAACACAATAGCATTACCCCAATTCAAGTGAGAGCCAAATCAGGCCGTCATTGTTTTGGGTTGTGCTATCATCGGGTTGAAGGTCCGTTGGTGAAATCAAACATGGATCAGTAGAGGCATCTAGTGGTCAAATGGCTGAGTTGCAGACCTTTAGTTGCAGACCGACACTGCTTTCCCCAACCATCTAAAAAAACAGAGATCCATTAGGACCTACCAGGCTCCGAAGTGTCAAATTTTCTGATTGACTGAGGCAATAAGTTCTGATGTTCTTTTCTTCCAGGCTCTCCCCTATGTGGCTCTACTAATAGTGATGCTATTCTTCATCTATGCCGTGATTGGGATGCAGGTAGGTGATTCTCAAGACTTAAATTGTTTCTCTCCTATCAGAGTCTAGGGATGTTAGTGACCCAAGAAGTCACCAGATCACTTTCTAGTTCCAGAAACCAACAAGCAGTTTCTCTCCCAGCCACACAGTCAGCCATTTAAGAGAGAGTGCTCTGACAATAATCCCGATGTCAGAAAAGATTGGCTGGGGTTGAGTGGTCAACAGGAAACTTAGCATATGCACCAACTAAACTGAGCAAAAACATTTTATAAGGGACCACAGAGTGCATGCAAAAAAGAACCTCACAGCTGTCCAACTTCCCGAAGGAATACCCAGCGGTCTACTGAAGTGGGTTACAGCTTGGTAACTGGCACACACCAATCAGTTCAAATGGCTCACAGCCATGGCACTGATCAAACCCAATTCTTCTTTCACATCACTTTTTCACTGGTGTAGCTCCATTGACTTCAGTGATTTATGCCAGTGTATAAAAATGTAGGATCAGGTCCAATATCTCAGCTCTCTTTACTAGTGCCAATTCTTTAGGAAGCTGCATCAATACAGTATTGTATTTAGTTTGGAAAAAAATAAACTTGGAACCCACATGAGCATTAATCTATGCTAATAACTGATATTGTGTATGGACAAGTGGAAGAAAGACGATGCAGGCACAGCATGTGACTGCCCCAGATATGTGTTGGACTTCTGCCTTTCTGAAGCAGATTTTTTCATCCTCTTTGTCTTAATTAATTAGGGATCCCAAAGCAGCTACCAGATCATAGGAGTTGCAGACAAAAGATAAAATAGATATGACTTATTTGTGTCCATGGATCTTTCACTGTGACACATTTCTTATTCTTCACAATGGAGTCAGACTTTGTAAGAGAGAATTTTAAGCAGGTCAGGCAGGTTTCATCTGACCCATCACGCCACATTTTTAGAAAAAAAAAATGTCCTTACCACCTCTTCATTGTCTTCCCCTCATCTCCTCCTCCTCTAGAAACAAATCTAGGTAGTTTTGGGAGGTTTCACTTACCTCCCCAGTAATTCTGTCTATTTATCTCTCCATCTCTAAAAGAAATTTTAATCCTTTAACTCTTGCCAGTTCTTCCCTTAGTAACTGAACTAGCTAAAATTGCCAAGGCCCACACAGTATTTCCTCTACCATATAGGGAATAACAAGAAAATACTGCACTAATGTTATCTAGCTACAAAAAGCATTCAAAGATGTGCCTATCTTGTTATCATTTCTCTAATGACCCTGTCACTGTAATGTCTAGGTATATTAGCTGGTGTATTATCTTATAATTCTACTGTTTTTTGTGTGAAATATTTTTGTTGTATTTCCAGTTAATCCTAGATTTATATTCAATCCACTGCTTTCAGGCACCTCAGCAGCATGAAAATTTGGTATCTGTCACGTATTGCTCCTTTTGCAAATTTTGAAGGCCTCTCCTAGGCCTTCTAGTATTATCACTTCCAGTGAGAAGCCCAGTTCCTTTGATATTTCCTCATCCCTATGTTCTTCAGACTCCTTGTCATCTTTGCTTTCCTGCACTGCTCCACCTCCAAGGTAATGATGACATTTCACATGGCTGGTTCATACTTAAGTCCCTGTTTGGGGCCTGTCCTAAACTTGATGAAGAAAGCTTTCAGTTTCATACTGTTGAGCTACTCACTTGAATCACAGAATCATGCATAGATGCACCAAGTTTGGCAATGACATAAGAATTTCCCACATAAAAGAGACCTACTCATTTATCTTAACTACTTCTCTGACATGAAGCGTAACAACATTTAAGCCTCACTATCTGGTGTGCCCAAGTGGAAAATACAAATTGATACTGATGGATGAAGGTACCAGTCTTCTAGCCCAGGAGTCACAGTCCAAAGAGGATAGGAGAAAGGAACCTCCTCTTGTGTCTTCCTCTACTTGGAGCTCTTCCTTTCATGCTGTGCTTTACAGCTGAGTAGTTTAAAATGCCTATAGTAATACACCCAGCTTGTTGTATGAACTTGAGGCCGGGAATTAAAAGGACAATCATACTCTTCCAACATGGGAAGATCTCTGGCATACTGTTTCCTGAAATGAAAAATATGGGTTGCCTCTGAGTACTTAAGCTGTCCGCCTGCAGTGTTCACTCCCAGCACCTCCTTAGTGCAGCTGAGGCTGTGGCTGCTCACCAGAGACGAGGGGAAGCTGAACCCAGGGAAGACCAAAGAATCCTTGAAGGAGGAACATCCTTTGGAGAACATTCTGTTCGCAGAGATTCCTGATGCTGTTGCAACAGTGTAATTCTCCCTGTATATGTTGCTTTTTTTAACTACTGAGAATATTTGCATGTAAAGAAGCTCTATGCTCCTTCAGAGCTGCTCTGATCCTGCTGCTCATTCTGATTATGAGGTTATAACCCTCAGCCCATGAAATGACATCATGATGATGTCAAATTGGAAAAAATAGCCCTGAGCAAATGAAGTTGTAAGAGAGCTTGCTGACCTGGCTAGGCTTGCTAAGTTGTTTTACTGGTGCCCATAAATACTAAAGCACAGTGCAAGATGCTTGCAAGGAGACCTGAAACTATCTGAAGCTGCCCTGCTTTAAGGCTTGATTAAAGATATGTAATGAGAGCAGGTTCATCAAACAATTCACTGAGGATTTAGGGTCAGCTGTTATGATCTCACTGAGCTGCACTTGGGAGTAGAACTGATGAAGCTGTAAGAGAAGAAAAGTATTTTTTAAGCTATCTTTAGGCCTCCAATCTTGTACTGAAAAAGCCAGGCTGGTCTCAATAACTCAGTAATTTAGGGAGCAGCTTCAAAGATAAGGTGTTCAGAGCCACCTACATTCCTACTGACAAAAATTGCATTAAGTCCCAGCAAAGCAAAACCTCTGAGTTTCACTCAGCTCCGATGAATACAAGGATTCAAATAATATAGTATTTAGTGTGAAGGGTGGTCCTTTCTTAGGAAGTAAGCAGGCTGAATATAAGCAGTTTAGTATCCAGATTCATACCTGATATATCTTCATTAAAGTGAAGAGAGTGCAAAGTTTTTAATCAATAGCATATAAACCTTTTCACAGACCACTGCTTTGTGCTTATGATAAAGATTTCAAGATGGACACATCTCCATCCAAACTGCTGTCCAACTACCCAGCAGGAACCATAATTCTAGAATGACTTTCTTATGTTTCCATGGTGAAAGTATCATCTCTGTGATGGCCACAGAAGATCTGGAAAGTATTTGCACCCCATGTCTTGTGAATCAGAAATAGAGGACCTGTGCTTCAAGTTATATTTTGAGACTTATGATAGGTCATCTCTCTCAGCACTTTTCCTCAATATGCTTTTTCTCCCATGCATCTTGCAATTTCCCTTTTCTTCACCTTTCCACACTCCCTTTCACTGAACTCTTTCTCCTACCCCTTCCTGTCAAAGCCACTTCTGGTATCTTTTATCACCCCACTCACTGCTTCTTCCTTCCTGGTTCACCATTCTATGGTTTTCACCAGTGGGCAAGTATTAGCCATACAGAGCCTAATGAAATCAATGGAAAAGCCCCATTAGTTTCAGCAGACTTAGGATCAGGCTTATAGCACCGAGTCCTTTATGCCTCACTCAGACTTTATTTAGGCAGTGGCAGTTTTACCCAATTAAAGACTGCAGGGCTCAGCCCAGAGTTTTGAATTCCCATGCCAGAGAACTTTTGTTCAGGAGAACCAGTTTGAAGCAGCTATGAACAGGACCCCTGGAAAACATGGCTGCATGGGTACACCTGAAACACTTACCTCCTGGTGACAAACCCTGTTGCTAGGGGTAGAGGCATCTTGGTAATTTCCAAATGTAAGGCAATGCACACATGTCCAAATGCAAGACATCATACAGATGCCAGAAGTTCAGGGCTTTTTAGCCAGTGGTATTTGAATGCCTTTTTCTCTTTGTGTAAACAGGGCTTCTTGAAAACAAGTGAAGGAAAGTGTCTTTTTTCTCTTATTAATGCCTTTTAGCTGGAAAAAAACCCGTAATGTGATTGCACATTAAAATTAGATCTCTATATCACATATTCCTGGAACATGATATAATGAATGATTTATTGTGTTGCTGGTACTTAAGAATAATTCAGTGTGGGTACTTTTCTGATGATATAACAGAAAAGAAGGAGTAGCAGTAAACATTAAAAACCAACAGGAAAAATCTTGTAGGAGGATGTAGGCTTAGTGTGATACAGGTTGCTCATAAACAAAGAAGAGCAAGGAATTATTGTTGACAAGAATGCTTTGGTGGCTGCAAGACTAAGCTGACCTGACCTCTGTTTTCTGGTAGGTGTTTGGTAAAATTGCGCTCAACGATACCACGGGAATCAACCGCAACAACAACTTTCAGACCTTCCCACAAGCAGTACTGCTGCTTTTCAGGTGGGCCTCTCAAAGCTTTGGATCTTGTGTCTTTGAATGTCATTTTGTGCATCTGGGCACATCCTCTTTGCCAGGTTGTAATCCTGTACTCCCTCCCAGTCCAGCTGCTCTGCCTCTGTTCAAACTGCTGCAGTCCCAGGCTGGCAGCAGGCTCAGGAGGGTCAGCCTCAGGCTCCAGGTGTCAGTGAAAGGTGGCGGAGGGGCTGGCTGGGGCACGAGAGTGCTGAAACTGCAGAGCTGTGTGACTGGCCCTGCCCCCTCCCCTGAGCCTGCTGCTAGCGGAGGGCAGAGCAGCCCCAGGCTGGCAGCAGGCTTAGGGGAGGGGGTCAGCCACACAGCTGCACAGTATCAGCACTCTTGTGCCCCAGCCAGCCCCTCCACCACCACTCAGAGCCTAGGGCTGACTGCCTAAGCTTGTTGCCAGCCCAAAGCTGCTCCATCCTGGCTCTGACTGCTGTGGTCCTGGGTGCACATGTAAATGCTGCACCAGAGTTTACTGCTTCAAGTTAATTGCTCATGTAGATGCACCCAGTGTCTCCAGACGTGGAACCTAGGATCCACTGTCCTGGATAAGATGGCTGGTCCATGAATCCTAATATCCTTCCTCCAGCAGTACCCTATAGTTAAAGGTTTTAGACAGAGAAAGGCAACCCTTCCTCCCAAAATGCATCTGTCTTGCTCAGTGTTTTATGTATGAAGGAGGGAGAATTATGTCCGCCACGCTCCCAACCCAACCCAACCCCAGTTTTTGATCACCTGGTGTCCTAAAGCTGGCTGTTGCTGTGTATGCTTCCTTTGTTTATTACTGTGCCTATAGTTATATGGCACCATGACCACCAGATATTTCACTGTCTAAGGTTTGGCAGCATACAGACAGTTTATAGTTCCTGCCAGAGCTCCCACCAGACACCCTCTCAGCCTACTCAGGTCATTTGATGCTGCCTCTCCAGGTTGTTTGCTTTCAGTCAGTCAGTTTCCCTTACACAGTGGTAAATCATGTGATCTGAGTAGGATGCTAAACACTGATCAGAGTACTATTACTTGTTCAGTTTAATGCAACAGCTCTGTGAACTGGTGTGGAGCACCCAGGTCTGGCCATGTGCATCAGGCAGAGTGTGCCTACTGAGGGGAGAAGAGAATGAAGGAACATAAAATCTTGTCCTCCCTTAAGCTCTAAGCAGCTTCCTTCCTCTAGTGCAGGGGTGGCAGTGGAAGCCTCTGTGTTTGGTGTTCAGCAGATGCTTCAGGGGGCAGACAGTACAGTGGTAGATAAGGCAGGGAGCAGAAAGCAGAGCAGCAGATCAGGCAGCCGAGGAGGGGAATGTGCCAGGTCACATCAAGCCTGTGCCTGGCCCCTTCTGATTTAGGGTCTATCCTGCTCCCACTGAAGTCAGTGGCAAAACTCCCATTGACATCACTGGGAGTAGGACCAGATTCAGGGTGCTTGCAGCTCTTTCCTTTTAGAAATACTCGGTCACTACTGACTTCACTTCCCTGTTCACATGTATGCTTTTATACCCAGGTGTGCCACAGGTGAGGCCTGGCAGGAGATCATGCTGGCCTGCCTGTCAAACAAGAAGTGTGATCCTGAATCAGAATCACCCAACTCCACTGAAGAAGACCAATCCTGTGGGAGCAGCTTTGCCATATTTTATTTCATCAGCTTCTACATGCTCTGTGCCTTCCTGGTGAGTCAGCATTGGCAGCACAAATGAATGCTGGCCTGTGACTTCCCTGACTTCCCCAGGCACTGACACTCTCTGGCAAAAAAAATGATCCCATAGATGGAAAATCTGACCTATTCTATCTGCAGGAGGTGACTAGCTGCCTCATACTGCCAGCAGAGCTGGCCTTAGGAATGGGCAATGTGGGTGAGTGCCCAGGGCACCATGGTCAGGGAGGCATCAAACACACAAGCACATATGCATGTGAGTAGTCCACGCTTACAGCAGTGTTCTCACCCTGCCCCACCTGATTCCTGCCCCAGGCAAAAGGAGTAGCGCCCAGCCCAGCTGCCCCCCCTTCCCACTCCCCCTCCCCAGCTGCTGGTCAGGAGGAGCTGGGCCAGGCATGTGTGGGAGGGATGGCGCCTGCTCCAGTCTGCCCATATTGCTTCTCCAAAGCAGCAGCGGTACTTGCCTGCCTGCCTGCTTGGTGTATCATGCCGTTCCACCTCCCCACTGGACTGCACCCTGCACCCCTGCCCGCCTGCCTCTGCCTGAAGCAGTGCTGCTGACCTGGTGGGGCGGAGAGGGGCACCAAAATACAAATTTGCCCAAGGCGCCATTTTCCCTAAGGCCGGCTCTGAGTGCCAGTGACATACGGTCACCCAGATTCGTGCTCTTTAGAGCTCTAAAGAAAGCTCAGCATCTGATCATAATGCAGATAAGGATGTCCCTCCCCCATCAGAAGAAAAAATTAGTGTCCTGTGGTTGATGCTGAGACTTGCAACACCTCACCCCCGCTTCCCACCTTCCCTCCTACCTTCCTTCTGGTTGCTGAGCAGGTTTCTATCCTATGCCAGCAATTACTGTGAAAATACACGTATCCCACTTGCATCTGTTCAGTCTTGGCA
This sequence comes from Gavialis gangeticus, assembly GCF_001723915.1. Classification (NCBI taxonomy): domain Eukaryota; kingdom Metazoa; phylum Chordata; order Crocodylia; family Gavialidae; genus Gavialis; species Gavialis gangeticus. The sequence goes on from NW_017729022.1 coordinate 85,951,321, forward strand.
GTGCAGTTCTCCTAGCATTGCTCAGTCCTGTAGCACTCGCTTTGCAGCTGGCCATTGGAGTTTAGCGTGCTGTTTCAGAATGTCGATATTTTAAAATAATTGGGCTTATTACCAGTAAAAAACCCTATATTCTGTCCGTCTGTCCCCAAAGGAATAAAACCTCACCCTGTCTTCTTCCAAGCAAGGGCTTCTGTAAATAAGCAGACCAGAAAGCATGCCTAGAAGCTCAACAAACATGAGCTTCATCTAGCGGGTAGTGGGAAGCCAGATTTGAGGGGCCCTTGCTCAAAACATCCTGCGTATAGCACCTTCTCCTTTGAATTTGAGGCTGCCAACTCAAAAGCCCGAACTAATCTAAGCTGACATAGTCTCACCCCATGAGGGAAGAGGCAGTCTCTGATGTAGCCAGAAACCAAATGGTGCAAAGCTTTGTAAGTCCAAATCAAGACCTTGAAGTGTATATGGGCTCAAACAGAAGCAGAGTGAAGTCTGGTCATACCTTATCCATCACATCGCCTCTGTCCTTGTTTGCAGATCATCAATCTTTTTGTAGCTGTTATAATGGATAACTTTGATTACCTGACGCGGGACTGGTCCATTTTAGGACCACACCACCTGGATGAATTTAAAAGGATTTGGGCAGAGTATGATCCTGAAGCCAAGTAAGTGACCAACCCTAAACTTTAGAAGTCACTTGCATATATGGTCCCATTCTCTCTGTTCTCTCAGAGGTCTGACATCCCTGAGCCAATATAGTAGAGTGGCATGTTCCTCTGGCAAGAAACAAGCCCTGTACGAATAGGTGTTATAGATCTCTGAAAAGTGTAAGGGGGGAGCACTAATGTGGCCCCCATCAGCTCCCCATTTGTGAATCAGTGGCAAGGGCAGACTGCTCCAAGATACAGGAGGAGTGAAAAGTATTCCAGTCTATGAAGTAAATATTCTGCATTTTGCCTTGCTGCACATAATTATAAATTATAAACAGCTAGGGGAAATATAGGCCATGTAGCAGACTAATGAATAGGCCAGTTGGAAATAAGCATTAAGAAGGAGTCTTCTTGAGGGGATTGGTCTGCCATAGCACATGGGATGAAGCCCTGGATATAATCCACTCAGAACAACCCTACTCTCTCTGGTAGGCGTAGAAAGTGGATTTGGAGCCCTTAGTAGGCCCTGGCCATAAGCTCAGAGCAGAGGTGCAGCATTCAGTCGTTGCTTTTTCATGTGTCAACTTCGTGACAGCAACTCTGTGGTTGTGCTGGCACCAACCCCCTTCACTGAGTGTCTGTAGTACACATTTAAGCCTGAATTATTCCCTCAGTTACACCGTTGAAGTTAGTAAAGCTGCACAAGTGTGACCAACAGGGAAATTTGACCCTTGGGTATCAGTATAGCTCACTTTTAAATGCTCTTACATTTGATTTTCATTTACGCTAAACCCCATTTGTTTACAGCACTCTGACAGTGAGAAGAAGCTTCAGAGCACGTGCAAATGACATGTACTTTAAGCCCACCTAAAGACCTCTTGCTAATTCTATAGATCCTAGTGTCCAAGGCTGTTACGTGTATGGTTAGACCTGTGCCTTTTGGAGCTGGGTGACAAAGGGATCTGTCTTGCTCTTTCTTATCTGCAAATGGGCATATTTTCTCAGTCCCCTCTGCACATCCATGCTAAATCCTGCCTACCCGAAATTCCCACTTTAACTTTGGCAAATCTCCCCCAACCTCCACCCCTTTCTGAGAGTCAGTCCCTTTAAGTGGTGAGTGATCTACAAATTTTGGAAAGCCCAACAGCAAATTTCCAAATGAGTTTTACAGAGTTAGTCAGAGACTTCCCTCTCTGCATTGCTTACTGGCCCCAGAAATGGATGGGCACAGTAACAAGAATTGAAGGATAGTGGATCAGAGCTCCAGGAAAAAAGGCCAGACCCTTCCTCTAATACTCTTTACAAAGGCCACAGGTTTTGAGTGATTCAGTATTTTGAAAGAACAAATTGTTAGACTAGGCACCCAAAAACTAAGGTACAAAATCCACAGTCAGTTTTTCAAATATTGACTCAAGTATAAAGCGACTGGTATATTGCCTATACACAGTAACATTTAAATCAGTGCTGTTCAAGTCCTGAGTGATGCGCTGAGTATAAGAGCCACTGTAAAACCACATCTGCCATGTCAAGTTAAAATGGAGCAGTTCCAACCATCTTGGGCTAGAGACCTCATCTGGCACTCAGGTTGTATCCAGATGGACCAGCAGGTCCTTTTGCAGTAGTGTGTTCCTTATTGTATGTTCTTCTTTAGGGGACGGATCAAACACCTTGATGTGGTGACACTGCTCCGGAGGATTCAGCCTCCACTGGGCTTTGGGAAGCTCTGTCCTCATAGAGTGGCTTGCAAGGTAAGACAGTGCCATGAGGGGAAGGTTAGAGAAAGAAAGAGGAAGCCTAAATGTAACAAATTGCATCTTGGTAGGCCATATACTCACTTTTCCTGATAAGCTAGAGTAGTGGTACCCAACCTTTTGGCCACACAGGCTAGATTAGTATTACAGAATCAGTCTGCAGGCCTAATCAAGTCCATGCACCCAATCCAGTGTGTGGAGCTGGCCCAGCCAAGGTCCAATCCAACAAAAAGCAAAGCTGGCCTGGCCAGGGCACAGTTTGACACATGGGGCCTGCCCAGTGCATGGCCAGCATGCAGGACCATGTCATCTGACCTACAGGGCTTGGAAATTTGACAGCAAGGGAGTGCAGGCAATTAAAACTTCCAAACACTGCTAAATGTCCAGACCCATGGAGAGCTCTGTAAGCCAGATAACATGGCTCCAGGGGTGGAGGTCAAGCACTACTGATCTAGAACAGCAATTCTTAACCAGGGTGCCATGAGATTCTTTTAAGGGTGCCACAGGGTGTCATGCAATATTAGCTCTGTTATCTCTGTTAGATATACAAACATCTACATGTGATTCACAAGAGATTTTAAATAGGAATCCTTAGTCTTAAAACCATTCTGACCTGTTGTGGTCGTTCTGATTTCTTTGCAGCTGAAGAGCTGCTCTGTCATTTTTCCATAATCGGAAAAAAATGAAAACTAAGGTAAAGAGGTTCCTTGAGTCTAAAAAGGTTGAGAACTGCTGATCCGAAGTCTAGGGAGTATGAGGCATGCTGTTTTATTAGCATGCTACTTCGTTAGTTTTTAGTCAGGAATCTTGTTAGCTTACATGATAGACAGCTTGCTAGAATTTATAGACATTTCCTAGTATAGGAAGTCTCAAGTACAGATAGTGATAAATGCTATAGACATGCTCCTTTGGGAATGATAATTGAAATATGGTGGTAGGTTGGAGAAACCCACCAGAGGAAATCTGCTGCCCCCTAGTGAGGAAGCCAGGAATATCGTGGGTTTACTCTTAACCTTGTATAATATAATTCCATCTATGGTGTGTTTGGGATGGGTCTGGGACTCTTCTGTTTAGAGACTGCAGCCAATGTTTAGTTATGTTCAATGACACAAAATACATTTTAGCAGTCTGGTTAGAATTCATTTGTCATATCAACCCACTGTCTAAGACAGCACTCATGTAACTATAGGCTTCTGATATCAATTATGTGCATGCAACAGACAAACAAACAGACAAAATAGATAAGATCACTGAAGGACAGATGGGTATGAGGAAATATCTTTAAGATTTTTCCTTACAGTAACCAAATATGTTACTCCTTCCTTATGTTGTACCTCATTCTCATTTAAATACTTAGTCTAGATTAAACAGCAGTAATTCCTCCACGTATTTTTGATTATAAACATCCATCCTCCAGAAAGGATTTTTCCAAATGAAAGAGCAGTTTATAGGATGTAAAATTGTTTGTGAATCTCCTTCAGAGTTGTAAAGTTTTGTATAGGTTTTTCAGAAGTAACTTATGGACAGACCACTCTAGCCTGTTTTCTTGCCAAGCTGAGCAGGATCTAGTTAGATCATTGTTACCCAGTAATTGCAAAAGGAGGTGCTGGAGATTCAGGAGCTGACACTTCCCTTCAGCTCATCACTGAACTGTTGTATGATGTGTGTTAGTGGACAAAGTAATAATGAAACCATCGGGGATAAGCTGTAAAATCAGGGCCTTGTGGTCATTATAGATCCCTTGGTACAAAAATAAAGATATAAATATCCCTGTATCAGATGCTGTTTGACTCAGAAATTCTCCCATCATTTTCAATAGCATATGACACAAACTTCATGCCCAAAACTATCGTGTAATTTTGCTATGTACTACTAAATATCTGCACCAGAGATGGCTGCATTTCAGCAGTGAGCAAAGTGACTTCTAGGTAGATTGCAAAGCACTTAATTATTAGGAATGAAAGATGTCATATAAATGTAAAATACTGATGCTGCTGCAACATAATACTAGCTTGTGTAGATGTACAGCAGGTAAAGACTTGCTTCCTACTGGGCAAAATGAAGGTTTGATTATATCCACCCTAGGAAAGATTATCCACACTGAGCCTGATATACTTATAGTATATGACAATAATTGAGAGTCTTCTGGGCAGACACTTTCAAGTGTACTAATGATATGAAGAGTCTTTTACCTGTGTAACCAAGCACATGGGCTATATGTGCATAAGTAGAAGAGAGTGGAAATCTGGGAAAAAGGTCTGGAGAGAGAAAGCATTTCCATTTTTAGTGTGCACTGACTCTGCATGATTTCTATGTTTCTTCTCCCTGCCTCACAGCGCCTCGTCTCCATGAATATGCCACTAAATAGTGATGGGACTGTCATGTTTAATGCTACTCTCTTTGCATTGGTCAGAACAGCACTGAGGATCAAAACTGAAGGTAACATCCTCATTGACTGTGGGGGTAGATGGATGTACTGAAATGCGCTGGGTTTGAAAATGACAGATGGATATCGCATACATAATACAATCCCAGCATTTCACTTTGTGTGTGATATGAGAAGCAGTGCAGATATGTAAAAATGAAAAACATCTCCCAGGGACTGAACAGTGTTTCTTGCTAAGCATCATCCAGAAAACTGGTGCCATCTGTGGTATCATTTCTGATGATTAGTATTTTTTTGTATTCCTTATGTCATGGTCTTGAAATGTAAGTCTTCAGCCCTACAGAATCCTCCAGTGCCAACCAGGGAGAGCAAGAGCATGGAAAAAGGAGAAGCTGAGGATTTTCCTTGGGCAGGGATTCTGAACCAACAGTAGAGTTGAACAGGCCAGCTGCCCCTCACCCTCTGCTGGCCTCCTAAGCAGTAGGAGGTGATAGGCTGGGCTGTCTTTCAGTTCCTACCCACAGTGAGCTTCCAGTCCAAGGGTACACCTCTGCAGGCTTACCTTGATGGAGGACTCTTATTATCTTTGATGCTTATATAATTGGGCCTGATGTTAGACAGAATATTATGGACATGGGAAGCACCAGATGGTGGTGGTAGTAGTGCTGAACACAATTGTTACTTTGTTTTAATGGTGTGGGAACTCACTGAGGTTACCAATGTTAGACACTGTGGGAGTAGAGCACTAAGGAAGGAGAGGAGATGGCTTAATGCACTAGGAGAGAAAAGGGACTTTCAAGTGTAAGGAACAGCATGGGAGAATGAATATACATGAGAGTCAGGGTAGCCAGGTAGGTAACTTGGGAGATGGGCAGCTGGAAGGGAGTGATATAAAACAGTGCAACTATTGGTCCCTTCAAGTTTCTTAATATGCCACAATTGCGTACTTCACAGACTGAGGTTATTAGAGTCTCAGAGCTATTCTTCATTAAATAAGAAAGAATATCTTGAAAATACCCTTTGTGTCAGTTATTAGAAACATTTTGCCTTTCTGAAGTATCTTCTCACGGCACTCCACAAATGCAGTGCAATTCAGACTCTAGCACCGCTGTTAGGGATGGAGGGAGTCTGTATGGCAGTGGTCACCAACCAGTGGATCTCGATCCACTGGTAGATCTCAGAGCCTCTTGCAGTAGATCTCGGAGGCTCTTGAGTTGATCCGAGGCTGGGGTGAGGAACTGAGTGCCCGTGTACATGCATGTGCACATCGCAGCCCAGCAGGTCAGTCTGTGAGGAGGGAAGGGGCGGGGGCTAGATCAAGGCCCCGGTGGTGAGGCACAGTGCTGCAGAGGCAGAGGCAGGTTAAGTTGAGTGGGGTCCTGGTCGGGTGGGACTAACCTGCTGAGGAGGCATGCCCCCAAATAATTTTTTCTCCTTTTGCCTCGATCTGCTGCCCCATCGCCTCCCACAGACTTACCTGCTGGGGAGTGGGGGAAAAGGGGTGGCAGCAGCGCACACTAGATCTTGGGCTGCTTTTAAATGCCAAAGGTGATCTCCTACTTAAAAAGGTTGGAGACCGCTGGCATATGTCTTGCAGAAGGGAGAACTGTGGTGCAGAGAGTAAAGTGAGGAACTCCCAGGAAAAAGCTGGAAGTAGAACCCAGGTCTCTTCATTCCCAGATAAGCTTTGATCACTAGGCTATTCTTCTTCCTTTCTCTGTCCTGTCACTGTGCTCTGATTTCCCTGGACCTCCCTAGAATCTCAAAGTACTGGACCAGACCATCCTCACGATCATTTATAAAATAAAATGTTGCTGCAGTTTTCTGTCTTCTTCAGCCAAGCTGTCTCCACTGCCAGCTAGGGGCAGATGGCCAGCAATGCCCTGAATAAGTGTGCTCCCTTAGCTTTCTGTGTGTAGGGAGATGAGAGAAGCTGCTGAATCTCTGCATGTGTAGGAATGAGACTACCTGTTACGATGGAATAAGCAGTGGTCAGATAATCCCATTGCCCAGATCTGGTTGTTGAGCCCCTGCTGTTTGTGAAGCTTTCTCCTGTTGTAAAAAGAAGCACCCTCAGACTCTAGCTCCACCCTTTTCCTTTTTTTAGGTGCTGTGGCTTACGTGTGAAATTGTTCCTCTCTTGGGGCTGGCTTAATTCCTCTCTCCACTGATTTCCTGGGCAGGTAACCTGGAGCAAGCTAATGAGGAACTTCGAGCAATAATAAAGAAAATCTGGAAGCGCACCAGTATGAAGCTGCTGGATCAGGTCGTGCCCCCAGCTGGCGGTGAGCACATGGGCCCTTTTGTGTCTGTTCCCACCTACTTCTTTATCTGCTTTTTGTCTGTCCACACTCCTGTCTATCTATACTGCACCTTGCAATCCCTAGAATAAGTTTACTGGGGGGCACACTTTGCTCTGAGAAACAGTATCTACTTACCTGACTCAAAATTATGCAGACCCAGTCTGTGCCAATGAATATGTAATTGTCTCAATGGACAGGTTGTGAGAGGAGATGGGCAAGTTGGGGAGAAGAGAGAGAACAGCAGTTCCAAATACCACATCTAAGGGCATGGCCAGATGAGTACACTCCCCAAGATAATTCACATTGGATTTGCACACTGATGCTAATTACACCAAAATCAGTAACAGACAGGAGTAGCTCACAGAATAGGTGACTATTACTACCTTGCTTTTAGGCAGCAAGAAAGCAGGTAATAGCTCCTTAGAATGAATGCAGACAGACAAAACTTAAACTACTGCAACTACTACTGGTTTGAGTTTTACTCCTAATTTTTTTCAGAGGTGATTCCATGGATTGTGCAAAAATTATTCTGGCTTAAGGATTTGTGTCTTCTATCCACTACTTTTTTCACACCAGGGTTGTTCTAGTTGCAACAGTGTAAATGCGTAGTCTGTCCAGGCCCTAAATGGACAGTTCTCCAATGATGTGTGGAGAGCAGAATTTTTCTTTGGTGCTCGTGGCCTTTCTGTGCATTTCTAAGCCTGGTCTTTTTAATTAGTATCCCTGTGAGATCCAGGCAGATGTGGCGGGCCAGCATCTCAGCTATAGCCACCCCCAGAGCCTTAGCCACCCTCAGAGCCACTCCCAGGCATTTTGGCACCTAGTCCAGGTCATGTGAAGAGCATGCCCCTACACGCTATTATTGAACATTGCTTCCATTTGATTTGGTGCCCTCACCCCCCTGCCCCCTCCATGTGAAGGTGCCTGGTTCAAATCCACTGCTGGCATTGCCCTTCCTATGGTACTGGCTCCCCCACATTTTTGGAGTACACGCAGTGACTTTGTCCATGACATGACCTTTGTCCTTTTCCATTTCCCTCCATTTTCTACTGCATATTCTCCCCTATGCCTGACCTTCTTGCAGTACCAGCTGTTTCTCTCCAGCACTCACATAGCTTACTCTAGACTCACTGACAGTTTCTAAACATTGACTCCGTCTTAACAATGAGACATCATGTTGGTCACCAGTGCAGCACCTTTGCTGATCCCCATGCAGCTGTGTAAGCTGCAGACCAGAGTAGCAGGGAGGAGATGGTATTCAAGGAAAAATCCTCAAGCCTATGTTTAGCTCTTGTTTTTATTGAACTCTGTGGACCAAACCCCAAGAAACTGCTAGTGAATCTAGGTGGGTTGTGACTAAATAAAAAAAGAATGAGGAATTGAGGCATTGACTTCAATGAGGAAGTAAGCTGACTAAGGGGACGGTAGGACCCATATGATTTGTCCCTTGGTTTGAAGCAGTCCAGGTTCCACTGGTCAGACCAGGTACTAATCTCCCAGCGGGAGCTTACCAGGACACTGAGGCCCTATCTAGTAAACTGGGGCATGTGACGAAAGCAGGAACCGCTTCTCTATAACATGGTAAGACATTGGGTGGCACTGCAGTAATAAGTGTTCTACCACTATAACTAATCTATGCTAAGAGGAGAAAGATACCTCTTCCCCCAAAGAACCTCTAAAACCCTGTATACCAATACATGGTTCTTCAACCTGATATACCAATGCACTAGGAGCAGATGTTTCCCTTTCTCCATGGTTCCTGCTTCTTTGAACTGCAAGACTGTGGATCTTGCAGTAGTGAATATCTTGTCTCAACTGGGCTGTTTGCTTGCTTTTGGAAATATTCCCCATTCAGATGACGAGGTGACTGTTGGGAAGTTTTATGCCACTTTCCTGATCCAAGAATATTTCCGGAAATTCAAGAAACGCAAAGAACAGGGCCTCGTTGGCAAACCTTCACAGAGGAATGCTCTCTCCCTGCAGGTGAGTGTGGGACAAGATATGGACACACGCATGGGTTGAGCTAAGACTGGGAAATAGATCTGTGGATTAATAACTTTGTACAGTGCTTCAATCTTGTTACAGACAAGGATAATAAACCATGTCTCCTTCCTACCCAGTGGTACCCATTTTGATATGTGTACTGAGCATTTGCTGTTAGATGAGAGGGTCTGCTTACTGTGGATAGCCATATCAACTCCTGCAAGTAAATATGTCAGTGAGTGAATTATGCTCACAATTTAAAAATCTTTTGGTAATACTTGGCAGATGACAGGTTACTTTGGTTGGCTGAAACCAAGTAAAAGAAGGATCAATACCCTTATTATGTTCATCACCAAACGCTTTGAGGAGAATCCCACTAGGGATATATCAGGGAAGCTATTGGGCCAACATGCAGCAGCAGTTAGGAAGTAGGAGGCATCATGATCCAGTGCATAAGGTAGCAGATTGTGAATCCTGAGACCTGGGATCTGCTTATGGCTCTGCTACTGATTTACCTTCTGGACAGCTGGGTCATATGAAAAAATGAGAACATTCTGCTGATCTCAAACAGGGAATCCTCTGCTCTATCTACTTCTGAAATTGTGAGAAAGTGAGGAAAATGTGTGAGACTGGAGTCAAAGCAAAAACAATGTGCCCTGCCAGCTGTAGGGCAGTCTGAGTAGGTTCCAGGTGCTCAGCACTAGCATTATGACAGCTTTCCCATCTTCTAGGCCAGACCTGATGGAAACGCATTCTAGTCAGTAAGGTTTGGCAAAAGCCTGATACAGTTTCTCACCAAAATTCTCAAACCTGAGCACCAAAAAATGTGGTGCTCAAATCCATATTTAAGCAATGATATGAGTGGCCTGATTTTTCAAAGGTGCTGAATATCTGAGGTACTACTGACTTCAGTTAGAGTAGTGGATTCTCAGCATTTCTGAAAAGGTGCACTTTTATTAGTGTGCTTAAATATGAATTTAGGAGCTAAGTTTAAATCATTAAGCTTATGTGCATGTGCTGGGCTAGTTACAGCAAAGAACTGAAATGACTCCTAAATTCTCTTGCCAGTTCTGCCAGAAATTTGGTATGTCACCTTGGACAAGTTACCTAACCTCTTTGTTGTGTTAGTTTCTCCATTCTAATATGATAAAGGGCTTAGTCCATCTGTCTGTCTGTCCATAACACTCTTGGAGTACTCTGATTAGTTGTCTGTAAACAACCAGTCAGAGTGCTCTGCAGAGACAGACAGCAGCAACAAAGTGGGGGTGTGAGGCCAGTGGTGCTGGCCTTGCCCCCCACCCCCAGCCCTGCTCCTTGGAGCCAGTGGCAGCATAAGGAGCTGGTGGAGGGAGACGGAGGAGACGGTGGGGCAAGCTTCCCCTCCTCCGCTCCTGGGAGGCAGCGGTGGTGTGGGGAGGGGGCTCCACCCCGGCAGAGCGGGCCAGGTGGACGCAGAGTGCAGGGGTATGGCGCAGGGCCAGGCACGGAGTTGGGGGGGAAGAGGGGTGGCTGGCATGGGGCTGGATGCAGAGCAGCAGCAGTGCAGGGTGGTGGGTGGCAGCACTCTGTCCCCGTGCGCCTCCCACCCCCCCTCCCCTCACCTCTCCCAGTCATTCTTGATGGGCAATTCGCTAGTCTCTAAGATAACAGTACTTACTGACCTACAGAAGGACATTGACACTGGCTTAATTTAACAAAACAGTCAGAGAAAAGCACTGGATGTAATGTGAAGTGGTACTTTTTTATTCCTTCCCTCACTACATGACAACACTGCACTGCACTGTACTGTTTTCCAGGCTGGTCTGCGCACACTGCATGACATTGGGCCAGAGATCCGACGGGCTATCTCAGGGGACCTGACAGCTGAAGAGGAACTAGACAAGGCCATGAAAGAAGCTGTCTCTGCTGCTTCTGAAGATGATATCTTTAGGGTAGGTGCTGCTCCTGGGACTCTTCTTTGCCTGCTGTATAGTTCTTTGCTTACAATGTCTGTGTCTGTTTTAGAGATCAGAGATGGACAGTGTACAGGCAGATCTCAGTAAAATCAGAGAACCAAATCCTGAGAACTTTACACAAATTTCACTCCATTTTTTCTCAATGGAAATTTTTCTCAGGGTAGAAAATTTTCCTGGACAATCAACCATTTTTTCTCCTTAGTTTCATCCCATGATTTCTAGTTATGGCCTTTGGGCATCATTTCTTCTCCCTCCATGGTTTCTGCACCCTTCAAATGCTTACAAAAAGTTATTATATATCTCATCTGTCATGTTTTAGCTAAGCTAAGATTGAGATAATTGGCTCTCAGTTCCTCACCAGACCCTCTAATTGGGTGATTATATTAGTTGCTTTATCTGGAATTCTTTTCAATCTCTGTGGTACTCTGCTGTCTGGAACTGAAAACTATAGCCCAGATTCTTCATCCCACCTAGATGCCAATCAACACAATAATGGTAGAGAGGTGAAAGATGCCTTTTCACCACTCAGGGACCTCTGTATTCTGGACCCAGCCTCTATATCTTAGCACGAGACTCCACCCTGTCCCACCTCAGTGTCCTGTCAGAAAAGCCCACATGCTTGGGGCATTTCCTGACAAAGAAGTGGTTTGCTTGTACAGCTTGATATAGTGGGCCCATACTGGCCATTCTGCTAATGTCACACGGGAGAAATGCCCTTGTTTGTACATCTTCTCACTTACCAAGGGAATATATCTTCTTTTTTACAAACAGAGGGCTGGTGGCTTGTTCGGAAACCATGTCAGCTACTACCAAAGTGATGGCAGGAGCACCTTCCCCCAGACATTCACTACCCAGCGCCCTTTGCACATCAATAAATCTGGCAACAACCAGGGAGATACTGAGTCCCCATCCCATGAGAAGCTAGTGGATTCCACCTTTACTCCTAGCAGCTACTCTTCTTCAGGTTCTAATGCCAACATCAACAATGCCAACAACACTGCCTTGTGCCGCTTCCCAAGCCCACCCAATTTTCCAAGCACTGTCAGCACAGTAGAGGGACATGGCACTCCCTTGTCACCCACCATACGTGTGCAGGAGGCCCCTTGGAAACTTGGCTCCAAAAGGTAAGCTTCAAAGAAGGGATGGTCTGTTGGGCTAATGAAGCCCAGACATATGTTAAAAAAAACAATAATACTGTCTACTCAGATGCTGTTTCATCATTCTCCCACAATCTACAGCACTGTTTCTCAAACTTGGTTAGATGTACCCTTTGGGTAATGAGGCAAACTTCCTGAGGGTATGTGAGAGGAAGATGCTTGAAAGCATAAAAGGGAAATATTAATGGAGGAAAGGGAGGAGAAGGAAAAACTGGAGAACAACTTTACAATATATCTTAGATTACTTGAAGGGATAGAATATGATTGTAATCTCACAAGGTGTCTTTTTTATCCTGGGCTTGTAATCAGCAGAGCGTGCCTTAACTTAAAAAGTGGTATTCAACCAAAAACACAAAACAAAAAGGTCAAGAACCAAGGGTTCGAGATGCTAAACAAGATACTGTTCTGCACAAGATCTAAAATATGCTCTGGGGTTCATCTGGGCGCACAAGCTAGCCATGCTGCAGAAATACCACATTCATCCCTTAGGAAGCAGGAGGATTTAGCACCACCTTTGATCAACACCTTTGACTTTCCAGGCTTTATCATGCAACTGTACTCACAGGATCTGGAGAGAACTGCACCTGCAGCAAGGTGTTTTAACTTACCACTAATGAATTAGAGAAAGAATGAAGAAATACAGTTCATACATGAGAACACAAGAAGAAGCTCACAGAAAAAACCTAGATCAGTGTCTTTCTGTCAGTGGGTCATGTCCTCCAAGGGGCTCATAGAATGCAGTCGGGGAAGATGTGAGGCCTTGAAAAAGTTTATTACAATGTAAAGCCAAGAAAATCTTGCGTTCTGCCTACAGTCTTATTCTGCAGGGTCAGATAATCTCTGTCAATCCTGGAAACCAGTACTGACACACAAATAATATATTACATGTACTGTTATTGTACATAACATTTTTCTCACTTATAGCTAATGTAAGGAGTGGGTTGTGAGTTTTGTTTTTACTTTGAATAAGGCAATTTTAATCTGAAAAAATGGAGGAACACTGTTCTAGGGGGAAAGAGAGGCAAATAATAAGATGACAGTGTTAAATGTGTTCCTGTACTTTAATAAGAATCCAGTGACTTTCATTTCTCAAACTTCTTGCTGGAAGCCAAAGGAATTCCACGGTCATTTGTTTTCATCCTTGTCTCTTCCATACTTGTGTGTATGTTGCATTCCTAACTTGGTCTTCTCTTCCCCCCCTTGCTTCCTTGGTGTACTAGGACACATTACTATGAAACATCGGGACGGTAGGTGTTTTCTTTCATGCTTTAATGCTGTCCAGATATAAGACTTCAACTCCTGTTGAAGTTAAGGTCCAAATCCCCATTAGTGTTGAATCTAAGCCCTTCCTTCTAGTGTCAACAGGGATGAAAGAAGAGGTAATGCTCTTGCTGATGCTTTCAAAAGGTTTTCCCATGCTGATAGACAGTTATGTGGAAACTGAAATACTTGGATTTCTCAGTGGGTTCACATGGACTTTTCACCTCTATCTCCATGTGATCACAGACCTGACCATAGTCATTCTCCAGTCACTGTGTGAAGTCCACTCCAACCTGTTGTTACCAAAACGCTGAAGGGTTTAGTTATGACATTGCTGTGTGTGCTGGTGAAGGAGCTGGTGAATCTTGGGTCTCCTCCCTAACACCTTTACAGCTGCAGTTGCCTGTCACTGACAGCAAAATCATTTGAACGTTCTTCCTTGGATTTCTTCTCACCTCACCCATACCATGATATACATATTCACATTCCTCCACTCCCCCAGGCTTTTGAACCACATGAGCAAACAACCATATTTGTCTTCCTCTCTCTTGCTTGCATGGGACTTCTGTGCCATGCTCTGTTCTGAGAGCGCTGGTAAGAGAGTAAAAGTGACTGCTGTCCAGATCTCTGTTCTTTCCATGTTAGCCTTTCAAAAATTCAGTGTCTCTCATTTTCACTCTGCTGCTTGCACACTCAAAGTACAGTAAAATAGCAGAAAGCAGGAAACTGTAGTAAAGAGAGAACTTAAGGGCTCTACCCATTGCAGAATCTGTATAGTGGCTACTGAACACAGGGGAGTTATCTGTACATGTCATGGGAGAAAAGTGACCAATTATAGCAAAGATAGTGAGGAGAAAGAACAAAAAAGGAGCAGAGGGAAAGAGATGGCATAGGGAAAGGAATGTAGGAGAAAGAGACTAAATACATCAGAGCTGAGCGGGGCAATATAGTGTCAAGGAGATGATCCTTCAGAATTCTTAACCAGGACTTTGGGTCTGTTCACAGAAGAGGTTGTCTCTTTCTATCGCAAAAAATCTATTCTAGGTTTTAGGCTAAGCCCAGGACATGGGCAGAAATTCAGGAATTTAGTCAGTGTTGTGTAATTGCTCATGCAGTACAGGCCTGATCAGTAATGAACATAGTTATATACATCACAATGAAGTCTCAGTGCTATGATTTAAGATGCTCCCAGTAAGGGAAGACACCACAAAGAATCACTTATATTTAAGAACTGTTGCTCTGTCTCTTCGATCATTGATTTTGTATGATGTCTCTGTACTGGGTCAATAGAATAAATTGAGACAGATGGAGCCCTGTCACTCTTGTCTCAGTAGCAGGTTTTCTTTACCACCTCCACATCCTGACTTGCCTCTTTTGCTCATTAGCTCCGGTTCCAGAGACAGCCAGCTGGCAATCGTTTGCCAAGAGGAAGTGTCTCAGGATGAGACTTATGATGAAAATTTGAATGAAGATGTTGAATACTGCAGTGAGCCAAGCCTGATCTCTACTGAAATGTGAGCTTTGCAACATTGTAACCACAGGACTTGGGGATTTAGGGTTGCTTGGTATTTTTCTTTAAAGGCACTCCATCAGATCAATTTAGGAAATGAGATAGGAAGATGGCTAATTAAAAGAAAGATGTGCAGAGAGAATACTGGCAGTCTATACAGCTGAGCATGGAAAATGTCTTTTAACCTAGAAAAACAGTAGCAGCAAAGGAATCTTTTTTCTAAGGCTGACACACCTTTTCCTCTCTACTTCTTCCTTCATTGACTTTGCTGCTAGGGCTGTCTCCACCATCCATTACTGGTGTCTAATGTTCTCAGATTTTCTCTGTCCCACAGACTTGGATGCTATCTTCAAACCACTTAGATTTAATGAGCTAGCTAGCTAATTACATCCCTTCTTCATAAATAAAATGATCTTCCTTTGCCCCCATCTCCTGCACAACAGTGTTGCCCTTCCCTACTCATCCACTATGGTGCCCTGCAGTTTCAGGCTGTCAGTGATTATCATTTCAGGCTCTCATACCAAGATGATGAAAACAGACAGCTGACGCCACCGGAAAATAACAAAGGGGAGGACACCAGGCAGTCTCCAAGGAGGGGATTTCTTTGCTCCTCATCATTAGGTAATATTCCATCATGATGTTCATGGAATATTTAGTCATGCCTTAACTGATTTCTCACATCGTCCTGGAGACTTCTCCACTGTG
The DNA here is from genome assembly GCF_001723915.1 of Gavialis gangeticus. Classification (NCBI taxonomy): domain Eukaryota; kingdom Metazoa; phylum Chordata; order Crocodylia; family Gavialidae; genus Gavialis; species Gavialis gangeticus. Next base: position 85,966,978 of record NW_017729022.1, read on the forward strand.
TGATCCCTAGACTTTGTGTGTCCTTTGCTTCCCTGAAAAATGGTTGTTGGTCATGGTTCATAGTACCTGACAACTCTTTGCAAGTACAGTTGCTGTAGCAAGTTGTATAGTGTCAAGATAAAGTGGACAGGAGTTAAAATGGGGATTCCCTCCCCTTCCATTCAGCCCCAAGAGATTATACTGATGGCAGTCTCAAATCAGAATCCCTGTTGTGTAAGGGATGACAGTAGTGTACCTGGGGTGGGGCAAACAGGGCACCAGCCCCGGGCGCCACAAAAATATCCCCCACCTGTCTGGAAAGGCAGGGAGTAAGTTGGGCAAGTGGCATGGTTCCCCCCACCCCCCAGGAGCCTTTGCCAGAGCAGGCACAGCCCTGCACTCAGTGTACATGTCTGGGGACATGGAGCAAACAAGGCACCAGGGTCAGCTTCCAGGAAGCCCAGCTCTGGGGCTGTTGCTGCCAGAGCTGATACTGCTACAGCAGCAGCAGTGGCAACAGTAGCCTAAGCAGGTAACACGTTCCTTCCCCTCCTCTACCTTCCCCCACTGCCATCTGCAGTGGTTGGCATAACCTTAAATCTCTCCACCCCTGCACCAGCCACTCAATTTGTTCACTGTGTCTCTGAAAGATGGTGACAGTTCCATGCAATTGACATTGCAGGTCGAAGAGCATCATTTCATTTGGAGTGTCTGAAGAGACAGAAGAACCAAGGTGTAGATGTCTCACAGAAGACAGTTCTGCCCTTGCATCTCGTACATCATCAGGTAAGCTTTGATTACTAAGCAGATGTGCCCCAGCACTGCTAGATATTTACCATCTGTCACACTTCCCAGTGGCATCATGAGCCAACCATTTGGAGGCTGCCCAGAACTCTTTTTCACCAATGCCAAAGGCATGACTATATTCCTCATGCCAGCTCTTGATTCCAGGACTCCCATAACTCACAGAACAAAGTTGCAGGAATACACTCTCCTGGTTTACCAACATCTCCTAGCACATAATAATCAAACAAAAATAAAGACAAAAATAACTACCCACATTCAACTCTAATACATTGACTCTGATAAACTATTTGCATAATTAAAATGTGCAGGGTCTATCTCTATATTAATAAAAAGTAATCAGTCACTGTAATTAATCATCTTTTAAAAATAAACCAATTGTATGTAATTGATCTATTTCTTAAAACCCTGTGCAGGTGCCTTCAGCAATATAGCAGGTGCTTTCTACTTGGATATTCCTGGATAATTAATCAGGTGTCAAAGTCAGAATTGGGCCTTTTAGTTTGGTGATAAATTGCTTCTCCTTGTCTGTCACTGCAATATATTAACTATCACAGAAACAGCTTGCATACAGTATTGCCAGACTTGAAATTCTTCACATTCCCTTTAGTCTCTTCTGTATTACAGTCTACATTATGAACTATACAACCATGTTAGTGTATGTGATGCCTAAAAGTAAAAGTTTGCTATATCATGGAACTCTCAGGCTAACTCACAGATATATAATATACAAACAGATGAAGAAACCAATGCAAAAAGGACTTGTAGAAGGCTGTACTGTGGAAGAACATCCTTCCTATTTGTGTGTGTCAGGAATGTGTATTACTTGGACAGAAAGCTATCCATTATTCCACCACATAAAGTCTCTCTTACGTAAATGATGCTGATACAAAAAAGCTCCACTGTCAGAATACAGACCACATAATACTGGTTGTTGTTAAATTTCAATGGGTGTCATTAAGATTTGTAACACCTATTGTTAGTATTGGTTAATTTCCCTTTGGATGTTCAGCAAAGCCCCACTCAGCAGGGGTGACATGCAGTGTTAAACCTCTCACTGCCACTATTGGCTGAGCATTGCAACTTATGTGTGAAACGGTAGTTGTGCTGGCTTAGGGCAAACGATCTACTGCATGAAGTGTGTAGTTTCTTGATGAGGCTTGGAGTGTGGAAACAACACCTTCTTATTTAGAAGAACCTATTAAAGAACTATTTACAATAAACAAGTAATGGTTTTGCTACTGCCCTTGCAGGGGTCTGGGGCATAATCTTGTTGCTGTCCTGCCCCACCAGGAGGTTCCTGGTGCCTCACCCAAACTGTCTCCTGGGATGTCACACTTCCTGGATACCATGTTTCCAGGAGGGACTAACTGTATGTCACACAGTTGGCCATAACTCTAGAAAACCTTTTTTCCTACATTCTGCCTTCCAAAAAACAAGGCTTGTAACTTATTTGGCAGTGTGTGGTATGTGAGACAATATTGTAGTGTTCGGAAACAGGGGCTGCTATATATTTCAGCACGCAATCTATTCCTGAAAATGAGCTCTAGAATCGCCTCTGTTGTTCTTCCGAACGCTGCACCCTGTTCCCTCCTCGTGAAAGCAGGAACTATACTGCAGTCTGCTTGGGAAAGCAATGATTTTAGGATGGTCTAGAGGGGGAAATTTTCATAGGCTAGATTGCAGTTAGGTGTCTGTTACCTACTGTAAGTCATTAGGAGTTGGGTGTCTAACTGCCCCTTGTGCTGTTGAAAATCTTCACTCTTTATGAAAAGTGTTCTGGTAACTGAGATGTGACAATGATATTAACTGCCAGACATGATGTCCATCACCTCCTGCTCTTGTATACTGTTGACCACAGAAACTGGCATGCCTTCCTCAGGCTGGCCTAGTGGCAGGGTTATGTGGAGAAAGCTTGCATCACTACAGTCTGCCCTTGTACCTGTTGTATTGATAGGGGATGTTTTACCAAAACAAACTAAAACATTTGAGATTCAATTGATAAAATGTATTAGCAGGAAACATCAATACACTGGCAGATCTGAACACCCCTAAGCTTTGGAGTATTCAAAACCCGTATCTGGGTCCATATTTTGCAGACAGTTACAGTTGCATCAACAATAGCTGTTCTTCCTAGAAGTCATTCCAGTTAGCTTGAGGCCCCATCAAGCCCTCTTTGTACAGTTTCTGTCCTGCCTTGCCATTCAAGTGGTGCTTCTAGGAGCAGGGTTATATTGTACACTTTCTCTCTCTGCCTACAGGCACTAGCTGTGGCGGGTCTGAGTCCCCTGCTCCAGAGAAGCCATTCCCCAACCATGTTCTCCCGGTTGTGTGCCACACCCCCTGCCACACCCTGTAGCCGTGGCTGGCCAGAGCAGACCATCCCAACCTTGCGGCTTGATGGAGCAGAGTCCAGTGAGAAACTCAATAGTAGCTTCCCATCGATACACTGCAGCTCTTGGTACTCTGACCGCGCCAGCTGCAGCAGCACTAGAAGAACCCGGCCGGTCTCTCTCACTGTCCCCAGCCAAACTGGAGGGAGCAGCAGGCAGTTCCACGGCAGTGCTGGCAGCCTTGTTGAAGCGGTAAGTCATTGAAGCCCCAAAGATGTGCCAATAGTTGCAGCAACAACTAAGAATGAGCCATCTTTACAGTCCTTATAAGGATATACTCAGTGCTACTACTGATGGCAGTGCAGTGAGTAGAAGTATCCATTTCCAAGCTGCAATTGATTGGTGGCATGAATACAAATAAAGGGAGTAAAAAAGTGGCCAGATAGGGGCTGATACAGTGGTGGCATGAGATGGCTGATGATGCTAATAATAATTTTCATCTTTGTCTCCTATCCCTGGATCCCCACTTGTTTTTGAAGGTCTTGATTTCGGAAGGACTGATGCAGTTTGCTCAAGATCCAAAGTTCATTGAGGTCACAACCCAAGAGCTAGCAGATGCGTGTGACATGACGATAGAAGAGATGGAAAATGCAGCAGACAACATTCTCAATGGTAACAGCAAGCAGAGCCCCAATGGCAACCTCTTGCCTTTTGTTAACTGCAGGGACCCAGGGCAGGACAGTGCAGGAGAGGAAGAGGAAGAGGTGCAAAACCCGGATTGTAGAAAAAGTCAGGAGGAGCTCAAGGACAGCAGGATTTATATCAGCAGCCTGTAGTTGCCAGGGCTGAAGCGATGCTGGTTTTTTATTTGTTTCAATGTTCCTAATGGGTTTGTTTCAGAAGTGCCTCACTGTTCTCGTGACCTGGAGTAACCGGAACAGCGTTCTTCATTCATTTCTGTTGGGACGAGTCGCAGAGTTGGGTGGTGTAAGAGAGCTTTTCAGGAGTGAATACAACCCCAGCATATGTCCGTGAAGAAAGAGTGAGAAGGAGAAGGAGGAAGAGAAGGAGGAGGAGAGCCAGCTCCCTCTTTTTTCAGTCCCCATACAAGGAACGACAACTGCTTCCTGAATGCGAAGGAGAATCGCAGCTTCCTCTTGATGGCCCTAGCCAAAAGGACCCTGCATCAAACGGGTGTCTTTCAACTTTGCTTGTAAAAATCATTTTGCACATATTCTGTATAAGCCTCACCGTCTCCATAAAGCCAAGGCCCTTTTAATTTGGAAAGGAATGGTGGACTTCTGCTGTGGATTCCAGCACCTTGTTGGGGAGGAGGAAGCAGAAGAAGCCTTAGGGACATGAGAGGCAGATGGCAACACTGCAGATCCTTGCTGACAGAAAATGAGGAGACTCCCAGGCAGTGGTCTCTGCCAGCCAATCAGAGCTCAGGCAATCATGTCTGCCAACCAATCAGAGCTCAGACAGCCAGCTGTGCCAACCAGTCGGAGAGTAGGGAGCAAGCTCTGTCTAGCAAAGCTGAGGCAACCTGCTCTTTTCTTAGCGAGGTGGTGATGGGCTTATGTAGATCTCTCCTTGTTTTTGCAGTTTGATATTTTCTTGAAAGCATGTTGCAATTTTTATTTTTAAGGGGTTTTTTTGTTGTTGTTTTTGGAGGGCGAGGGGAGAAGGGAGTGTTTACAAAGTTTTGTAATCACCTACCTTTTGTTTTGTTTTCACCTTTGCAAATGTTAAATTAGTTTAATTATGTTGTATTATTTAAACTATTTTTGCTCCATTGAAATTCGGTAGAAGTATAATGATAGAAGAGTTTTACCAACCATTATGTACACCAAGAATTTGTAATTTTATTTGATAGTAATGGAAACCTCCTTTTTTGTTGTTGTTTTATAATTTAAAGATAGTAGGCAATGCACTTGATATAGTCTTGCACATTTGAGTGATTGATTTGAATTCTTTTTAGTGCTAAGTATATTTGTGAGTGTATGAGCAACACTGAATGAGAGTGCGTGTGTAGGTGTGTGTGCGCGGGTGCGTGTTAAGTGTGTTCAGTTCTCCACTTCCTGGTTTTAACTGCAGGAGATCTGTATCTGGGGCTATTTGAATGCAAAAACAAACCACTGTCTCTGCTTTTTGAAAGGGGAATCAGTAACTCTTTCCATTTTCTGTTCCACAAGATATGCAAAAACAATGCAATAATATTAATTTTAAAATACAATTGTAAGTTGTGTTGGCATTAAAACTGTATAGAAAAATTCAAGGGGAAAAAAAACAAAACGAGGAGGAGTTACGCTTCGATATATTCCGTGTGATGTTTTATTGCATTGATAATGTTTCTGTTGAAGAAACCGTAATACTTGAATTCAGGTCAGTTTCAGTATTTTTCAAATATTTTTTTAAAATGAATTGCAATTGTGCCAAGCGAATATAATGAATTGAATTAAGTTTGTTTTAAAATCACTTCTTGTATATTTTGCTGCATGTAAAGTAAATCATTTCGTATTTGAAGTGTGCCAAGCTTTACCTTTGAACTTTTAAGTGCTTTTCTACGTGTGGTTGGGGAAAGGGGTACTAAATATTTTTTTTTTTATTTTTTAATTTGTACAATGAACAAAGTGTACCTGGTGTAACTAACTATTCTGCAATCCACTGACAGGTTGAACGTTACTGATTTTGCATATCTTGTGTTCACTTTCCTTTTTTCCTCATTCCCTTAAACATGCACGATGAATTTAATGGTAGAGAATCTTTGTTCCTGAGACCAGGACATTTTATCCAGTCTTTATCCTCTTCCCTTTTGCTGTTTCTTCCAATGCTTTTTCTCACTAAAGGGTCACAAAACCCAGGCTGATCTGGTAGATGTATTCTAGGAACAGCTGGCACCAGCAACTCTAGTAGGGGGAAAATATGTGATTTCACATTTCTTTCATTAAATCCCTAGCCTTTGATCAACAACAGCAGTTACCCAGACTAGCAAATGAAAGAGGCTTAGCTAGGTAACTCTGGCCTTGACTCATATCCCAGGATAAGTGAGGGGAGAGATTCTGGATAGTTATTCAGGACAATTGCTTGAGTATTACCCTTAGCTGTTCTGTATCTACATCAGCCAGATGAAAGAAGAAGACTCTCAGCTCAAGGCATTGACACTGAGCGATATGAACCCATAGGTTGCACTCCAGTGTGTAATCTTATCATTCTCCCCATGCCTGATTTTAAGGGTCAGGTTCCCAGACTCACCACATTCAACCTGGCATAATTCCACTGAAGTCAATGGCCCTGTGTCAGCTTCTTTTTGTCCCTCTTCTGCCTGGCATTTGTTTCTTACTAACGACAGAGGTTGTAAAACCAGGAAGGAATTGTAGGTCTCATGTCATTGCTTGAGTTTTTTCCTTGGAAACAGTTTCTGTATTTGAAGTAACTTGAAATTGTGTCATTTGGAATCCTAACTATCTAAAACTACCACAAGTTTTGCTTTCTCTTCAAGATGGGATCTCAGACTTTTAGATCAGTAATGAGTAAGAAAAATTACCTGACTCAGGAAAATAAGAACCAAACCTTAACCGCTAAGTTGAGCTTTTTCTGAAATTTGAAAATGTTTTCTTGGTTTGTTTTTTTAAATATGTATATCTCTGTTTCCAGGTCTTGTGTGCTGGGGACCTAAAATAGAAATAACAGAGCAGAAAACAGAATGTCAAAGGGATATTTTAGGTAGTATCAAATTCTCTGTGGTATTATAAACTGATTGGCAGCAGTTCAAAATGTCCTGGATATCTTGCAAGAAAAGGCCTCTTGTTAGGAGATTTCCAGCCTGGCTATCAAAAGAGTTTGCATTAATTTAGATAACAACATAGGATCAAAATCTGCAAGTCTTTGCTAAAGGCCTGCATAGGCAAAACTACATCCTGAAGTTAATCAGCCCACTGACCAACATCCTAAGTTTTCTAGGTCAGTCCTAAATTTCAAGGCTGTGTCTTGGTGACCCTAGGGAATCCATGAAACAGATTGTATCCCATACTTGAAAAATTGGAGGCAGATCAGCATCAGGCAGCTTCCTGCTCTGTCTGCTGAGAGGTCATATCACAGTAATGTTGGGTGCCCTAGGAATGTGGCTATCCTGCTTCCACGTCAGGAAATACCTATGGGCCACACCATGAACCAGAAGCAGCACAGCCATATTCCTCCAGGGCTGCACCACTAGCTAATTAGCTCTGAGTGTGTGTATAAATGTGGCTGCACTAATTAGCTCTGCCTCTTAATGGAGCTAATTAGACTGCTTGCAGTGCCGCACTAAGGCAGCTAATAATTGGAACCAAAAGTGGTGTAAATTGCTTCTGGTTCTAGAGGCCTGTAGAGTGTCCTTGACTAGGGTTCCTGAAAGTTGGTTGCCTTCCTCAGATCCTGACCACTTTGCTCTATCTTTACTGGAACAGATCCTTATTGACTTCAGTAAGAATTTTGTCCTAGTAAAGCCTGGCTGAAAAAAAGAGCAAGTTTCTGAGGATTTGGTCCCGCAAGAGTTTTGCTTATGACCTGAGTAAGGATTCAGGATTGACTTCTGAATGCCTATCTAATCTGAATCAAACCTCAAGTCCTGGTGAGGGCTTTTCTAGTGTTGAGATGTTCCAGAGGGGTAACATAGGCCCGGTACTATGGAAGACAAAGTAGTGCTGTTCCTAGTTACCCATTTCAGAGGGGAATTCAGATGGTAGAACTCCCTAACTCATTCTCATTTTCTGGAAAGTTCAGTTCATCCGCACCACTGGGAACTGAGTGGCTCATCACTTTGGAAAAACAGGCTACTGCACTGAACAGGCCGTTATTGCTGTCAATGAGAACTGTGAATGCTCAGTAAGTTCACATCACCTCTTAGTAGCTGGCCTCATGCTAGGGGAAGATGCTTATGTTGTCCACGTCTTTCTGTGAAAACTGTTATACCTTCCATGATCAGACTCTGAAAAGAGTAGGGGAAGTCCTGGGTCTCTACTGAATAATCCTCTTCTTTCTACTGATTTAAATTCTTGAGGAGAGAGGGTGTTGCAGATGAAGGTGATGCTCAGAATGAGTGGAGTTGGGACTCAAATCAAAGGTTGCTGATGCCAGCTGTGCAAGTTTCATTTTCTATAGAGGGTGGCATCCCATTTCAGGTACTACCAACATACAAATTGCAGTGGCCTGAGCAAAGAGCTACTGCCTCCTTCCACTGGGGCAGAGTCTGGGACAAGGTAGTGGGTGAGGGTAGGTTTAGGTCCTGAAGTGTCCTTCCTTTCCCTGTGTATTGGTATGAATGTTAGGTACAATCACTACGCTGTGGATGGAAGCTTTAAAGAAACTAATGGCTGAGGAGTTTTGTGTAAGCAAAGAGAAAGAGAAAATTATCTTATCTTTGTCATTGGTGTCTGATTTGCAGCTTGATAAGAGTACACTGCAGACTAAAGACATTTCTTACAAAATGACCACCTCTTCCCTATCACTCCTAGTCAGTATTCCAGGAAGTACCAGGCCAGTCACACTGGATGAATTTCTTTTTTCTTCCTTATTTTGTGTGACTAACATGATGGAAAAAGCAGAACTAATGGTCCAGACCTGGAGTTTCCTTATCCACAGACCTTTTCTGCATTATCTGCCTCTTCAGTGGGATGTATGTATGCTGCTGCTGCTGCTGCTGCTGCTGCTGCTGCTGCAAGGGGTCCAACCCATTTTATTACCCTGCCCCACCGCACCCCAGTCTGGAAGGACAGCTGATGGAGCACCATGTACAGAATCGCATCTATTTCTGCTTTGTTTTCTGACTCAAAACCCTGCCCCATCGATGACTATGACAACAACAACAAAAAAGGGCAAATGCATTTTTTACATTTCTTGATAATTTCCAAAGCAATGTATCATTGCTTTCTTTAGACTGACGCCAATATAACAGTTGTATGGGTCTCAGCCAGGCTCCTGTGTCTTTTCTGACTGAAAGTTTCAGATTGCTGTATGAAATGTATGCGCGTTTGCACACAGACATATTCCTACAAGGTGACAGAATTGCAAGCCAGTCAGGTTGCTAGCTGGCTTCTGATATGCACTTGGAGGCCTTTTGCGTCTTATATGCAGATGAAAAACTATTCAGAGAGCCAGTGATGGAGCCACATTTGGACACAGCTAAGTATTTTATATATATACTGTATTGTGTGCATATATAATATAATATTCACCTGTGTCCAAATGTGGTTGCATCACTCTGGCTCACTGAAACACGTTGTGCATATATATATGCACAACGTGTTTCAGTGAGCTAGAGTGCATATATGCATATGCACAGCCTCGACTATGAATGTCAGGGGGACACACTCTGTATAAGCAGCTTGAATATCAAGGGATCTTTACAGTAAATAGCCTCTGTCAGGTGGACTTGAGTCCACTTCACATAGTAGTAAGTTTTGATAAATTCAGATTGTAGTGTATACAAAGAAAGCAATGGTTCCTGTCAAACAAAGGCCCAGTTCCTTTCTCACTAGTTCTGCAACACATCAAGACTAATTCATTTGAACCTAATGAGATTATACTGCTATAAACCATAAGTGAGGGCAGCATCAGGCCCAGAACTTTTATTTCTCTTCATTTAATTTCTTCTGCGAAGGTGCCTGATCAATATCAATTTTGAACAAGCTATTGCTGCATAGGTTTTCATTTAATTTTGTAAAATAGTTAAACTACCATGTGGTAAGGCCAGGGATCAGAGAGTTCTTAGTAGGAGTACAGTTCTGAGACTTACCCTCAGAAGCTACTTTGTTTCTGAAGATCTCAGAGTAAAATTGGCATTTTCTCCCTGCTGCAATGGGCCTGGCATGGGAGCAGGTAAGGACAGCTGCACAACAGAGAGGTGTGCTGTGCTGGAAATGGGCAGGGTTCCAAATTCAAACAAAGGTTATTAGCATCATACTGATAGTGAAAATCTCTATCCATATTATTATTCAGTTGCTTGTCCAAATCCAGTCACCCTTCCCCAACCCACCTTATAAAGATTTTGCTTAACTGCTGAATCTTGAGCCTAAAGAGCAGGCCCTCTTTAGAAGTAAGCAGTTCTACCTAAAGGGTTACTTGAAAAGAGAATCATCAATAAACAAACGGATGTAGGCATCCATCTGGTTCAGCATGATCAGTGATTAACAGAAGGCAAAATCAGTAGCCCATAACAACATCACATTTCCACACAGTAGCTTCTTTATTTCATCTCACTCAAGCAGCCTATTCTCACTTATCCTGAAGTCCATCTCACCCTTGAGCCACTGCTTTCAGTTGGTCCAGTGGCTGACTGGTTGCATCAAAGGCCAAGATGGTATTCTCCCATCACAGCCCAAAGCAAATCTGCCTTCATTCTCCGATTCACTCCCAACCTTCAAACACCCTCCTTCCAAACAACACTGCCTGCATCCATTTTTACCAACTCACTGAAGATCCAACTCTCCATTAGTTGAATCATCTCTGACACATTACCCAAAATTTTGCCCAGCCAAACAAAAATGCAAGCTCTGTCCCAAACATGCTGTAAAGTTCTCAGCATCCCAAGCTCCCTGGTCTGTCTGCTCTTTTATCAGGCAGATACAGTATCCAATGCTCTAGACTACTATTCCGTGTTCCCTAAAAGCCCTTAGCACCATGATATCTCAAAGAAGTGACAGAAAGACAGATGCAGGAGTGTCCCACTGTGATAGCTTGAAAAGGAGAAGCTTTCAAGTGACTAGCAGTCAGATTTTCAATATCTCACCGAAACACATAGCAAATGCTGCATCATGAAAGAGAGAAACTTTTAACACTGCCTTAAAAACAAATTTAAAAATGAGGGAGTCTCCCTCCAAAGGACTGACACGTGGTAAGTCAAGGAAGAAGCCACTTTGGATGAATTCTGACTGGAGGAGACAACGTCACTTACATTCTGATCCTGCAGGACTTAAGCTAAACAGCCAGTGACTTCAGTAATTAAGAACTACAGGACCAGGACTTTACAAGGAAGGAGTGGGTATTTCCTTGCCAATTTCTATTTAATGGGGATCTGATCTTGCAAGGTACTATGGCCTGCACCTCCCCATTGACTTGAGGGAAGATGTGGTTCAGCACCTCTCAGGTTCAGAGCCTTTGAACCTCATTTCCTGCTCTGACCATTAACTACACATGTTGATAAATGTACGTGTTTTGCCTTCATTTGAATTGCTCAGAGCTGTGAAATGAACTCTCCTAAGTATAACAGTCCAGAGATAAACCTCCTCTCGCATACTTCCCTCCTCAACCTTTCCCAGAGCATCTTCACCCAAGCCCTTCCCCCCATCCCAGTTCATCACATCTCACAATTTTATACCCAGTTTTCATGAAACCACAGAAACGCTGTTGTAAATAATGCTGTACAGTTTGTAACTGTAATGTAAGCCTGTCATCGGTGCCAGAGTCTGTCTTGCCCTCTCGCACGTTTTAAAATCAACACAAGGAAGTCAGAGTGGCCCACAAGTGAGCTAGAGGGTCATGTTGGTGTGGGACAAATGTATATTCCTGTAAGATTGCATTTTTATCTAAGGAATGATGTTATTTTAAAAATTGCTAATAAATTTCTAAACAATGTCTAGATTTGTGCAATATTGTAAATGTTATCATATCTCTTCTCATACCCCTCCGCTTAACTCACCAGTGGCTAAAAAATAACAGGTTCTTATCACCCTTATTCACAAGAATGGTCCCTTTGAAGATAATGGCATTTTTCACATGTCTAAAGGTTTGCAGAACTGAGTCCTAAATGCTGACAGGCTATCCTGCTAAACATTAACCTAGAAACTCCAGTTACACTTTATAAGAAGGTAATTAAAGTAACTGCAACCCAATTATGGTTTTAAAAATGACTATAAAGGGTGACCACTGTAATTCATATTCTGGCTATAGGATTTTGCACTAGGTGTATGTATCAAAAAGATAGAATTATTGAACATTAAGCATGAAACTAATGGGGTAACGATAAATAATCCAATTATATATTGTTACAGTTATATAATTTGTGCTATCAAAAGGCATAACCGTCATGCAATCCTGTTGTAATTCCTGTGGAATAGCACTGTAATTACAATCACAATATTATAAACCATGGTGTAATTAGAAGCACTGTATTACAAAGTTGGAAAATTCTTCTCCAAAGAAAATCAGTGATTCTGCTTATACTGCTTAAAAACTGCCCCTTATCTGGTACAAGCCATAGTCACTAGTGGTATTACATTGCAGAATGAAGCTGTGAGGACTAGGAAAGGACTTGAGCCTAAATTCACCATTGGCATTAGAAAATGAAATATTCTGAAATCAAGAGTCATAAAACTGGCCTTCAGCTAGAAACGTTCACTAAAAAATAAGGAGAAACCAGTTTAATTTCAGATTTCATTGCAAACCTAGCATTCAGCCCAGATTTGTGAAAAAATTCACTAATTGGGGCCTCATTTTGAGCTCAGTTGAGCCAGGTTACGTTGTTTTGCAGAAGGCATATCAGGTAGGCAGTTTTGCTACAAAACCGAGGCTGAATGCATTTCAGTTCAAGGATGAATTCATGTAGCCCTAAAACTCAAACGTGAAACCTGTGAGGGACGGTTCAAATACAGTGCATCAGAATCAAATAAAAAAACTTACACAGAGCCACTGAGAGTTACTCCCTGCTCTGGGAAATATAATATATTAATTTGCACTTTTGTGCCGTCTTCCCATTGTGGAATTAGAAGCATCTTATAAACATTAATGTGTTCAGCTTCACAACACCTCTGTCACCGTTTGTTGGCAGGGCCCAGAGGAGTAATGACTCCGCTGGTCATACGTGAAGTTAGTGATCCATTAGGCTGTGTCTACATGTTGCTGTATGGCAACATTGCTACAGTGCTGTGCTTAAGTCCTTTTGGAAGTACTAAAGTATGGTGCAGTTTACTGTACCATGCGCATAGCGCATGGTTAGATTTTGCTGTTACATCACTGTAGCAGCAGCACGCTATACCAGGGGAGCATCCTGCTACAGCAACATAGCTGCCAACCATGTGTAGACCCGCGTGATTGCTACATCAGTGTAGTGTGCTGTACAGTGACATAGCTCACTGTAGCTGCGCCCTTAGTATAAGGCCTGGGCCTGACATTTTAGTCCCCGTGCTTGAGCCACAAGCCTGTCCTTCCCCCATCAGGAATGCGACGCAGAAACCTGCAGGGTGAAACCAGATGCAAGAAGTGGATGTGCTAGTGCCCACCACTCCACAGCCACCATCAGAAGACTCCAGGACAAGGCCAGTGGCAGGCCAGGAATGACATTAGCAGTGTTGAAAAGCAAGACCCTGCTTTCCGCTCGGAGGGACTCCGATAGGCAATGTATTATCCTGGTCCAGAGCAAACAGCAAAACAAACAGGTCTGTTGGGCTTGCATCGTGTGGGCTCTTTCCTGCTCTCTTCAGTCTTCCTGGCTTCGTGGCCAGATCTGGCAGGCAGGCCTGGCAGGTTGGGAAGATTGTGCTGAGTGGAAAGCCAACATCCTCCAGGGAATCGCAGCAAATGAGGGTTGGGAAGGACCTCAGGAGGTCATCTAGTCCAACCCCCTGCTCAAAGCAGAGCCGTCCCAGCTAGATCATGCCAGCCAAGGCTTTATCTACCTGGTCTTAAAACCCAAGGATGGAGATCCCACAACCTCTCTGGCTAACCTGTCCCAGTACTTCCCGACTCTCCTCGTGAGAAAGTTTTTCTGACATCTACCCTAGCCTGTCTTGCGGCAACTCAAGACCATTGCCCCCTAGTCTGCCAGCCCCAAGGGAGAACGGGGAACGGCCATGAGCCGCGCGCCGCCGGTCGCACGTGCGCGGGAGCCGTTGGCCGTTAGAGGCCGGCCCCGGCCCCGGGAATGAATTAGCGCACATTCTGAGCACTTTTTCTATTGCTGACCGTACAACTACGGTCATTATCATACACCGGCCAGCACATGCCACCACCCGGGCCACGGGCAGCTCTGGCACGAGACACGCACGCGCAGAGCAAACCGAGTAAGGCACCTCCCACCCGCCCATTACGAGCAGGCCCCGCCCCTGTCCCTTATGTCACGGGCCCCGCCCTTCCTCCCAGGTGCAAGTAGGTCCCGCCCTTTCCCCGCCGAGCCCCGCCCTCCCCCCC
>NW_017729022.1:85981304-85990367 GCF_001723915.1 Gavialis gangeticus
CCCCCCCCCCCCCCCCCCAAAAAAAAGCCAAAACCGGGGGGCCTTTCTTTTATCTTAAAATCCCGAGTGAGGAAGCAGCCAGGGGGTCCCAGCCGCCGACATACGCGCAGGTGCTGCCCTGGGGTTGCCACGCGAAAGGCTGGCCAGCCTGGCTCACCTGCTGAGCCCAGAGGCTTCAAACGGAAAGCACTGCAGGGGTCTTTCGGTGCCCCTTGCAGGATGAAAACAGCGCTGGGAGTGTTTGGTAGGGGAAATTAAGAGCTGGGGTTTTCTAAGGGGTGCATCAAGTCTGTCCAGGGGAGTCAAAAGGTTAGACGGTGGGTTAGCAAAGTGTGGTTTGGATAGGGATGATCCTGCCTGGGCCAGAGGGTGGGCTAGAGCAGCATTTTGTAACTCATGGGTCACAAGAATATGTGGAAGGGGCACAAACAAACTTTAAAAATGGATTCTCCTTTAAAGGAGAAAAGCATGGTAAACTGCAGCTCTTCCCTTGCAGGCTGGCAGAGCTTCAGCCTGCGAGGGGCTGCTTGGGGGCCCCCCCTTGCTCCACCCATGGGGGCTGGGGGCACTGGGTGAGGACTGGCCATTGCGGTTTACAAATGGGTCCTGGTACATAAAGGTTGAGAACCACTGGACTAGATCTGTGGAGGCCCCTGCCTGCCCTACGCTCCTGGTTCTGTGATTTCAACAGAGCCTTGTTTTTTCTGAGTTTGGATGCCATGACCTAGGATTTTTTATTTTTTTCTTTTCTTAAGCGGGAGCACAGGCTCACGTGGGTAACTCATCTTAAAGAACCAAAACTGACAGTATTCAGCTAGGCAGTGCCTGGAACGGGGAGATCCTGGGCTGGCATTAGGTAATGTCCCTGAAATGGCACATTTTTGTTGAGCAGAGATATGCTACACAGCACATTTGAGCATCACTGCTTGAATGGAAAATGCCCTGGGATACTTTACAACGATATTTGAAAAGGTTTCCCACCTAAATGGATCCTTGTTGCCAGTCCCTCTGTTTTCTCTCTGTATGATACCTGCCAAGCTCTGTGTTTCCTTGATAGCACTGTTTCATCTCTCTCTACGTTTATCTTTTGAGCAATGTTAGAAAGCACAATGAAATACATTGATGCGTCTTCCTCTACCAAGGGCATGCATTTGGGTTTTTCTACAGTCCTGGGTGTTGACTGTGGTTGATCTGACACATACTTCATATACAACTGAATTATTGTAAGGATAAGCCAAAACGTAAATACTGGATGTCGGAATGTGTCTAGTGAGATGGTTGCTGCTGGAAGCCAGGCCCATCACTGACATCTGTTCAGAACAAGCAATGCCAGGGCCCTGTTGTAAGTTGAGGTTTACCAAGCTTTTGGGCAGGATGCGATTCTTTGCTAATAACTGCAGTTGAGTAACCTCTTGAGTAAGGGTTATTATCTTTGTCTTTTTTCTGTTACTTCTGCAGAGCAAAGCAAGGCTGCAATTAGATAAGTCTCTTTGGCTACAAACAGATGGTGCATTTATCCTGGGATAAACCATTTAATCCTGGAGCAAAGTGTGGTTGTACAGACAGATCTGTGTCTGTTGTCCTAAGTTAAATCCTAAAAAAGTTTCACAGGTAAGAAGTACTGGCCATCTATCCTGGGATACTGCAAAGGACATCTGTACAGCTATCCCAGGACTGCATCAGTAAATCAGTGGCAGAAAAGCAGAACTACATTCAACCACTCATTAAACCTAATTAGAAAGGTGATGTGTGCATGTGGCAGTTCCAGGATATTTTGTTCTGGGACGAACCCAAGCACAACTTATCCAAGGACAGGTGCAACATCCGTTCATAGTTTTGCAGCTATGTTCTAACAACTTTACAAACAGGTCTAAAATTTTCTTTTTGTGCAACTAGTTGGAAAGAAGGTAAAATAAAAAAAATTAGGGCCTGAACCCATCACACATGTACCCATCACACAGGTCTGAACATGAAGAGTGGACATGGGGCGTCAGTCTCTTTACTGGTGTGACTTACTGGAACTCAGTACAGAATTACTTGGGGTGGGAGGGGAGGAAGCAACAGTAAAAACACTGATGTAGATGACATGCATGTATAGTTATTCCAGGTAACATTGCTGAGTGCAAACAAACTATTGTGGGTCCCCTGTCACCTAATGAAGTATCATGACAGCTACTCCAGTATAATCAGCTGTCTGTCTTCTCTGGATTCTAATGTAACTTAGAGTTGTGTACAAAACTGATTTACATTATATCCATGTTAACATGTCAAGTATTCAGGCCCTGAGTGACAGAGCTAGTATATTAAGAGACTTGATCAAAGATCTGCCAGCCTGGAGTGGAACATGCACCTATTTCAACTCGACTGTTCCCACCTTCCCTAGAAAATTCCCTGTCTGTATTTAGAGAAGCAGAGTGCTTTTTGGAGGGACCAACTGTATAGATGGGAGAGATGTTAGACAAGCTTTTAGACACAAAGCGCCCTTTTTCAGGACAGTTTCAAGAAAAAACACTTCAGGCCTGAAAGCTTGTCCAACATCTCTTCCAACTTTAGTACATAGTTGGTTCAATAAAAGATATCACCAAAACAACCTTGCTTCTTGCATATTTCTTGGGCCATCACAGCTACAACAATCCAACTCTGTATTTAGGTCAGTTTGAAATGTCTGTGGACAAATAAGTGGGGGAAAAGTGATCTTTAAAGTCAATGGTATTTTAAAAGACCTTTCAGTGGTTTGTTTTCTCTCACTGCAGACTCCACCCTGGGTGAAGGGCAGGAAGAGGTTTGTTTTTTTTTTTTAAATCCAGATTGGTTTAACCATTAGAATATGAAAGTGCTGAACAAGTAAAGTGATCTCTGGTGCTATTCCTTTCTCTCTCCCCTTATAAGAGACACAGATCCCTTCCATCTCTTACTTCCCTGTTCCTCTTACTCTGGCTGTTTGCCCTTTCTTTACAAATCCCAGCTGCTGACTGCCATGGCTCCCTTCTGAGGCCTGTGAGCATGTACTCACAGCCGGCTCCCTGACACCTGAAGACTCCAGGCCCCCTAGTTTATACACCCAAACTTCTGTTATTAAAGATAATAATAGATACCCCCAGTAAATAGTTAATGTCTTAGAGAAGGGCCCTGGGCCAGATTCAACCCATGGAGCCTCTTTATCTTGTCCACTGGGCTATAAGAAGGCACTAAAAGTTGGGCCCTGTGGCACATGGCAGTTGTTAGCAAGCTTGGCTCACCACCACCAGACCCAGCCCTACCCCATGCTGTTACTGCTGCCAGGCCCTCTGGCATCCCTGCCTTCTGCCATTTCTGGACCCTGTACCACCTCTGTCCCCTCTGCTACCAGTGGGCCCTGCATCACCCCAACCCCTCATTACTGCTGGACCCTGAACCGCCTCTGTTCCCTCCCCCACAAAAACCTGTACGCCTGCCACTGTGGTAGCCACTGTGGCAGCCTTCATGACCCAAGTTGGATCTGGCTTGGAAGGAGCCCTATGATCTGTCCCAGGGCGCCAGATGACTTTGACACCCTTGTCCCAGAGGTTTACTTGCACAATTCAGTGAGGAATTAGGAAAGGAGGAGTCTTACCAATGGGTAAAGAGGACACTGAAAGACTGACATAACCACACAGGTCAGAACTCTATTAGCCAATTGATATGAATAAATTCTAACACCATTTGGTTGGTTGATGCCTGGATTTTCATCGACTTTGTCTCCCAAGCTGCGTGGCGATGTAGTATAAGGAAGATGTTAGCAAGTACACAGGCTTCTGCTGTTCACTCAGCCTAAGGTGTAGCCAGAAGCCTCAACCCACCCACCCCAGACATGCATTTGCAGACTGACAAAGTACATACCTGGTCACCTAACCTTTTCCACAAGTTTTTCAACAAACCATTTTTTTTTTTTTAAATCTACATTGGTTTCCAGGATGTAAAGAAAGAAAGCCTACTAATCTCATTTAAGGAACAGACAGAATAGTGTTGGCATCCTTTTGTCTGTGAGAGATGGTAGATATTGCAGCCTGTGACGTAGATGGTTTGCAGTGTCTTGGGTGACTGAATAATCCAGTCCAAGATTTGCATGATCTGTGGCAGTGGTTGCAAATGTATGTGTCACGGGTGGGTGGTTTGGGAGCTGCTTTCTTTCTATGGATTCTTTTCTCTTCAAGAAAAATAGAGTAGAGTGTATTAAGAAATACTAAGTGGGCTCTTTAGACATGGTTGTAAAATTGCATACATAAATACAGAAACACTGTCTGTCTATCCTGTTTGGAAAACTTCTCTTTCATCCCTTTCTTTGCCAGTCTCTGCATAGCTTCAGAGAGCATGCAGTTGGCACCCTTCCCAGTAGCCAACAGCATCTGAGGCAGAGTTTCAAAAGAGAAACCGTAGCTCAGGAAAGTTGATGACACCCACGTCCTTTTTACAACCACACGGAGGCCTTGGTTGCTGATTGTCTGAGCAGGCTGGTACAGTCAGCAGTGACTTGTTCCTTCAGAGCCTGATCCAATCAGGCTGTTCTCCAGATACAGAGGCAGGAACAGGAAGTGTTATTTCATAGATATTAGGGCTAGAAGGGACCTTGGAAGATGATAGAGTTCAGCCCCCTGCCCCCAGGGGCAGGAAGTCAGCAAGGGTCATAGGATCCCAGCAAGATAAACATCCATAAAATATGTTACACAACTGTAAGAATCACAGCTATAGACTTAAGCTGTTGACACAGGAGGCAAAGGTATATAAGAAAAATAGAATTATTAAAATTTACAGCAATGATTTAATGAGTCCACTACTCCAGTTCTGTGCTGAAATTCCCCAGTAGTGACCTGGGAAGCTTCTTCTAGAAAGGCTTTAAACACAGTGCAGTAGTGTGGGTGGAGATCAGGGTCTCTGCTCCCAGTCTGCTCTCAAAAAAACTGATCATAGGAGTTAATGCTTCTCACTGATGTCTGTGTTTACAAGCGGTGTCTTTGCTTCTGTAACTTAGAATCTTAGAGATGTAGGGCTTGAAGGAGCCTCCCTAAGTCATCTAGTCCAATCCCCCACCTCAGGCAGGATCATCCCTATCCAAACCATCCTGTACAAATGCATTGTTTAACCTCTTAGCAAAACTATGCAGTCAACCCTGACACAACACAAGATATGACACCCTAACCTGCCACAGGAAAAGCAGGGAGACCCTGGTGGCCAACATCCTGCTTCTGTAAAAGGTTGCTAATATATGCTCAAGAAATTTCACTAAAAAGGAAGGCAAACTCCCACAGTCCATATCAATCTGATCATGAGGAAAAATTCCTTCTTGACCCCAGATATGGCAATTGGTCTGACCATGAGCACAGGGGCAAGACCCTCCAGCCAAACTAACTTTTATAACAAGGTGTGGCTTTTGAAGCTGTAGTGGGACAAAGTTGCATAAGCCCCAGTGACTTCAACTGGTTGGGAAGATATGTAGTATACATTAGAAATCTGTGTCCAATTTTGACTTGGAAAAAGGAGAAGACTTACAGGATGCTTTCAGAACCTGCTATGCCACAAAAAAGTGATCATAGTACATGGAGCAGGAGGAGAGTCTCTGAAGAGAGATGCTAGACAAATGATACTTCTGCTTTGGCATTGGCTAGATTCCCTCTTCCCTTTCTCTGCTTGCTTATATTTTGTTATGGATTATGATTGCCAACCAGAAGAAACTGTCATAACTGGGACTGGTCAAAATAGTTTCAATCATGCTTGCCAACAAAAAAAATGTTTTTGGTGTTGTTTTTAAGCAAACTGATCAAGTTTTCATTTTTGACAAAGTCTGAGTTGTTTGCAAAGTCTCTGACTCGTTTTGCAAAAAATATTTCAGGTCTTTAGTTTCAAAACTACAAAAAAAAATCACTGAGAACAGTTTCCAAGAGCCAGTTTTCAGTTTTATTTGTAAAAAAAATATATATTTCTATAAATGAAAAATTCAGAATTTCTTGTAGAAAATTATTTACTTTTTGACCTGCTCTAAAACAACTCTTTATAAACAGTTACTTGTGTAATGTTTACGGGGCTCATTGATCTGTTGGTTTTGTGTAATAAGTGATTAGGAAAAGGAAACAGTAGTAGCTTATGAGCAGGTTGGGCTGCAGCAGCAGAAGCGCATGAGGCAGCTCACCAAGAACATACGCATTCTGCCTACAGGTGAGATGTAAATCCTTCAAGCCTGGAACCTGTCCCTTTTTGCAGCAGACCCCCTTGCAGTTGCTGGGAAATACAGGCCTCACATAGGCTGCATTTGTACGGTTTCCCATTATACACAGCCCAGTGACTTATCTAAGGTATCAAGGGTAAAATATACAGGAAAAAAATGTGGTGAACACAGACATTCTTTTTAGCAAGTGATTGACTTGCCCCTATCATCACTGTGCCAGTGAAAGTGGCCTCCAGCACCTCCTTGCATTCTCATTTATTTGTTGTTTTTCTAGTCTGACATGGGGTTGGGAGGAGGAGACAACACGCCTTGTCAATGTAGGCTAAGACAGGAGCTCTGTCAATCTTAAATGTATTCCCAAATCTGCCTTCAAATCGCAGCCCACATACACAGCTGTATTATCCATAACTACAGGCACATAGTATCCCCAAGAAGCTGATGGCTGTACTAATTTGCAAAGATCCTGTGTGAGTGTTAAAATTTGTTTACATGGATTGCATTAAAGGGAAGATGATAAAACTTTCCTGTGAGAGCAGTGTAACTCAAGTCACTTCCTTCATATCATATAATACACAGAATCTGAACTTACTGGTTGTTTGAAATTCATAAAGGTTTCACTGTTACCTGTCTGTGGGGTGTTGAAACCTTTTGCTGGTGATAGATTCCACTTAGATTGAGAGGCCAGATGCAGCTTTGTGTACCTAGGTCAGTGCCTGGCCTGATGGATGTTGTTTCTCACCTGCAAAGCCTGCTGCTTTTCTGTGTGACTGGGAAATTTAAATCTCCTCTATAGACTGGACTCTTAAATGATGTTTAGATGTATAGGGCTAGGAATGTTTTCAGTGGAATTAATTTGTATTGCATAGTATCTGCAGGTCCAGTTGAAGTCTCCTTGTGCTAGACATTCATAGTTTCATAGTGCTTAGGGTCGGAAGGGACCTAATCATATCATCAGGAATGGGTGCCATGGTCATATCACCCCAGCCAAATATCTGTCCAGCCTTCTCTTGAAGACCTCCAAGGTAGGAGAGAGGACTACTTCACTTGGGAGCCCATTCCAGAGCCTGGCAGCCCTAACTGTAAAGTAATGCCTCCTGATGTCCAGCCTGAACCTTCTCTCTAACAATTTGTGACTGTTATTCGTAGTAACCCTGGGTGGTACCCAGGGAAACAGAGCCTCCCCCAAGTCTCACTGCCCCCCCCAGTGAGTTTGTAAACGGCCACCAGATCCCCTGTCAGCCTTCTCTTGTGGAGGCTGAATAGGTTCAGGCCCTTTAGCCTCTTCTCATAGGGCCTGCCCCACTGCCCCTTGACCATGCAGGTGGCCCTCCTCTGGCACCTCTCAATGCTAGCCACATTCCTCTTGAAGAGCAGTGCCCAGAACTGGATGCAGTAGTCCTACTGTGGCCTGACCAATGCCACATAGAGGGGAAGGATCACCTCCCTGGACCTGCTTGTGATGCATCTGTAGAAGCATGACAAAGTGCAGTTACCCTTACTGACCGCTTCCTCGCATTAGTCAGCAATGAATCCAAAATCCCTTTCTGCCACTGTGTTGACAAGAAGAGTGTTTCCCAGCCTATAGGTGTGTTGCTGGTTCCTTCTCCCTTGATGCAGCACCTTGCATTTTTCTGCATTGAATTCCATCCTATTCTTATCTGCCCACCTCTGTAACCTCTCTAGATGTAGCTGGATTCTATCCCTCCCTTCCAGCATGCCTACCTCACACCACATCTTTGTGTCGTCAGCAAATTTGGACAGCGTGCATTCCAAACCCATATCCAGATCGCTGATAAATGTGTTGAACAGTACAGGCCCCAGGACTGAGCCCTAGGGGACTCCACTGCCCACATCCCTCCAGGTCAAAAACAACTTGTCCACAACCACTCTCTGGATGTGACCATCTAGCCAGTTTGCCACCCATCTGACTGTGTAGGCATCAGTGCCACAGTCACCAAGTTTTTTTAAGAGAACGTGGTGGGAAACCATGTCAAAGGCCTTCTTAAAGTCCAGGAAGACGACATCCACCCCCACACCCTCGTCCAGGGACTTTGTGACCTGATCATAAAAAGAAACCAGGTTAGTCAGGCAGGACCTGCCCTCAATGAACCCATGTTGGTTGCCCCTGAGCATTACCTCCCCTGCAGGGCCCTTGCAGATGTGCTCCTTGATAATTTTCTCAAATATCTTCCCAAGGACCAAGGTAACTGGCCTGTAATTGCCAGCGTCCTCCTTTCTCCCCTTCTTGTAAATGTGGACCACATTGGCCCTTTTCCAATCCTCTGGTACCTGGCCAGTGCCCCATAAGTGCTCATAGAGCCATGCCAGGGGCCCCGCTATGACCCCTGCCAATTCCCTCAGCACCCTTGGGTGAAGAGCATCTGAACCTACTAATTTAAACATGTCCAGCCCCTCCAAAAGTTCCCTAACTAGGTAGTCCCTGACCCTAGTCATGGCATTGCCTCCCCGGGTCTGTCTGCAGTTCTAGTGGGGGAAATGTCCCGGTCCCTGTTCAGGAATATGGAGGCAAAGAATTCATTAAAGAGGTCAGCTTTTTCATTTGCCGCCATCACCAAATTGCCAAAGCCCATCCTGTAGGTGTTACACAAATTGCCAATTGATCAAATCACAAGCAAGACTTTATAAAGGGGGATAAGGCAAGGTGCCGTGTTTATTGATTACATGAGTTAGACATATAGTTTCAAACACACCATTCATACAAGCACACACAAATCATCATATACATCATTACACACAGGCATACACATACACAAAACAACCACTTCATTCATACATGTACCAGATATAGTTACCAGCAATAGTTGCTTAATATCAGCCCAGGGTGGCCAGCCCGAGCTTATTGAGTAGATGGTGATGATTCGAAG
>NW_017729022.1:85995367-86001508 GCF_001723915.1 Gavialis gangeticus
CCTCCCTGGACCTGCTTGTGATGCATCTGTAGAAGCATGACAAAGTGCAGTTACCCTTACTGACCGCTTCCTCGCATTAGTCAGCAATGAATCCAAAATCCCTTTCTGCCACTGTGTTGACAAGAAGAGTGTTTCCCAGCCTATAGGTGTGTTGCTGGTTCCTTCTCCCTTGATGCAGCACCTTGCATTTTTCTGCATTGAATTCCATCCTATTCTTATCTGCCCACCTCTGTAACCTCTCTAGATGTAGCTGGATTCTATCCCTCCCTTCCAGCATGCCTACCTCACACCACATCTTTGTGTCGTCAGCAAATTTGGACAGCGTGCATTCCAAACCCATATCCAGATCGCTGATAAATGTGTTGAACAGTACAGGCCCCAGGACTGAGCCCTAGGGGACTCCACTGCCCACATCCCTCCAGGTCAAAAACAACTTGTCCACAACCACTCTCTGGATGTGACCATCTAGCCAGTTTGCCACCCATCTGACTGTGTAGGCATCAGTGCCACAGTCACCAAGTTTTTTTAAGAGAACGTGGTGGGAAACCATGTCAAAGGCCTTCTTAAAGTCCAGGAAGACGACATCCACCCCCACACCCTCGTCCAGGGACTTTGTGACCTGATCATAAAAAGAAACCAGGTTAGTCAGGCAGGACCTGCCCTCAATGAACCCATGTTGGTTGCCCCTGAGCATTACCTCCCCTGCAGGGCCCTTGCAGATGTGCTCCTTGATAATTTTCTCAAATATCTTCCCAAGGACCAAGGTAACTGGCCTGTAATTGCCAGCGTCCTCCTTTCTCCCCTTCTTGTAAATGTGGACCACATTGGCCCTTTTCCAATCCTCTGGTACCTGGCCAGTGCCCCATAAGTGCTCATAGAGCCATGCCAGGGGCCCCGCTATGACCCCTGCCAATTCCCTCAGCACCCTTGGGTGAAGAGCATCTGAACCTACTAATTTAAACATGTCCAGCCCCTCCAAAAGTTCCCTAACTAGGTAGTCCCTGACCCTAGTCATGGCATTGCCTCCCCGGGTCTGTCTGCAGTTCTAGTGGGGGAAATGTCCCGGTCCCTGTTCAGGAATATGGAGGCAAAGAATTCATTAAAGAGGTCAGCTTTTTCATTTGCCGCCATCACCAAATTGCCAAAGCCCATCCTGTAGGTGTTACACAAATTGCCAATTGATCAAATCACAAGCAAGACTTTATAAAGGGGGATAAGGCAAGGTGCCGTGTTTATTGATTACATGAGTTAGACATATAGTTTCAAACACACCATTCATACAAGCACACACAAATCATCATATACATCATTACACACAGGCATACACATACACAAAACAACCACTTCATTCATACATGTACCAGATATAGTTACCAGCAATAGTTGCTTAATATCAGCCCAGGGTGGCCAGCCCGAGCTTATTGAGTAGATGGTGATGATTCGAAGATAGCAGATTTGAAGATAACAGCTGGAGCGGGGTGAACAGATGCATCTGTGCTCTGATGAAACAGCAGTAGAGAAAGAGACTCACCCCAACTTGGCATCTTCAAAGTGTTCTTTTATAGGGATTGGCATCCTGTGTTTCAGTGCTTTGGGGTTTTTCCATACCTAGCTTGTTTTTGCGGTTGTTCTTCTTTTGTCTTTAGCTTATCTCAGCCTTAGAGTGTTTTTGTTGCCCGTCTGGCAGAATTTCTTCTTCTATTATCTCCTCTGTGCCCTTGAGCTTCAAAGGGATTCTTCAGCTGTTTGTTAGTTAGTTACTGGCTGGTAACTTACATTTGGTGCCTTGTTGCTTACATAAACAGTTAAATCTTCTTCTCCCATCTCTATGCCATTCTTTCACCATTCACCGTTTTACACACACTCATACGTAAAGGCTATGCAGAGTTCATTCACTTTGTCAAGCAGAAGGATACAAAATGGAGTTTTCACATTGCTTACAGGACAAGATTAACATGGATATATTTTACTATTATTACACTCTATGTTAACATCAACTACATTAGTTCAGTTCATGCTACATAAGGGCCCCACGTTACCTGGTGCCGCCGCCCTACTTCCTAAGTATTTGAAAAAGGGCTTTCCATCATCCTTAATTCTGGTTGCTAGCCCTAGCTCCATCTCAACCTTGGCCTTCCTAACCACCTCCCTACAGTCTCGAGCAGCGGAGGTGTAATCCTCCTTGGTGATAGCCCCTTGCTTCCACTGTTTGTACACCTCCATTTTGCTCTCAGGCATCCCTGGATGCCTTTGCTGAGCCATGGGGGCTCAGCAAAGGCTTCTTAGCACTCCTGCCCCCCTTCCTGCACATTGGGACTGACTCCCTTTGAGCTCAGAGGATTGTCTCCTTGAGGAACAACCACCCGTCTTGGACTCCCATCTCATTGAAGCTCCGAGACCCCAGTGCCTCTCCTACTAACCTTCTTAGCTTACAGAAGTCAGCCCTCCTGAAGTCGAGGACCTCTGCCTTGCTGCTTGCTTTCACCACCCTGCACCAGATAGTAAATTCCAGCAGGTGATGATCACGTGTCACCCAGGTGGTCGAGTACCCGTAGACCCCTCACATCGCCTGTAGCAAGAACCAAGTCCAGCAAGGCATTTCCCCTGGTGGGACTATGAACCTCCTGGGTTAGACAGAGGTCCTGTATCCTGGCTAGGAACCTATGTGAGCGGTCGGACCTGGCTGAGTGCTCCTCCGAGCAGATGTCTGGGTAGTTTAGGTCACCCATGACAACCACATCCCTTGACTTTACAGTCTCCGTGAGCTGACCTGAGAATTCCGTGTCCAGCTCATCTCCCTGGTGAGGCAGTCTGTAGTAGACACCCACTGTCAAGTCCCTTTCCCCATGCCCCCCTTACATTCTTACCCAGAGTGCCTCATTTTGCCCCTCCTCTGACCCCATCTTGATCACTGAGGACATGTATAGCACTACACCCCCACCTCTTTTCCCTGCTCTGTCTCGCCTGTACAGCCTGTATCCCTGGATGTCCACTGCCCAGTCATGGGTAGAATCCCACCAGGTTTCCGTGAGCCCCACTAGGTCTGGATTTTTGCTAGCTAGCAGGAGGGCAAGTTCCTTGTGCTTATTCCCCATGCTTCGAGCATTTGTGTAGAGGCCTTTGAGGCCTCCTGTAGGTGCCTATGCCACCTCCTTGTTCCTAAGTCTGACCTGACCCCTGTCACTTACCTGGGTACTACCTGCACACTTCATTCGGCTTGACAGTGAAGTGTCCTGTGTCCCCGTCCCCTGGCGAACCTAGTTTAAAGCTCGCCGTACAAGATCGGCCAGCTTGGAAGAAAAAATGCGCTTACCTTTTGGGGAGAGATGAAGCCTGTCCCGCCCAAGCATGTCCTCTGTGTGGAAATGTGGATCATGGTCCAAGAACCCAAGGCCTGCCTGATAACGCTGTTACAGTAAACATTGTTACAGTTACTGTTACAGTTTACCACTGTAAACATATGTTCGCATGCAGAGAAATGGTGCAGTCCTCAAGTTCAACTGTTACAGTGCATTTGGGATTACATGCACCATTTTTTGTCTGCTTTGCAGAAGCAACTGAAGTAGTGCCAACGCTGGGATAAAATGATGGAAAGCACCATTTATATAGACTGCAGTACATTAACGTAGGCAGGCAAGGTTCTTTGGGTAGATCTGATATATTTTATTAAACAAGCTGAGTAGTTGGAAAAAAGTTCTTTGCAAGCTTTTGGGAGCAATCACCCTTTTTCAGGTGTAGGGAGTCTCTGGTATTCCATTCAAGGTTTTCCAAACTATTTATGCACAGTACCACTTAAAAATTCCTTTTCTTGCTTTCGTTGATGAGTAACTTTGCAACAATAGGATTGTTCCTGTTCAAAATGCAAAGTCTTTCATTTGTTCAGCCTATATGTAGCTGACAAAGGTGAAGAATGTATGGTAGCAAAAGGTGATTTCAGAGGTAGAAGCTGTCTGACAGACGTGGCATACAGATCTGTGGCCCGTCACAGTTTCATAGATTTCTAAGGTCAGAAGGGACCTAGTAGATCATTGAGTCCAACCCCCTGCTCTGGGCAAGTGCTTGTCTGATCTCCTTTGGAACATCTCCAAGGTAGGGGAAAGCACCACCTCCCTTGGAAGCCCATTCCATATTTTGGCAACCTTCACAGTAAAGAATTTCTTCCTGATGTCTGATCTAAATCTACTCTTCCAGTTTATTGCCGTTGTTTCTAGTAACCCCAACAGGCACTCTGGTAAACAGAGTCTCCCCTATTCCTGCTGCCCACCCCTGATGAGTTTGTAGATAGCCACGAGATCACCTCTCAACCTTCTCTTGTGGAGGATGAAGAGATTCAGGTCCCTCAATCTGCCTTCATAGGATTTTACCCACAGGCCCTCGACTATACAAGTAGCCATCCTCTGGACTGTTTCCAGGTTATCCACATCCCTCCTGAAGTGCAGATGAATTATTGAGGTCCATCAGCATTCAGGTGTTTAGATGCCCAATTGATTTAATTGCAGTCTAAAGGGT
This sequence comes from Gavialis gangeticus, assembly GCF_001723915.1. Classification (NCBI taxonomy): domain Eukaryota; kingdom Metazoa; phylum Chordata; order Crocodylia; family Gavialidae; genus Gavialis; species Gavialis gangeticus. Next base: position 85,999,877 of record NW_017729022.1, read on the forward strand.
AGTAAAAGGAGATGAGATGCATGCTGGTCTCCTGGAGGTCCAATGCAAGTGTGCTGTTGTTTTCATGGCCACAGAGTTTGCGGGCTGTTTCCTGATCTATTGCAATGTGTTTATCTCCCTGCCTGATTTCTGTGATTCACTTTTCTGTCCTGTGTCATCCTCTGTTGTCTGACAGCCAGGAGGCCATCACCACTCGCTGGCATAAGAATGGTTCTTACAGGTAGGGTAGACTATTATTAAGTTATCTACATGCCACTGTGTGATCAGCAGGGATTCTGGTTTTCTCTGATTTAAAAAATTGCTACCCCACCCACAGCCCCAGACTCCCAGGCCTGCTGCAGGGGTCCCCCAGCTGCCAGGGCTATGGGGCCAGGGACCCAAGTCTGCAGCTCCCTGCCCCCAACAGCAGGCAGCTGCAGCAGAAGCAGCATGGGGCTGGCTCCCCCACTACTGCTGCCTGCTGAGGTGGGGCTGGAGCCAGCTGTGGCACCCCCCAGGGCTGCCAGAGGGGCCCCTAGCCCCTGCAAGCCACTTACCTTAGGCTCCAGGAGCAAAGAGTGAAGCTGAACTGAGTGGAGCTGTAGCTGATAGTCTCAGGCCTCGACCTTCCCCCTCCCCGTCCAGGCAGGGCTGGCAGTTTCCTGCCCTGTTTACAAACAGCTTTTGCAGGCTGGAGCTCAACCAGCCTGCAGAGCTCTTTGCAAAAGCAGGGAATCCACAGGATTCTCTGCTAAAAGGAAAAATCTGCATTTTCTCAGATAAAAAGGGGATATCCATTGTTTTCTCTGTTTTTCCATGGGAAGCAGAAAACAAGAATCCCTGGTGATCAGACAGGCTGAGAAGCATCACAGCTCTTCTAGCAAATTCACTATAGTTATGCCTGACTGGGCCCAACTTTAATATACCCAGATAGGTAAACAAAGATCTATTGTATAATGGGTGAAGAGGTCAGTGTGTGTTGGAAAGTGTGTGGTGTGGGGGAGGTGTACGTGCACTAGGAAGCAGGCCAGTTGAGCACCAAGGATGGGATGGATTGAGGTCCAAAAGTAGGGCATGTCTACTACCCCAGCTGTGGCTGCTGTAGCAGTAATAACATTCCCAACAAGATGTTTCTGTTTGAGATTAAAAAATTAAGCTTGTATAACTACAGTCAAGAACCCAGCAGAAATCTGGTGTGCTCAAGACTGTGCTTCATGTCAAAAACTGCAATTTCAGTGGAGGTAAACTTCACCCTTGTCCAAATCCGTGTCCACCAGTTGAATGGTACTGGATGAACCTAGATATTGGTGCCATGCATACAGCTGTTTGAAAGATTGCTCTTTAGCTGTGAAATCTCTCAAATGGTTTTGCCTTAGATGACTGATTCTGTGGGAGAAGGATCTAAGTCTAATGTGCTAGCTTGGTTTTCAGAGCAGCAGCACAGGTTGATAATTGTACATCAGCTGTCTTCCCCATGCCTTATCTGCTGGGAAAAATTAATGTTTAAATGAAAGCAGATGGTTTTGTCCTTTGTGTAAATAACTTGCCACCAATTATACAGGTACTTTATGGAACATGGTTTACAGTAATTACTGATGATCTGAAAATGTTGAGGTCCTGAATGATTTCATCTGATTCACAGTTTCTAGGGTC
>NW_017729022.1:86001519-86017374 GCF_001723915.1 Gavialis gangeticus
TTAAGTCTCTTTTGCCTCGACAGCCTTTCACTCTAACCCCTGACTCCCCTGATTCAAAGCTGTCCAACTTTGGTGCAGCTGGGGACCGTACACAGGGCCTTTTTGCAGCCTCCAAGCTGCACACGGCACAGGCTGCGTGTTGCAAGGATGGCCCCAACTGAATTTTGTACCACCACACAGGCTGCAGCATCAATGTGTGGGCCTCCACCCGCTCCCACTGCATGAGCCCTGGACCCTCCCTTGCTGCACACCTGTGGGAGAGGTGGCCACTGGGTCCCTCAAGCCACATGTTAACAACTCATAGGCCACACACAGCCCCCAGGCTACCAGTTTGACAGCCATGATGTAAGTCGGGGGTACTTGGAAAGGTGCTGGGGGTATGTGTGGGCAGGTGGGGATGGAGCACTGCCACCAACCACCCTGCACCGCCTCCTCCCAGGAGCAGGGGGAGGGGACAAGGGCAACAGTTCCCCTCTGCTGGCTGCACAGGCACCGTCTGGCCAGCCAGATATGGGGGAGCTCTCACACAGTAGCCACCACTGCCATCCACCACCCCATGCTACCACCGCCACACATAAGCCACTCTGCGTCCAGACAACCCCCACCCCCCTGCTCAGCATCCGGCTGCCACCACCAAAAGGGGTACACCCTTAAAAAAGGTTGAAAACCCCAGATGTAAGTGACAGTTTTTAACTTAAGTAATTTTGTTAAACTTTCCCCCCAAAAAAGTTGTCACAACTTATTGATCAAAGAGGCATCATCAGGTAAAATGTTCCATTAAATATTCTTTAAATCTGTACACAAAAACAACACCAAAAATCATGAGAGTTGGCAACACTGAAACAAAGTGAACAGGAAAGTGTTGTTCCCCAAGTCCTGGAATACTAGAACTAGGGGGCACCTGCTTAAATTAGTAGGTGACAGGTTTAAAATTAACAAGAGAAAATACTTTTTTGCAACATGTAGTTAACTTGTGGAATTCATTGCCAAAGGAGGTGGTAGAGGCAGATAGCATAGCCAGGTTCAGAAAGGGACTGGGTAAATTTATATGTTATAGATTTATTAATGTCTGTTGAACAGAATGGTAACATCTCTAAACCAGTAATGGTGGATACAAGGAAGGATATTGGAAAAGGAATACATCACTAGAGAGATCCTTTTCAATGCCTTTCCTCTATATCATCCATTTCTGTCACTGTCAGAGACAGAATACTGGACTAGATGGACTATTGGTTGGACCCAGTATAGCACTTTTTATGTTCTTAGGTATTTTATTGTCAATATTGCTAATGTATTACATTTCTCACTTTGTGCTATAGATTAGCACAAAGTGAAATAGATGCAGATTAGCTAGCTTCAGTTGGGTTTCCATGGTATTTGCCTAATCGCTTTTTAGCTCTTACTCACTAGCAAAGTGCCTGCAGTATTTGCATTGCAGGTGTTACATGGGAGTGTTTCAATCTAAGCAAACGTCCATACTGTTTACGTAGACTTATCTAAACCTGATAGTATTTAGAAAGCCAATGTAGAGCTTTTCTATATCAGTGACACCAATTTAAATTGGTGCTGCACCCTCTTTTCGTGAGCACTCCTCAGTCAGCCTGAATGCCATGCATCAATCTTGCTTCAGCTGATTTGTTTTACTTGACTATCTTTTAGCTTACTATGTTAAGTGCTTGAAAGATAAACACGCATAACAAGTATGTTATACTTAGTATACTAAGTATACCTCGTTGGTATTATTTTGAAGCTGAAAGTGATTGCACCAGTGGGCTCTGTTCATGATAGGGCTTAGAACTGCATAAGGCCTCCAGACCCCTTAAGTCCAGGTCCCAGGCAGTTGAAGGACTACTCGCAATCATCATTTCAAACTCTCACCTGCAGCTATAAAGTATTGTATCCAAAACATCAGGAATACCCTAGGTTCCCAAACTGACAAATTACACACCACCAATTTAAAATGATACAACCCTGAGTACCACCAGCAAATTTTTGTCATATAATTACTTTATAATAAACCTGTTAACGTGCACCACTGCCAAGTTGTCTGCATAACACTGGTGGTACCTGTACCAGAGATTAGGAACCACTGCCATGCAAGAGAGTTCTTCTGCCCTTTAGAAGGACAATTAACCAGAGTTTTTGGTGGTGCTTTTGCTTAGGTCCAGGACAGTAGAAATAGACTGACCTCAGTGGGAAACAAGAACATGATCTAACACAATACTTCCCAACCTTTTCCTCATCGTGAACCCATTTATGACTCCATTTCCTCAGCATGACCCCTCACTTCCCACAGCCCCAACCCCTTCCAGGTGCCCCTCACTCCCCACCTATAGCCCCCTGGCTCTGCCAGTACCCCTCACTTCCCACCCCTGCTGGTGCCCCTCACTTGCAGCCTCCTCCCCCCCCCGCCCTACCAGCAGGGGCCTCCAGCTGCCAGGACTATGGGGCCAGGGCCTGCAACCCCCACCCAGCAGCACCTGAGCCCCAGCTGCCACCTGCAGGAGGCAGCAGCTGCTATGGCTGGAGCAAAGCACAGAGCCCAGCTTCCCCCTCTTTCCCCCCTCCCCCCATGGGTGGCATGGGCAAAGTAGAACCCATGGGAGGCAAGGGGGAGGATGCAGGCTGCCCACTGCCAGCTGGGGACTCCTTGCCCTGCAGCCCTCTCTATGAGGGCCTCCACGGCCCAGATAGTGGGCCCCGGTGCTGGAGGGTGGGGAGGCTTGGTGGTGCTGCTGCTGGTAACTCCATGCCATCATGGCAAGGCACCCCTTGCCCACCTGGCAGCAGCAGTGCAGAATTGTGCTTCCTACTGCTGCCAGGCAGGCAAGGGACACCTTGCCATGGTGGCACAGCTGACATGGGGCTTCTGCCAGTGGCACCAAGCCTCCCTGCCCTGTTCTGCTGCAAAGTTGCCAGGAAGAGGACAGATCTGAGGAGCACATGCCCCTCCCCCCTCCCCCACCATGCCTGCCTCCCTAGGAGTGCACAACTTCATTCATTATCTGTGACCCCAAGGTTGGGAACTGCTGATCTGATGCTTTGCAGTTTTCCTTAGTGCTGAAACCTAGCAATGGATATTGTAGTCTGTTTTCCCCCAGTAAATTATCTGAAGGTAAACGTGTTAACTACCTTTCCGTAAAATCTAGAGGAGATGACACATGCAGTTTTTACCTCAGAATTTGTCATAGTTGATATCCCCTGCCTGTGGTTGACCTTGACTAGTAACAGTGAGGTAAGAAACCACAGAGGTGTGTTCCTACTAGAATCTTAATGAGTAAGATGTGTCTTTTTCTAGGTGAAGACTTGACTAGAGGCCAAGGGAAACCAAGTGTGTTTGGGGTTTACTGAATTATAGCAATTCAAAGTAAACTACTTTACCGTCACTAGGATTTTACCTTGCTAGAACTAAAGTTGGCTAACTTCAGTTCACTGTGCACCCTTTTCCTAGTGAATACAAGGACACAAGACATGAGTTTCTAATGCAGAAAACTAAGCAAAATTTGTGTGTCCTCTACTCTTTCAGACCATTTTGTTTCTTCATAAAGTATAAAAGGACAGCAGTTGAAGTAGTCTGTCCCTCTTCTGTCACCTCCTTTTTGTAGGTCAACTTTAAAAATGTATGGGGTTCCCAGAGGCTCCTCTATATATTAGTAAAGATTGAAAAAAAAACTCTACCCAATGGGACTCAGTGTTCAGTCTAGAAGATCCTATTAAGCATCTCTGTGATGCTTAGTTTCACACTGGATTTGTGTCTCCAGAGATAACATCCTTGTTCACAGCAGTATATGGAGACTTCATAGATTTCATAGACGTTAGGGCTGGAAGGGACCTCAGAAGATCATCGAGTCCAGCCCCGTGTCCCAGGGGCAGGAAGCCAGCTGGGATCACAGGATCCCAGCAAGATAAACGTCCAATTGACTCTTAAAGGAGTCCAGAGTAGGTGCTTGCACCACCTCTGGCGGCAGTTTGTTCCAGGCCTTGGGGGCTCGGACAGTAAAGAAGTTCTTCCTTCTGTCCAGCCTGAAACGGTCTTGGAGGAGTTTGTGAACTTTTGACCTTGTCATCCCATGGGGCAGTCTGGTGAACAGGCGTTCATCCAGACCCAGATATATACCCCTTATATACTTACAAGAGATGACAGACAACAGACCTGATTACCTACCCATCACCCCTATTGTCTCTCTGCAAGTTTGTGTACACACAGTCAATCCCTTGCTTCTCTCTGAAAGTGCAAAGTTTCAAGAAGTTAAATGAATAGAGGATTGCTGTGGGTGGAGTAGATCTGGGCAAGGAGGAGGAATCTGGAGATAAATGCAAGGAGGGAGGGGCTGTAGAAACAAAAAGAGAAACACTTTGAGCAGAATATTCCAGGAGTCTTGAGGAATAAGTTTCTGAGTATAGCCTCTCCATTGATTTGAGATTTAGCAAGGGAATAGCGTGGTAAAAGGGAAAACCTTTCATGGCAGCAGGCTTGTCAGGCCATAAGAGACCCTGTTTGGGAATCTTTTAATGTAGGTTATATCATACAACAAGAATGTACTTTTTGTAGAAAACTGATTAAATTAAGACTTCCTGACCATTGATTTAAGTCAAAGCCACCCTGAATTTTAGTACCAGGATTTCTAATACCATCCTAGATCCAAAAAATGGGAAAGCCCTACTAAGCATTCCAATCCATTTCTCTTGAGGGAATGCAGAAGCGTTCCCTCTTAGGTGTTCTCCAGTGATTTGTCTAATGAAGATTTTAAAGTGACCTTAAGTATTGTGATAGTATTTACCAACCCAAAGAGCGAATGATGCCCCTTTATACCTTGCATAATCAAATACCATAGTGGCAAGCCCTGCTTCATAGAGCTTACATGAAGTGAGTCCCATCTCCAAAGTCAGAGATAGTGACCAGCCTAATTGATGCTAGATGGTTGTAATTTGCCAGCTGTGTGGCAAAGACCTGTGGTCTAATAGATCTTCATTTGGGGAAGCTGTTTGTTGATATTCAACCTAAATTCACCTTCTCTCTGTCTTATTGCAACCTTAAATTCACCCTTCAAGAACCTGTACTTGATTACTCCCTTAGCTTGTCTAGATGGTAAATTTATGCTACTTTTTACTGGTAACAATAAGTCACTTCCAGCCTGTATCTGTTGGTTAGAAACACTTGCTTTTGCTGGGTTGCCTTCTCTCTGTTAGCAAAGAAGGACTAGTACATTTGAAAACAATTTCTATTCCCTCAGTGATTGTCTTGTTTTTCTCCACAGGATCTAAACTGCCTTGTAAGAAACAGTAAGTCCTTTTTTCTTCTTCCTGGTGTTTTCATTCTTGACATGTTTTTTAATTGAATTCACAAGCTGAGTGTTTCTATTTAAACCACTGAAAGGTGTAGAACTAAGTATTATTGTCAGGGCTAGTGTTGTAAGCAGCTCACCTCATGAATCCAAAAACAACTCCATCCGAAAGAGGAATTGGAGATTGTCTGCATTTCAGAACAGAGTTCTCAGAAAGAACAGTTACAAAATGATTTAACTTCTGTTCAAAATAGAGCCAGTCTTAATAAGGTCCCACCATAGTTTTTAAGGATAAGCTCGTGTGTAACGTGTATCCATCCCACACCAATCTTACTAAATCAGCATTTAGAATTAGATGCGAACTTAATGGATTCGCAAGGCATGATGAAGAACTGTACAATGTAACTTGGAAAAAGAAGTTGATAATAATGACTGTAAGTTAGCAGATATGAACTGCAGCCAACTGCTGAGGGAGACTAGGCATACCAGTAAAAAGCCTATGGTCAGTACGAATTTTTAAAGGGTATTGAACAAGAGGAATAGCTCCCTTAATCAATACAGGTGATAAAATTATCAGTAATAATGCAGAAATGTTCACTAAATATGTGTTCTATGTTGGAAAGTAACTGGAGGATGTATTTCCATACTATACTAGAAAACTAAATATGAAACAGGAACTCCTAAAGTTAAATATTTTTGTTCTCGGGGAACATGTCTACACATCCATTAATGCACCATAATTACAGTGCATTAAGTTTAGTACCTGTAATAATGGATACTAAACTTAATGCACCATAATCAGTGCTGCTGTGCATTAATGCAGATGAACACTTTTTTGTGACCAAGTCTACTGTGCATTAGCACAGTTTTTGCCAGCCGCGCTAATGCTCACTAGATTTAGTCTTCAGTACATCAAGTGTCTCATGTAGACATGCCCTGGATCAGATAACTTGCCACCCAAGTGTTTCAAAGTATAGACAAAGCATGTCATAACTGTTGGTTGAGCCAGAGGGGTAGAAAAGTTAATGTTTCAATATTTATGAAGGGTAAAAGGGATGACTGGGTAAGTATAGGCCAGTTAGGCTAACACATCATGGGTTGGGGGGAATCATGGAAAAGTTTATATAGAGTACAATCAATAAGGAATGGAAGGAGAGTGATAGAATTAAAGCCAGTCAGCATTGTTTGATATGACCTATTTTCCTAAAACCAACTTGATATATTGAGACTTCAGCTCTGGTTGACAAAAGTAACTTAGTCTACTACAACTGCTGTGAAGCACTGACTTTGTATGACATGGCATTCTTATTAAAAACAGTATTGCAAAAATAATGTGGCACTTTTAAGTACAATAAATCTTTCAAATTGACTTTCAAAGGTGATCTGTGGCATGCCCAGGGATCTTGTCTGTTCCTGGCTCAATGCTATTCAATATTTTAATAGATGATCTGGAAGAAAATATAAAATCACTGCTTGTAAAAGTTTTTTTTTTTTTTTTGTGACAAGGGGGGATAGCAACCTGAACCAGGCTTCTCAGTGCAGTGTAGTGACTAGATGAACAAATGAGTTCCTTGTATGTAGAAGAAAACAAGAGTAAGCAGAAAGAGGGAGGTGGTTAATAATACTGTATATAGTGTTAGTGAGACAGTTACTAGAGTCCAGTGTGCAATTATTGTACCTAGTTTGTATAAAAAGAGGTTCATAAATCAGAAGAGGGCTATAGGAATGATTCAGGGTCTAGAGAACCTGCTTTGTAGTAAAACTAAAGCAGCTCAGTCTATTTAAATGTGTTCAAGAGGAGTTAAGAGATGGTTTCATTTAAGGACAGAAGTTTTAACATAGGAAGGAGATTGTTCATGGGAAATGGGAGTGGAGTGGGGACAGGACCTTTCTGCAGGTATGGCCTGAATTCTTTGTTCCCAGCTATATGACCTTGCATTTTGTCTTAATGCATTTGTTTGAATGGGTCCAATTTAGCAGGTAATTCAGGTCACTGTATGTGACCCCTCTGTCCTCATTTACCACTCTGACAGTCTGTCATGTGGTAGTGGTAAATAAGAGTGGATGAGTCTGTCATCCATAACATTTTAGCAGTGATTTTTATTTTTACATCTATCTCACTGATTAAAAATACTGAATATCATCAGGCCTAGAATTGATCTCTGCAATTCTTCAGTAGAAAAACCTGCTTTTGATCGTGGTTCCCTATTGACAGCTACTTTTTGAGATCTGTCAGCTAGTTTATTTTTTTTACATGTGTACTTTATTGATATTGTATAGTGTTTTTTTAATTGCAGTGTTGTGTGATACAAAGGCAGGTGCTTTTCAAAATCCGGTGTATATTGCATCTATCTATCAAACTTGTCAAACCTAATTTCATTTTATGATGAGATGACAAGATCCATTTCCTGTAGCACCATATTGGCTAACGTGAATTATTTTAATCTATAGGATTTGTTAAGTCAGAAAAGACTTAAGAGCCAGTAGCTAGGAGATGAAACTAGACATATTCAGACTAGGAAGAAGGCAGTTGTTTCCAACAAAGAATATAGTTATTCATTGGAATAGTGTATGTAGGGATGCAACAGATTCTCTGTCATCTGATTTTATTTTATTTATTCATTTATTTATTTTATTTTTAAACAAGGGTAGGTCTAGCCCAACGAGAAATGCAGAAGCTACTGAGTGAAACTGGTCTCTTTTAGGCAGGAGTTCAGACTAAATTATCAGTGCTCCCTTTTTCCTTGTGGAACTTAAAGACAAGTATGTCTCCACAGAAAACCCAAAGCTTATAGTCTTCACATGTCGTACATACTGTGTGCCTGGCTCTCCCCATGATCAAGACCACCTGCTCTTTGTGCAGATCTCTTCTGTGACTCATCACCAAGGTGTCTATACTGTGCAAATCACACAAGAGGAAGTCATACCTCCATGCACTTGAGCAGGTTTTGTGTCCTCCAGCAGAAGCCAGCAGATCCGTACAAACTAGCCACAATGTACAGTGCCCACTAAGATGGAAATTAGCTTAAACTAAAGCAGGTTGGGAGTGTTTGACACAACAGAAAAACTCCTGAAATCTAAATTTTGTCCAGTGAGGAAACGGTTTCCTGCTCAGCTCTAAGAAACAGCTTTGGTTTGACTGGCAGGTACCTGCATGGATGAGAGCTGGCTACAAAGTTCCACATGGACACCCTCTGCACCAAGTTTTCTTGATGTCTTCCCTGATGTTTTCCGTGATCAGGAGGAAAAGCTACTCCCAGTCCTGCGGATTGAATGGAAAGTTGCTACAGATGGTACGTGATCATCATTCATCAATATGGAAAGGGAGCTGTTTATAAAGCTTAAGGATCTATTAAAGATAGTGATAAGACTGTAGTATTAAAAGCTGTTGGCTAGTCTAGCTTTGAAATAGGTTTAGGACAGCTTACCTACTGGGCATGAGACCATGAGGTAAGTAACCCCAGGGGAAATTCTTCCCTTCCTTATCACTCAGGCTTTATCAGAGACCATGTGCTGTTGTTTGAGTGGAAGCACAATGCTTAAAGATAGAAGAAGGGGAAAAAAATTAAATGTAACCATGGTGTTAAACTCTCCCATGCTGAGGGCAAGTTCCCAGTGCCATCAATATCTGACCGAGGGACTGCATTCTGCCACCCTAAACAATCTGATTTTCTTATTACTAAATTAGGTTTTTATTGCACATAAAATGCTTAGAACATGCCAAGTACAGTACTAAGAGATGTTCCAAACTGATCCTGTTCACATGCATTTTACTGGAAATTGGTTTTACATATGTCTGCATGCTGTCAGCAAAAGGAGCTTTCTAGAAATGTGCTTAGTTACTAGCATTGTTTAAGGGTTGGAACATGTTTAATGGTAAAAAGACATGTCTTTAAAACCATAAACTTGTGGAGAGGAATTTAGCCAAAAATGAAGACAAGTAGATGGGAAATGTACAAGTTTTATTTACCACTGGATAGCAGTCTATCCAGAAACCTCACACAGTTGCTTAGGTGCAGTTGTCTCAAGTCCACTGCAAGTTTCTTCAGAGTGGAATAATTAAATTCAGTTCCTTTAACATAAATCTCCTATATTATATCCACGGAAGCTCCAGAGCTGGCACCTTGGGAAATGCAGCCCAGTGCCAGTAGAAGATAGTGGTTACCTTCCAACTTTGCCCCTTTGTTCAGTTTTCAATTACTTGTGAAATCTCCCTTAGCCCCCTTTCCCACTCTTGTTGGCTGTAATTCTAGACTGACCGGCATCAAGCAGAAGAAAAATAGTTCTCTATGCAAAGCCAGATGGTACGTTGCTAGATGTGTCTTAAGGCTGGTGTAGACTTTGGTTTGCACCACTGTAACTGTATTAATTTAGGAAGGCATATAGCTAGTGGCACAGCCTTCTAGTATGGACACAGTTATAAATGTGCTGATTGGTGTAAGGTATTCAGGTAAGTACATTTATGTGTTTGAGATACCAGAACCAGATATATCAGCCCTACAGTGTAAGAAATAGAGTAAATGTGGAATTGTCTATTAAGGTCCTTTCTCCTGTCCCTGCTCCATTGCCGTATAACAAAAGTCAGCCTAAACCATGACCACTCCCCTGTCGTTTCTCAGCCTGTTTCTATTTGTCTTAAGAAGCTTCTCCAATGCCAGTTTCTACAGCATGCTGAGGTATTTTATGAATTGGCACAGCAGTTAATGGGGGTGCAGCTTCATCTGAGGATGGCTGTCAGCAAGTGAATAAGCAAGTCTGCTTTATCTGATGGGCTATAATGAATGAGAGTAGGCCTGTTGTATGCCCCAAGTGTGCCGGAGATCGTTATGGGGTTAAATTTTCTAGATTTAAAATTCCTAGAACAAAATGCAGATTTCTTCCTTTCAGCTAGTATCCAATATCTCCGAGGAGTGGAGCTGGCTGTGCTGCGGGTATCCAGTAATCGACAAATCTGTGTCCAGTTTGACTTTCAGAACAACCTGCCTCTTCAGGTCCGTCCAGATGGAAGCCGGGTGAGTGTGGAGGGCCCTGGCAAGATTATGTATGTCACAGGTGTGTTTCTGTTTTGCTCGATTTAAAATAGTCAGGCTGTCAGTGAAAGGAATAGCATTCTTAGCCAGGCAGGTTAGTCCTGAGCTTCAGCCCTTTCCTTTGAGAGATCTAGATTCATTTTCCAACTCGGCTTAAATTTTCTATGTGACCTTGTACAAGTCATGTCCTCTTCTCTTTCCCATCTATAAAATTGGGGTGCTGATGCTCCTTTTCTCCTACCCTTTGTTATTTAGATTATAACTGTCCTCTGGCAAAGAAAAACAGAGACTTTTAATTACTGTATGTTTGTATGGTGCCTTGTACAGTGCTGCTGAAATAAAAATAATCTTAACAACCATTATTCCCTATGAAAAAGTAATGGTATGATGTAAATATATTGCTTTTAATTCATTCTTTGTATCATCAAGCTACTTCTTTGCTATATCAGGAAAGGAAGCCCTGCAGTGACTGCTTGCTCTTTCTACGCTATTTCCTTTCCAACTGCCTCATCCATCCACAGCTCCCTTTGGGAACAGCTTGAGCTCAGTTCTTGGGACTATTTGAGATTAAGCAGAAGAGTACTGGGGACAACAGCTCAGGAGCATACAGATCTTTCCCAGGAGTTTTGCCTCCTCTCTCATCTGTGAGAACATTGTAGGTAAAGAAGCAGAAATGAGAAATGACAAAACACAGCAACTACTTAGCCATACATACAACTACTTGGCAGCACAAAAATTTTCCTCTCAAACTGTATAAATGCCATTAATCATAACTTGCCTTTATTACAATCTAAACTGTCTTCAGTTCAGCACTTTAACTTGAGTAAAACTAGGCATGCAGCTGAGTGCACCCTTGCCATCGTAGGCCAATAGTTCCTTAGCATGACTCAGGCTTTACCATTCCAAACCGAGAGAGTTTTGGAGGCAAGGTCCAAGAGACAGACAATATTCAATTAACTTGGAAGCTGTTGCTTATCATGGCTGAAGAAAAGGATGAACTATGGGAAAGAGAAAAGAATTGATAATTTCAGTGACTAGACAGTTCAGTTGTGAGAATGAGACTATCTTATCCTTTGTTTCAGTGGAACTTCACTTTTGATCGCTTTGAAGTGGAGCCTGGCCAGCCGTACCAAGTGACTGTTCATCATCTGCCCAAACTGGGTGTAAATGGAGACCACAACTGCAAATCCAAGTCTTTCAAAATGCCTGGTAGGGAATCCTCTGATGGTTTCTACTAGGCCTTGAGATTGGAATACCAGTTTGCCAGTTCTATAAGTGGCTTTATACCTTTCTAAACCAGACTAGTTAAACTGATTCATGAGTCGCAAGTAAGATTCATTACAGGGTGCAGGGAGGTGAAAGAATTATAAAACTTGCTTTTCTCAAAAAACTAATGTTCAGAAAGTCTGTGCTTCCAAAGTAACAAGCTGCTACTTTGATGTACGCAAAGGGTTAAGCAAAGTATGTACAACAATTCATGGCAGACCCTTCATAGCCAAGCTTCCAGAACCCTGTGTGAATAGCATCCTATAAAGTAAAGCTTTACTCGTAATACAATTCACAGAGTCAGATCTGTTGTAGTTAAATTTTTCATTCTAGATAGCAGTAGCTCCTACAGAAGTAGATGGTGTACACAAGTCCTTACATGCTGTGTGGCCAGCTGATCAGAAATACTATCGCCTAGCTTCTGGCCTCCAGTTTTGCTAGAGGATGGAGTGGGCAGAGTTGTTCTTTCTGTTGGGTTTAGCTTAGGGGCGGGCAATTATTTTGGGTGGAGGCCTGCTTACTGACTTTTGGCAAGCCATCAAGGGCCACATGACAGGCAGCCAGGGGCAAATAAATATTAATTTTCTAAATGTTTTAGGGGCCCCACGGGCCAGATAGAATGGCCTGGTGGGCCGCATCCAGCCCGCGGGCTGCACTTTGCCCACCCCTGGTTTAGCTGCTCCGAAAAAAACAGGTTGGGAGTTGTAAAGCTTGAGTGTTTTTTGTTTGTGTATGTTTAAGGTCCATCATGCTGTTGATATTATGCAGACTCAAAAATATAATCTGTCAAGTCAGTCTCAGAGGGAAACACCATAAGTGCAGAAGAATTATGGTCAGCAAAGATAGTCCAGCTGGTGGACCTGCTGTGAGCTCAGAAAATGCTGACAGAATATCTTTGGTGGGATGGGGTCTGTGGCTGTGAATTTTGCTGCCTCCAGAGATGAATATGAAATCATGACATGCCTTTTTAGAGTTCAATACCAGGTGTCTCACTTTGCACAGACCTTCCCTCATTAAGGGTATTTTTACACATGCAGGAACTACAGAGCCAGGCGCTTTGAAAAGCGCCCAGTGCTGCATCACTTGCAGTTGTATAAGTGGTGAAATGCACGTCAGTATTAAGAAAATGACAGCAGTCTGCTTTTGAAGTAAAATACATAGAAGGTGGTGTAGTTCAAAAGTGAACCACCACCATTTCCTCCATGCTGACACACATTTTGCTGCTTATACAACTGCAAGCAACGCAGTGACATGCCTGTCAGCTTGTGTATGGAACTGAGCAGATTCGATTAATCAAGTCTATCTGCCAGATCTCCACAGTCTACCTGCACAAAAATGTATGTGTATAAATGACCCAAATGTTAAGGGAAGATTATAGAATGGATGTAAGTTTTTTGTTTCCTCTGAAAAGAGATCCTTGTCTTCGGAGGATCCTAAAAATGGTGTAATTAAAAGAAATGGCTCATACTTGTGCTACAGTAATACTATTTTAATTGTTCTGTTTTGATGCTTTTTTGGTGGATCAAAAATTGTTTGCGTTCTGATATTCTAAATGTAAGTGCAACATCTCAGTGTGAAAAACCAACAGCATCTCCTTTTCCTGCAGATTGCAAGGATCCTCTGATGAAAAGAACCATACCATGTTTGCAGACAGGTAAAGCATGGCTGTACTTGTCATAGCAGTGGGAATTGGTGCCCCCATATGACTGCCTAGAAAGGTTTTGTAATTCTGAAATATCTTTATTATTTGCAGGCAGTCTGTGGGAACCTAACATTTATTTTGAAAGTCTGGATGACAAATCTTTTTTGGTGAGTTTTAGCCCAGGGATGGAGCCAGCCCGATACCGGATCCATGTGACCAGTTCCCAAGATGAGCAGAACTCGTGTAAAAAAACCACGCAGGATATCTCTGAGGTAATCACTTTCCCTTCCACATCTGTACTGAAACCACTCTAAACAAAATCATTCTCTACATTTACTGAATAGCATGGTAAAGGCAAAACCCAGGGAGAGCTCATAGTTGTGTCTGGCTTTGTTTTGGGGATTCAGGCAGACAAGAATCCAGCTTCTGAGAAGAACTGGAAAAATGGTAGGAGGATTGAAAGACGTGCCTTATATAGAAAGACTTAAAGAGCTCAATTTTTATTTTAAAATTAAATTAAGGGGTGATTTCATTCGTCTATATATACCTACGGGGGAACAAAAATTTGATGATCAACTCTCGGTCTAGCAGGCAAAAGTAAATGAGATCCATTACACCCGGCAACTAACATTAGATAAATGTGGGCTAAAAATAAAGAACAATTTTTTGAGAATAACAAACTATTGGAGCAGCTTGCCAAGTGTAATGGATTTCCAGCCCAGTGGCAATTTTTTTAAATCGCAGCAGGATGCTTTTCTAAAACAGATGCTGCCATTCAAATAGGAATGAATTTGGGGAGATCTTAAGGCATGTGTTATGAGGGAACTTGGACTAGATGATCAGTAGTCACTTCTGGACTTGGAATCCATGTAGTCCAAATGAAGATCTCCACATAGCAGTATTTGGGAAACCTTGAAGAAAAATCTCTCAAATATTGACATCTGTTCCAACCCTCTATCAGGGGTTTAAATGTGAAGTCTACATATTTATAACTGCTAATCTGTCCCATCCTGTTTAGATCCACATTCCTCTTTCTCTCAGTGCACTGATACATAGTAGAATTGCTAGAATGCTATATACAACAGTCTGACAGAGGAATAATGTCTAATTGAAAAACAAAAAGTCCCTACCAGTTACTGCAAGGAATATATAACCCCAGCAAGATACTGGTCGTCTCTTATAGATTATACATGATGTTTACCTGCATATTCAGGTACCACAAGTAATAATGGAGAGAGAGCCTCTGGGTTAAGAGTCTTGTATCTCAGGTTTAAAGTTGTTCAATGTACAAGCTTTCTAGCTTATGTCCCACTTTAACTTCAATATTTTCAGGTTTCAGTACTTAACTCTGCAACCTCAGTGCCCTATCAGTTGTTTATAATATGAGTGACAATCTTTTTCTGGAGCTGCTATGTGGTAGCTCTTTTCTCCTGCCTAAACTAATTAGAAACTTTCCCTTTGCCTTGCTCAGTATCTTCATATCCTTTGACTCGCATGGTTTGCTCTCACCTGTTTCCCTTCCCCTGCCCCCTCAACCCCAACTTCCAGTCTGTTTATTTTCTGCCTTTCCTCATCACTGTTCTGTCTTATATCTGCAGAAAGGGTTGCAGCAGCGTGTGAATGTCACATTCAGATTTGAAAAACCTATAAGAACTTGTTGCAAATACAAAGTCCAGGTAAGTTCTCGCCTGTTCTTACTCCAGGGAGAAATAAGTATGTGATGAATCATCTCTGACCGGTTAAGCTATTACTAGGACACAGACCTCTATCAGAGTTTAATTCCCAATTTCCCACTCACCAAGAAAGTTGGGCCCACTCCTGCAAGAATACTTATTATATTATGAATACATTCTCCAGGTACGATCCTCCAAGCCCAAAGAGAGGTAATCCCAACGAGGATCAAAGGGGGCAGGAGGGCACACAAGCCCTCATGGCTCACCAAAAGCATCCGGGAATGTCTCCTAGCTAAAAGGGAGGCGTACGCCCAGTGGAAAGGAGGAGACATCACCAGGGATGACTATTCTGCAGTTGCTCGGGGATGTAGGAGGGCAGTCAGGAAGGCCAAGGCAGAGATGGAACTGGGACTAGCTTCCCGGATTAAGGACAATAAGAAGTCCTTCTTTAAATACATAGGGGGTAAAAAGAAGGTTCCAAGTAATGTGGGGCCCCTGCAGGACATGTTAGGAAATTTGGTCATCACACCAGACGACAAAGCCAACATGTTTAACGATTTCTTTGCTTCCATTTTCCTAAGCAGGGACCAGAACAGCTACCCCCCGCTAGGTCCCCCTCAGGCCCCAGGGGAGGCACACCTGGGTACAAGCGTTAGTGAGGAAGTAGTTAGGGAGCTTCTGGAGAGACTGGATGTATTCAAGTCAGCCAGTCCGGACGATCTCCACCCTAGAGTACTAAAAGAATTGGCTGAGGTCATTGCAGGACCCCTGGCATGGCTTTACGAGCACTCGTGGTGCTCTGGTGTGGTGCCAGAGGACTGGAAGAGGGCCAATGTGGTTCCCATCTTCAAAAAGGGGAAGGAGGAGGACCTGGGAAACTATAGGCCAGTTAGTCTTGCTTCGATCCTAGGCAAGCTGTTCGAGAAACTTTTATGCTGGCACGCATCCATGAGGGGCCA
>NW_017729022.1:86022374-86031673 GCF_001723915.1 Gavialis gangeticus
GTTACAAACTAGTCAGGGAGGATCAGCAGGCACTGGGGGAGTCCCTGTTCCCCCGAGCACTACCAGGAGTGACCAGGAATAACAGTCACAAGCTGGTAGAGAGTAGATTTAGGCTAGATATCAGGAGGCGCTACTTCATGGTCAGGGTGGCTAGGATCTGGAACCAACTTTCAGGTGAAGTGGTGCTGGCTCCTACCCTGGAGTTCTTTAAGAGGAGGTTAGATGAACACCTTGCTGGGGTCGTTTGACCCCAGTAATCTTTACTGCTATGGTAGGGGGTCAGACTAGATGATCTACTCAGGTCCCTTCCGACCCTAGAAACTATGAAACTACGGTGAATTTTCATCTTTTTTTTTTTTTCATACTAACCACTCTTGAGAGACTGGAGATGGAGTAGCTGGGTATAGCCCTCATGACCAGGTCTGCTGTCTTTGGGTAGAGAGTAGCCCCCAGAACCTTTAATCAGACCCTTAACATTCTGGGGAGACTATAGTCCCAATGTCTATCATACTGTTACAGTTTAAAGGGAAGGGTTGTGGGGAGCAGGTGACTGGCAGAAATACTTCCATTTTGCTGATTTTTGTTTCAACTGCAGATTCAGCCATTTTTTGCAAATTGTGGCACTGACTGTACAAGGCACTTGAGTGTCTTTCAATGTCCACCTGCTCCAAGTAAGAACTTCTTTCTACTAAATTAGATTTCTATCATTTTATAGATTGTAGCTGAGCCTTGATCTAATTCTCTGTTTTGCATTTGATTATTTTTCAGCTTCACAGCCTACAGGTAAGAATCCCTTTCTAGATACTAGAACTTCCCTTTGCATTTGTTTTCCTCTGCCTGTAACAAAGAGTGACCAGCATGTGAGCCAGTCTACACATAGAATAGCATTATTCATGAAGTTCTGCTTGTCATTCTTTGAGTGTCTTGAGTCCAGAATTCATAGATCTGGTAAAACTGCCTTATTTTGCATTAAAAGAGAAAGCTTTTAACCATATTTACCCGAATATAAGACAACCCCAATAATTAGATTCTATACATGGAAAATGTATAAATTTTCCATGTATAGAATCTAATTATTGGAGGGTTATCTTTAATTCATCCTCCCCACTGCTACAGGGAAGCAGGCAGTCGGGGGGAGAGGGGCAGGTGGTGTGGGGAGGTCAAGCAGCTTGCACCAGCTTGTGCCTGCCCCTCAGCCTCTGCTCCCCACTTCCCCCCAGCCTTTGTTCCCCGCTTCTCCCCTCCTTACTCTTGCTCTAGGCTGGCAGGCTCTGCCTCCATTCCAGCCTGAGGCATGAAGCACAGCCCCAGCTCAGCTCCTGTACCAGTCATGTGGGGGCCACTGCATGCCACTGTATGGGGCTGGGATGGGGCTGTTTCCATAATTCTGAGGGCAGGGTTGCTGCTATCCATCTGATACCTAGTGTTCAAGGTAGAGTTTTGTGATTGTACAAGATTTTCCTTGGCAGATAAAATTGTGTCTGAATGTTCTGTCTGACTGTTCTTTCTTATACCGTAGATGATATGTTTATGTGGCTGTACTGGTGTATCACTGGCTTCTGTGTTTTACTGGTGGGATCAGTTATTGCTGGGGCCATTTATATGACCCAAACACAACCAGGTAAGGACCACACCAGTGAGGGAAGGAAAGACTCTAAGGCATGCTTACACATCTCTCACCCTGTATCTTCTTATTTCCTTCCCTGGATCCTCATATGACTTTCTGCCAGGAAAAGCATTTCCTTTAGCCCATGTTATAGGACTCATGGCATCCTAATACAAAGCAAGCATACTTTTTTCTAAAACACCATGTTAACTGAAGGTCTCTTGTGTTCTCTGGGGTTGCATTGGCCTTAAGTTCCATCTCTGATAGAGCTTCTCAGTTCTTGAGTAGCCTGACTGCAGTATTCAGCCCTCTACCTTCAGTATTCCGTGGGACTTGATATGAAGTTTCTGCAGCCTGATTTGTTTCTTCTCCTGTGTTGTTTACAAAACCTTCAGAACTGGCACACCCTAATTATTCAACCCACAATATTAATCCTTGATCCCTTCTAGGAATTAGTTCTGCTGTGCCATCTTGCATTTGTATGGTGTTTTTCATCCTGAAATTTATAAGTGCCTAGGCAAAGGTATGTGAGGCACAAAGACTGATTTGTCCAAGGTGACACAGTAAGTAATTGGAGAGCTCCTGATTTTGAGTCCCATGTGATGACCCACTAGGCAACTGTCACAATGACACAACATGACTCCCTGGTAGTAAGTTTTGCCTGGGAAAGTAACATATCTACCTCACTGTCATCATTAAGATGTTGGTGGCAGGGTGGATGGTGTTTCAGAAGAAGCGAGGTTGTTTGACAGGTCAGTCTTCCTTTTCTAGGTGTAGAATTGAATGGTAAGGAGAAGAGATTATATATGTTCACATGCAGCCTTTCCCCTCATGAAGAGAGCCTTCGTGCGTGGGCTGCTTTCTCTTCACTTTAACGCTTTTCATTAGGTTTAGTGTCAGAAAGCCCCCACGCTCTTCCAACCTGGTCTCTGAAGGGCACTAGCATTTTAAGGGCATACTTTTAAAATTCTCTAGGAGCTGACAGTGTGTCTTTCTTTTTCAGGGTGCCATCATGGGAAATTGAACAGTAGCAGTATGTCTCATGGTAAGGGACACTTTTTGTACCATTGGACAGACTGTCAGACACGTGTGTGTTCAGTGTGGACCATACTGGAATTCATATTACCCAAATATTGCTCTGCAACCTCAGTTCTGTTTCCTTTAACCAAAAGATTTATGTCAGTAGCAGGCTTGGATAGTGATCCTCTAAAACATAAAGCTCTTCCACTCATGGAGGAAGGGGTTTTGCCTTATGAAATTAAAGGCTTAAGGTACTAATAATGCAGTTGCCATTATACTGGCAGGAGGGTCCTTTACTGGTAGAGCTTTTTCCTGGTCAGGGAACTCAATTAAGTGATAATCTTCCTGGTGTGAGCTACTTCTCTATTAGGAAGGTTTGGTGTTATTGCTATTCTGGAAAGCCATTTTGCATGTAGATAGGGCCCAACTGACTAATTGTAGGTCTAATTATACAGCTGCAGTTATACTGGTATAATTCCATATGTAGACAAGCACTTAAGAAACTTACCCTGGGCAACTGGTATTAGAAGAATCACATGGTGGTGATCTTTCTCCCCTCCCTCCTCCAACTTTAAATTGTGGGAGGCCTTCATGAAAGGGGTGATCTAGGAGTACAAAAGCAAAGTAGTAAGCCTGCTTTTAGATATCGAATTTGAAGGAAGGTAAGAGGAAATGGGAGAAAGCTCTTTCAAATGCTGTTCACATAAAACACTGCTCGCAGTACATTTTCAGTATTAGTGTCCATGGGCTCTATTTCACCTCATTGGGGTCTGAATGTACCCAAAGGCTCTACTGGATTCCTTGGGGTGATTATCTTCTGCTTGGTGAGAAATGAATGGCATGTTATTCTCCAGCTTAACTTGTTAGGCTTATGATTCCTACCTTGACTGGCAGGGAAGGGAGGTGTCATACTCTCCCACCATACTCACTACAGTACAAAAACAAGTCACTTGGGGTTGATTGTGTAGCTTTTCCTAAGAGAGATTCTTTCCTTTCTGGCACAGCCTGATGAGCCATGAAATGGGTAACAGTGTTGACATGCAAAATACTATTATCAGGTATCTGAATTAGTACCATTGAAATTAGTAGGGCAGGTTACACTTCTGGACTTATGCTTCAGGTTCTGAAAACAACAGGTGTCACTGCACCTGTTACTCAGCTTATATCTTTGAGGAAATCTCAGCAACAAACACAGCCACAGGGTTTCAAAGAAAGTCTCTTATAAAGAGAGTGAATAAAAAAGACTGGCTCGTTTAGTTCAGCAAACAAAGGCTGAGACAGGATATGATTGCTGTGTGTGAAAACATTAGAGATAAACACCAGAGAAGCAAAAGAACATTTTTAATTTATAAGATAATGCTGGCACAAGAACAAATGGTTATATAAGGGCAATGATCAAACTTAGGCTGGAAATTTAACCTCAGAGGAGTGACATTTTAGTACAACCTTTCAATAGGATAACAGAGGCCAAAAAGAAAAAAAAACCTAGCTAATTTTTAGAGAGTGCTTGATTAACATATTAAAAGGATTGGGTGATATTGGGTGCCTGTGATGGCAGGAAGCTGAACTCAGCACCCTTAGAGGTCTCTTCTAGTCTTACATTCCTGTGTTGGACCTGCACATGAGATCAGAATGACTGAGACTGTCTATCTCTATGTCCTGGAGCTGGGATTGCTTGCTTGGGGACCCAGGTGGGACTGGAAGTTCCACTTTTCCAGGAGGAGGGGAGGAATGTTTGTTAGGAGAAAGTTGCTCTTTCACTAGATCATTGATGTAGCTCTCCATCAAGAGGGAAGGGAGGCCTTCCTTGAGAGAGGGCTCTTTGTGGAGTTAGTCATGTGACACTGTATGTGCATATGGTGGTTACACAGTTACAGTTTTAGCAAGTGTTACAATTAATTCATTTCACTATCTTTTTATTATTTCCTTCAGAACTGTTACCCCCAGACATGCCTCCTCCAAAACTGAAGCCCCGGAAGGTTTGGTTGGTTTACTCTGCTGACCACTCGCTGTACGTAGATGTGGTGCTGAAGTTTGCCCAGTTCATGATCACAGTCTGCGGTACTGAGGTAGTTCTGGACCTGCTGGAAGGGCATCAGATCTCAGAGATGGGAGCCGTACCCTGGCTTACTCAACAGAAAAAGGAAATGGAAAAGCTTTCTTCAAAGATCATCATTTTGTGTTCTCGGGGCACCCGTGCCAAGTGGCAGGCCATGCTTGGGAAGGCGGCTGTGCGTCTCAGACAAGATCAGCGGCATCCAGCAGGAGATTTGTTCACGCCAGCCTTTAATTTGATCCTGCCAGATTTCAAGAAACCAGCTTGTTTTGGCATGTATATAGTGTGCTATTTTGCAGGTATAAGTAATGAAGAGGACATTCCTGACCCATTCAATGTCACATCCAAGTACCAGCTGATGGACAGGTTTGAAGACATTTACTTCCGGATCCAGGATATAGAAAAATTTGAGCCAGGGAGAATCCATAGAATCCAGGAGATCACACCTGAAAATTGTTTTGAAAACCCCAGTGGCTGGAAGTTGAAGGAAGCTGTGCAAAAATTCCAGGATTGGCAGGCAGAGCATCCAGACTGGTTTGAAAGAGAGATCTGCTCTGAGGATGAGGAGGACCTGCAGTCTCTGGATAGAGAAAGCCCTGAAGAATTAATACCCATGGAAGAGGGAATTATGAAGCAGCAGTTGTGTCTTCAGGAGCCTGATCCCAGTGGCTGCTACATGGTCAGTCTCCATATAAATGAAATTGAAGGCAAAAACTGTAAACTGCAGCCTCAGTTTAATCCACCTGGAGATCCAGCTTTCCAGACTATGATAATTCCCATGGAGGAAGTTCCTCCAGTTCAGATAACGGAGCCACTCTCTCTCCAAGATGGTAAAAGTGCAGTCAGTCATCAGGTGCTAACCAATGAGGACTGGATGGAAGGGATCCCACTCCTGGCAACCAGTGTCCCAGTGAGAAATAGTGTTCTCTTCCATGAAGACCTTAATGCCACATCATCAGACAGCCAGATATTGACAGACCACCTCCCAGCTGAATTGAACGAACAGCTGAATGGTTTAATGTACTCTCTCTACCAGCAAAATGTCATTCCTTCTGAGCCATCTCTTTGCCAAGAAGAGGCTGAAGAGCAACAGCAGCAGCTGGTCTTCAATGACCAATCCAAAGATCAAAGACAGTCAGTGCAGTCTGACCAGGGCTACATCTCAAGATGTTCCCCTTTGCCTCCTGATGATCCTGTAGAAGAGGAGGAAGAGGAAGAAGAGGGAAGCCAGATGCCTGCACAACACCTCTCTCCAGAAATACTGGACAGCTTAAAGAGTCTCCAGCAGCAGCTGCTTTTCCAGGAAATTCAGCAGAACAATAGCTGGGAGTACATGGGTATAATGATGGACACAGGCCATTCTGTAGAGGACTCTTAGACTCTATATCCAGGGGTCACTGCATTTGAAAAATGGGTATGGAAGCAGGTGGTATGTAGACATGCAGCATTCAACTGCAAGGTGTCTCCTGATCTTTTATAACAAGGGACCTAGGCTGTTGGTTGGAACCTGTTAATACCAGCCCTCAGGGAAAGGATTGTGCTTCTAAATACAGTATGATCTACCCATTTGGCTTTTGGAGCCAAGCTGTTGCTTTAAATCTCTGAATGGGAGAAGATGGCTCAATTTGTTAACATGTCCTGTGAGGTGACTAGTACTATTCTGTTGCTCAAGGAATATACAATGTACATTCCACTGATTACAAGCAATTGTATTGCCATCCATCATTTCGTACCCTTGAAGACTCATATCACGCCATCACTCTGGTGATTGCAAAGACATAAATCAGGGTTAAGGAGGACAGAATAGACTTGATGGAAAACAAAGTTTGCATTAACAATTGAATAGTTAAGCTTTATTGTAAATGCTGCAATAAATAACTTGTGCCTCAAGTCACCACAGGTGGTGACAGATCCAAACAGACCTACCTGTGCTAATACCTGGGTTTGGAGATTTTCCAGCGTGATCCAGTTATGCTGGCATTTCTGTATTTGCACCAACATTAAGAAATCAAGTTGAATGCCTGAGCAAAAATCAAGATGAAATATTTAAAACCAGGTATCTTTGTGTATCGACATATAAACAATAGACTGAAAGGTAAAAGGGAGCAGGGCTTAACCTCTTTAGCTACTCTTTGGTAATCGTCTATGTGCATGTTTACCCCAGGGTAAACGGAAGCCAATCTGGAGGAAATTACACCTTTCCCCCAAGAGAGAAGTTACCAGGGTTTACTTCTGGGTAGAAACGTCTACATGGGCAGTTACCATAGAGCAACCATACCCTCTTTGACAACACATTAAGCTGTTCATATGTACATATCTTTTGTCTCCTCTGTCTTTCCTCCCCACCCTATGATAGAGTGGGAGGAAGACACCTGCGAGGTAACAACAGCAAAAGTAGCATAGGGATGATGGACAAAACATGGTATAGGAATTTGCAGTGCAGTTACATCGGTGAACAGGGAACTAATGTGCCTTGAGGCTGCAATAACCAGGCTTCAAATCAGGGTGGAAATGAGTGTCTCCTATATTGCACTGCTGGTGCTGCATCGATAACACTGTGTGGTGTCTCTATGCATCTCAATACTAGGCAGGTTTCAGACTGGAGATTTGGTGGGAACAGCAATGAACACAGACAAATGTCTAAATTGCTATTAAGAAAGATGTTTAACAGTAGGCATAGCTTGAACAGCTGTTATCTGAAGGGTAGGAAGGGTATTTTAAAGAAATTTTGGAGTGAGATGAATGCAAGGTGGTTCCTGGAGGTAATTAGCAATAGCATGAATTTTGAGCAAAGGAAGTTTGGGCTGAACCTGGAGAGATGTTTCTCACTACCAAACTAACAGTCTCTCAGGAGTGGCCATGGAAATGTCATCAAGTGAGACAGTCTAACCCTGGGATTGATGGGTTTCAGAGAATATTTCCCAGTGGCCAGTGCAGCATTTAACTTTTCTGGGCAAACTACATGATGTGCAAACTCCTGTACAGCTGTAGTTTTTACCTTGGACACCACAATGGCTTGTTCACCTCAGCCAGTTGGGGGAACAGTTTCTTGACGCTTTTTTCTTTTCCCCTTGCGCACTTAAATAAGGCTGCTGCCTTTCTACCTTATTCATTGCACCTCTGTATCAAAGCATAACAGAGGGGGAGGCAACTGGGTGCTGCCTTGGAGGGGTAAGGGTGCCAAAAAAAAAAAAGCATTTGCTGCAATGGCAGCTGGATGTGCCACTGCCACAAGCACTGTGGCAACTAGCACTGCCCTTTGCAAAGGTACGGCCCAGGGCATGGAGCTGCCCAGCTACACCTCTGCAAGAAGTGATCTTTGTGCCTTGCATTAAGATAAAACATTTTTCAATGTCTAAAGTAGCACAGAAATCTTTTTTAAACCTCTAAACATTGCATCTAAGCTACTTGAAGTGTCTCATGATTTTTTTTAATTGGTTGTCTTTTTAAATATGTAATTTCAATTCATAATTTTATTAACTATTATTCTACCAATTGTGATGCTGCATCCAGTGCTGTTATAAATTTTTATAAAAAGTTTATACAGTGACTTACTGATGTTGCTTTTATAATTAAAGGCATTACCGCTGAAATGCATGAAGTATTGGGGGTTTTTGTTTTGTTTTTTAAAGGTAATAAGCTTGTAGGAAAGTGGGGCTGGAAGGAATTCAAAAGGTCATCTAGTCCAGTCCCCTGTTCAAGGGAGGACCATCTGTAACTAAACCATTTCAGCCAAGTGTCAGTCCAGACTGCTCTAGAAATCTTCAAGGATGGAGATTCCACAGTGTCTCCAAGGTAGCTTCTTCCAATGACTGACCTCCTAAGTTCCTCCTAATGCCCACCTAAATTGAAGCTGCAGCTTCAGTCTGTTGCCCCTAGTCCTGCCCCCTATGGCCACATTTTATCAATACAAAGATGTATTTGTTTGTGCTTCACTGAAGATTTGAATAGTGGTCTACAAATCTGTTACAATGGGATCTTGGCCTGCTTGCAGCATGGTGGAACCTTGGGTCACTGACAGAAGACTAATGCCGCAGAAAAGTTCCTCCTCATGAGAAATTCCATTGCCTTAAGAATTTAACTCTACCTTCCTAAATGACAGATTCTGCTAAATAACCTCTGAAGCTTAACAGCTTCTTCTGCAAAGCTTGCAAAAATCTATCCTCTCTTTACCTCTGACAACAAACCCAAGTGCTTGGTTGTCAATTTATATTTCTATTCTAGATCTTTCTTTTGGGTGGGCCAGAACCACGAATCATTACTCAAGAAAAGGAAAATTTCAAATAAGCACACATGCTACCTTTCTCACCGTACTAAGATTCCACAGGATTTTTTAGACTAACAGTTTAATAGAACAAGTTTCTGCCACCTATTAGACTTACCTTGGGCAGAGAATTTTTGATTCCAAAGACCAAGTTGATTTAAATAAGTAGCAAAGTAAACAGACCAAGGTGAAAAATCTTGTGCAGATGCCATGGTCCTGAACTCTCTCAGTAGTTGCTGGTCACTGCATTGAATGCCCTTTGATTTCCACCTAGCACTTGTATGCACACATTCCTCTGGAGCTCAAAGAACTGACACATGAATTGTCACAGAAACAGACACCAAATATTAAAC
>NW_017729022.1:86036673-86042136 GCF_001723915.1 Gavialis gangeticus
ATGGTAGCACTTTGGAGACTGGTTTAGAGAGCCATTAACTTGTATAGGTAACAACCTAGTTCATTCATTGCATCTGATAAAGTAGGCTGTTGACTAAAATCTCATGCCTCTTTAATTTAAGGTACCCCCCACTCCTGTCTGCCTGACTTTAGAC
This sequence comes from Gavialis gangeticus, assembly GCF_001723915.1. Classification (NCBI taxonomy): domain Eukaryota; kingdom Metazoa; phylum Chordata; order Crocodylia; family Gavialidae; genus Gavialis; species Gavialis gangeticus. The sequence goes on from NW_017729022.1 coordinate 86,036,828, forward strand.
AAACACAGCTGACCACCTCTCTGGTGTAATGGAGTGACACTTCTCATTAAAAAGGCTTACATACAGTCATCAACTTCTCTGTAGAATCAGCCAGTTGAAGGCAGACCATCAAACATAACTTTCTTTCCTTCTATGTGGCCAGAAAAATTGGCAAATGGAAAAGCTCCGACAAAAACAGAGCTTAGTCCCAGACCTGTCTTTGTTGCTATTTATTACTTGTTTAGCCCAACTGTGATAAGTCTTGTACAAGACGTAAAATGTTCTTCCCATTCTCCACAACGAGCTGGTCTCATAACCACTAGAATGGAAGCAAATTTCATCTCTTAGGTAGTGAAAGATGAGGATTTAGAAAAAGTCCCCAAACTTCTGTTTCACAGCTTTATAGTAGAAACATCATTTGCCATGAGTTCTTTCTATGCCTCACAAAAACTTTTGTTGTAAGTAAGAGGCTCAGAAGTGTTTCACCTAAAATATTATCAATTTGCTCATCCTCCTCTGAAGAAGTTGCTCTTTGAGTTAAAATTTCTCATTTTGTTCTGACAGGATGCTCATTTGAAGAAAATCTGTTTGTGTACTTCCAGCCAGGGGAAGACGACACAAATAATTTTGAATATTTTATTGTAACTGTTGATATTTAATTTTTAAGGTAATATGCAGTAGCATGATAGTAAGAAATCAAAGGTGACAAAACACAAACGTTGGTCACAAGTTTCTCATTTTATTTTAAGAACAAATCTCATTTTTAAAAAATACAAGCTCTGATTAGGTGCTAGGTGGGATGTCAAGCCTCCTCCTGCCACACAGCCTATTCCTTTCTATAATTTCATTTTCCCCTCCTTGGAGTTGGGTAAACACTCTCAGATCAAAGAGGTACAAAAATGTATCAGGAGAGCACAACAAGCCTAAATAAGTTCTGGTACAGGACTACTTTGCATGCTGGAGTTACATAGATGGGAGCCTATACTTTCCAATGGTACAATGTGGCTTACCAAAATATTGACTTAGGCCAGGAGCTTGTTTAAAGTGGAAGTGACAGGCAACATGTCTTCAAGGTGTTTGGGTAAAGGGCATTATCTGCAACCAGGAAAGTACTATTGTTCATTCCTCTCTCATAAAGGTTTTTGGAGCAGAACAATGTGAATGGAAGTAGGGGTTAAATTCTACATGGGGGTGAAGAAAGCTATAGCAGACTTAAACACCACTTTAACCTATTTTAACATAATGGGTGATTAGCATTGGTATTATAGCTGCCATTTTTGCTGCAAGGGGATTCCTTAAACCAGCTAGCTCAACAAAGCATTCACTAGAAGTCTGGTACCAACTAGTAAGTATTTGAGAAACAAGGGCAGGTAACAAGAATTGCACCCTGTACCGAAGCTTTTCTACAAGAGAACCAATATAGCAAAACACCTATTCTAAGACTTAAGTGTACAGCTTGAATTAAAGAACAAATTTAATATACAAGATTAACACAATCTTTGTAGCCTCTTGTTGAAAGTGGCCGCATCTATATGAAATGCTGACTGCACAGTAGGCAGATAATACTATGCCATAGCATAGCAGAGCAATAACAGTGATGTGATGCTAGTGCACAATAGTATTTATACAAGTACTAAATGACTGCACAGTAAGCTGAGTTACTGCACAGTAGCGCCAAATACTAAATGACTGCACAGTAATGACCACACAGCATCTCAGAGGCAGCCACTAAAGACCAAGGAAACTGTCATCTATAGGCAAAGGTCCAATATACCTCTTTCACACCAATGTCTGTTAGAAAAATGAACTTGTTGCATTTACATGTGCGTTAATGCACTTTAGTTAATAAGCATTAAACCTAGTACCGTCATTGTGAGGTACTAAGAAAATGTGCATTAGCTTATCTTAGTGCGCATTAAATAAAGACACAGGGCACCTATATATAAGCATGCAGGCTGCTCTGATGTGCTGGAGCAGACTCGCAAGAGGCTGCTGGAGTGTGGCAGTTGCTGTGCTTCAGCAGACTCGATCATCTTGTGTTTCAGCATCCCCATGCTTAAAAATGGCAGCAGGGGCACTTGAACTAAAGCTTGTAGTTTAATTAAAAGCACCCCTGGAGCACATGTAAAAGTGCCCACAGTTTTTAAGTGATGCTTAATGCGTGTTAGCCTATTTCACTGCACATTAGCAAAAGCGCACGGTTTTAATGCACATTAAAATAGGCTAATGAGCATTAAAGCAAAAGTGTAAACATGCCTGCCATTGACCAGTAGCTCTATTGCTCATCACCTACAATGAAGAAAGAAAATGGAATGTGTCAGTTCCGCTATTACTGTTCCTTTACTGTGGGTGTGTCTAGGTGTGCTTTTACACATGCCTAAACTTAATGCATATTAGCCTAATGTGCATCAGGGCGATTTAGGTGCGTGTCTACACATGCATGTGCTAAGGCGCATTAGCGCAGGTGTGCAGACTGACTTGGGACTAAAGTTAGCCCCAAGTCAATGGATACACACTGCATTAATGCACATTAACACATCTACACATTTGCTAATGAGGCTTAGCTCTTTGCGCATAAATTTGATACCTCCTTTAAGCCTACAAGTGCCATTTTTAACTCACAGTAAGGGTGCACATGTGTAGATAAGTGTCCTTAATGTGCCTTAATTTGGGGTAATGTGCATTAAATGTACATGTGTAGACACACCCTATCTGAATTATACTTATGCCCAAATGACTTAAACTTGCCAAATACCTTGTACCTTGTATGCAGTGCACTGTTAAGCCACTGGCAGCTTTACTAGAAGCACAAACAGCCAATTTTTTTTCCTTTCTCTTGACAGCTTTTTCCATGCTATACCTTGCCTGTTCGACTACACAGAGTGGAATACTTTTAGGCTAGGATACCTAAGAGTTGCCTGTTTTTTTTAATGGTACTTTGGTTCCTTTGAGTTTAAAAAGGAGGGGGAAGACCCCCTACTTGAATGCAGACATTCTAGTTCCTTCTCTCCCTTTGGCCAGGAAACGAGCATCCCCCTAGGCACCTTTCAGATCACATAGGAAAAGTTCACAGTACTTAGTTTTACAATCACAGTCACTCACAGCACCAAGATTGTCCAGACAAATAAAAAGGAATTACTCAAGAGAAGGCCACTGGCCAAATTTCACACTATTGCCCAAAACAAGCACTTTGTTTAGGGCTCAGATAAAAATAAAGCACTGGTGGGAAAATTAAGCCTAGTCTTTGCTGCCTCTGGCTGGCTTGGGAAGAGTAGCAAATCACCCTTACCAGCTGCAGCTTTAACAGAAGGGCACTTTGGGTCCTTCCTTTCTGTCACAGCTGAAGCTAGCCAGCCACCCAGGATGGGGGAGAGAAGAGGCCACCACAAGTCACCTGTGGGAAGCAGAGAGAAGTCATGGACTGTAAACATTGTGTAATTGCAGTGCTCTAGAGGAAGACCTCTACCCTGCTTTGAGTGGGGTGGTGACAGCAGTAGCTCTCGTGTCATCCCTCCCAGTGAAGCCCAAGAATTGAAATAAGGAATGTATGTACATGCACAGGAAAAGTCCCAGCTGTGCGTATGATTCTGGCACTGGCTGTGGAGAGCAGCTACACTTTGTTCCTTTTCCCGCGTGGGCAGCTTGGGAAAAGGCTCCAGACAGCTGAGTGCCTACCATCTCCTGTGAATGCATCTGTCAAGAAACAACTGGGAGGGGACAAAGCTGTCCCTTCCTAGTTCCTTCCGTCCAGCATCTCCGGTTCCTGGGGCAGCTACAGCCAGCTAATGGACCAGGCTTAAGCTACCCCAAACATTCACAGAGCTTGAACACCAAGGACAGCTGCATTCCATGAAATGGCTTCACAGTTAGCTTCTTCCCCCCCAGCCTTTAGCCATATGCACATATGGATGACAGACAGTGCCAAGATGTGGGGGAAGGGTCTTACCAAGACAGGTAAGCTGTACTGTGCAACTTTGTCCCATGCAGGTGGCTCATCATAGCACTTCCCTGCCCAGGTCTGGAAGTCAAATGAGGTTCATCCAGCTGTTCCAAGCAGCACCAAGATTCCCCTGCTGGTAGCAAGGAAGACAGTTCACAGGTTCCAGCCCCAGGTCTGTTCTTCAAAGTTGGTGCAAGTGGAAAGTTCACCATTGCTGGACCAAATCTTCCCAGCCCGCCTAAGCTGAGTGGATGGTGCCCTTATTGTCCATGTAAAAAACAAAAAAAACAAAAAAACCAAACACAACAATGATCCTTAAAACATGCATATTCACAGAAAACTGGGAGCCCCAGCACGTGGCTGCTGCTGCCTGAAACAAGCAGGTGCCTGTTGTTAGACCCTGTTCTCACCAGAAAAGAAAAGTCTCAATTTTTTTTTTTTTGTTTTTGGGGGGAGGGGGAGGGAGACTCAGCCCCCTGGCATAGGCCCATTTCAGACTCACTTGTCCTTTTAGCACAAGATGCAACAAAGTTGAAGCACAGAGGTAGACATTTTCATCAAGGAGACAAGTGGCTTCCCTTGAAATTGCTAGACCAGCAGCCTCAGTTCCCAGAAAAGCTCACTCCATGGGGGATTCGGAGGCCATTTTTTTTTTTTTGTCTCAGTGGATGTAAAACAGAGATAGTGCCTCTGTAGGCTGTAAGAAGACTAAAAGCAAGCATCTTCTTTGTGGTCTTGCATATACCCCAAGGACAGACGTGCAGGGGAGATCATGGCCACTTAGTTCCTTCTCACGTTCAGGCCATCAGGATTTCTAAGTGTCAAGGCCACAATCCAGTCCACCCTTGACACAGGGAAACAAAATGAAACTCATTTTGTTAAGGAGGGGCACCTTGATGAGAGGTTTTGGCACACAGCAAGGGGGAAACAGACCTGGGCTTTGAGATGCTCCGAAGGGGCCAGAAGCTAGAAGCAAAAGCTGCTGCAAGGAGCAAGGGCTTCTGCCTTCCTCCTGACAGATAGCTTGCGCTGTGTGTGCGATGTCTGCCGAGAGGCTCCTTCCTGTGAAAGGCAGGGGGAGACTGGCATGGAAAGAACCAACGGCTTTTTCCAGCCCTTGGGGCGATGCAGGACCCTGAGCGGTGAGGCAGAGCAGCTCTGCTGGGGAGGAAGGACCAGAAAGAAGAGCCAGCTCAGCCCAGCGGGGAGAGGATCCCGTTCCCCTTGTTCCTGAGCTCTGAGGCAGAAGGGGCCGGCAGGAGGCCTGGGGGGAACGGTGACACCCTTCCCACCCTTTGCCTCCTGGGCAAGGCCCCTCAGCTCTGGGCCACCGCCAGGGTGTTGACGTAACCGTGCGGGCCCACGTCGTTGTCAGAGATGCAGCGGGCCA
>NW_017729022.1:86043494-86061897 GCF_001723915.1 Gavialis gangeticus
AGGGGGGAGGATCGCCCGCCGCAGGGAGGGGCGAGCGGGGCCGGGGGCGCAGCCGGGCGGGGGCGACTCTCCCCGCCTCGGGCACAGCCCCTGGGCTGCTCCCCGGGCGCAGCCACCTCCCTCGTGGCACACAAGTGGGGCTGGAAGGGGCCTGTGCAGCCCCCCCATCTCGACCCTCACGCAATACAGACCTAATGCCTCAACCTGCCACAGGGGAACCGCAGCAGCCGGTGTCCAGCTTCCGGAAAGCGTTGCCCATATCCCCTCAAAAGGTCCCTGCTCCTGAGGGCAGAAGAAGAGGGGGCAGGATGGGGGAGAGATCAGCCAGGAGCCAGCACTGCATGCTCCCCTACGTGCCCCTCTCCGCTAGGGTTGCCAATGCTAACTGAAGATATTCCAAGAGGTTTTTTTTTCCAGCATAACACGTTGCCATTCATTTCATTTTCTTAAAATATCCTATTAAAGTCTCCCAGATTGCTTTCAGTAGTCACCAGAAGATCGATGCTGGTTGTGGTAGACTCCCAGCTGATCCAGGAGGGTTGGCAACCCTACTCTCCTCAGGGGTCTTCCCCACACCCCTTCTGCCCCCTCAAGACTGTTTCTCTCTCAGTCAGTCAGGTCCCCTCTACCACTTGCAAGTACGCCGCAACTAACTGGTTAATGGTGCGATTGCCTCAAAGCCAGCTACAGTGCAAAGACTTATCACACCATCAAAAGGTCCAGCCAGCTCAACTGGGGTGTGTGGAGGTCTCAGCCACGGGAGCTTATTTCTTGCCAGTGCAGGGGGAGCCTGGGATCGGGCTCCCCCTGCACCAGCAATAAGGTGCAATGGGATCCAATGGATGATCCCAAAGTCATGCCTCCTGCCATGCACATGATACCATTAGACCCCATCACGTCTTTAACCTGCATGTGTAGAGGGGGCCTCAGGGCTGTGGGTTGTTTTAGCGATGAGGAAAGAAGAATGCTGCCCAGCTAATGCAAGGAGTCCTTGAAACATAACTGAGCCCTTGAAATGTAACTGGGGCTTAAAGTTATACAATCTGGAGATTGAGCTCAGGAACCTCCATAGACAGAAGAGATCCTCCCCCAGCGCTGTCCACAACACTTGTCGATGCTGCATGCATACGTTGCCCTTCAGCGTGCATCAACTAAACTGGTGCTCTGCTTGGCTGGAGCAATGGCCAGGTCCCTGGGTTTATCCTGCTGACTTTATCCCAGCTCTGGCATCCTTGTGGGTCATCTTCATCCAGGGCCAAGGTTCTGGCACAGTCAACGTGTTGCTATGGGTCCCTGTTCCCCCTGGGTCCCCTGAGATCAATGTCAAGGTCCTGACATTGACTCATGTCAACGAAAAGTGGGTTAGCATCCGCTGTAGTTCCTCAGATCTATCAGGTTGAATCAAGGTCTGGCACCATCAAACATGCTGAGCCACTTGATGGAAGTGTTCCAGTATCTGTGTTGTGTGGCACAGAGCACAAGCACTGTTGTAGGGATTTTCTGCTCGCCTGAAGTGGTTTTGCATCACTACATAACATTCAGTTTCCCTGGATCTAATTTTGGTCAACCAAGTCTGGTGCTGAGGACTAAGCACTCATTTTGGTGAACTGTGTGTTTGAAGTGGGTCATTGTGGAGCATAAGCAGCCCTAAAGTCCCTGGTTCTACCAGTGCAAAAGAACACACACACACGCACGCACACATACACACACCCCACCAGTTGAAATGGTTTTGCTTCCAACTGGCAGTATGACACTCAGAAGGATCTGCATCAATTAAAGATACCAAAGATCTAGTACCACTGACTTGTCAAAATGGAGCAGGGGTCAGAATTGTCAGTTTGCTTCCAGGTTCCTGAGTTCACCTGACCCCAACACCTGTTCTGTACTTTTGAAATGTGATTTATTAAAGAGGAGTTGGAATGAAACATGACCATATGTGCCTGTAATTCAGGCAGGTAACCAAAATGTAATGTGTGTGTTTGACTTCTGATATCATGTTAGATTAACAACAAGAGTTACCTAATACTCATGTAATTATTAACACCTTCACCTATAAGCGGGATACAAGCATCAAGCCAGTCACTGCAGTCCTTTGAGACCCAAGTGATCTAACTGCATAACCAATAGCGTAGCTGTTAGGAGGACATCTGCTTTCTGATAGTTCTTATTTGAAGCTTCATCCAATGGGAGGAATCAGTCAGAGGTCCAGTTGTGTTCATACCTGAGCTTTACACAAAGAAAGTCATTGATAATTTTCTCTGAAATTGAAGTCCCTCCTTCTGCATCATGAAGATTCTCCCAGACAAGGGCAGAGAAGAAGAGCAGTAGGGCATGCTGTCAATTGCAGTCATGATGGAAGCAGGAAGATCTCTGCTTTTGAAATGAGCACAGCAAAGTGACTGTAAAATGGATAGGTGTACCCATGCTAGCTTTAATCTAGCTAGCCCACAATGGGTAACAGTAGTGGTAAGGATCATGGTTTCCACATGGGACGGCAAAATCAAGGGCATATCTAGGACCACTGGTGAACCTGTACTTTAATTGTTAAGTCACACATGCAGTGCGTGCTTCACTGCTATCATTACCTGTTTTAGATAGATTCAGGTTAGCATGGATTACTCATTTTGTTGGGTAGCCACACACTAAAGCAGCGTTTTTCAAACTGTTCTGTGGAAACCTGGGGTTCAGCCATAGGTCACCTGGGCTTCCACAGAAAGACTGCAGGTAATAGCAGGAGGGGTCAAGAATTGGTATACCACCAGGGCTAGGTCATCTGACTCTGCCAAGTTCACAAGATAGGGGTAAGGGTTCTGTGGCAGAAGCAGTGATGTGAAAGGGTTCCCTGCCTTTAGGAAGTTTGAAAAGCAGTACTCTAAAGCAAAGGAGAAAGAGTTGTTTCAGTTCTGTTCCCATCCCTTAAGAGGAAGCAGAAGGTTAGATGAAACTCAGAATGCATGCAGGCTAGTTGTTCTTTCTTCTCATGCTGTGTTAACAAAACATTTTGTTTTAAGAAGGATGGTCAGTACCAGTGAAGGGAAGGAGTGAAGATACTAGAAGCACACTTGGACCAGCAGGTACTAAGCAGTTAGCACACATGGGGAACATACCCAGTAACTAGTCTGAGTAGAGGAGCTGCAAGACTGCACTCCAAGACCAATAATAAAAACAAGAAACACTGAGATCTGGAGGAGTGCTTTTTTAGAGAGGGAAAAGAGATGTTGCCAGCCTTGTCTCTGTGGCAGGTGTAACACCTATGTAAGTATCATCATGATTCTCAGGTTTCTCAAGGCCAGCCAAGTCCAATGCCAAAGGTTTGGTACTCTTGATTTTCTCGTGTCATGAGCTGTTTGATTAGCAGTCCTCTACTGAGGATCCTGTACCGCAGGATCCAGGGAATTGAATGCAGTGGGGCTCTGTCCAGCCTGATTCATTCAGAGGTCCCCAGACCTGTTTAGATCAATTCAGTCCATTGCTGAGAACCAGGTTCCTTTGGCTCTCTGTTTTTATAGGTGGCATTGTAATCCCCTAATCTTTTGGAGTTTACTACTATCCTTCAGCTGCACAGTAAAATAAAAATCACTGTAAGGTGACATTGACACGGTAATAAACACTCAATACAACTTGGGTATTTTTGTCTTGGGTTATCTGAGAGGCAAAAGGTAACACGTGCTCATCAGAAAATTCCCTCCTTACATCCCTTGCAATATAAAGTGGTATTTCCAGACTGTAAGTGTATCTGTAGAGATACTCACTTTGTTCTCCACCCATTTCAATATTTGTGGACTGCTTAGCAAATGAAAGCTCCACGTCTAGGTTTTGAAATTGAGGCAGTGGAGGTAATTGTTTGGCCCACAAGGCTTTCTCCCTTTGATGAAAAGGAAAAACTTGTTTGGCAGGGAGAAAATACGTCTAAGCATTGAATAGAAGTTTTGTACAAGACCACAGATGTCTTACTTCAATCTCTGTCAGGCATTTACTGCTATGTAATAAGCACAGGGTCAGCTAGGTCCCTATTACCAAGAGAACGGTCAGTGACCGCTGTTTGGTTTCAGGTTCAAATGTGACCCAGCGTCACTGAAGCTATGTTTCTGCTGCCACCTGACCAAACCTAGGACTGCCACTGAGAAAAGAAAAACCTACCCACCCACTCCTGCTCCATCAGACCCCAGCTATGACATGGAGTAGGTAGCTCAGAAGGATCCTTTCACGCTCTCTGGAGGCAGGGAACCTGAGAGTGGTGCTGAGGAGCCCACACAGGACCCCTCTATGCCGCGTACTGCCTAATTGCCAGACTCAGATGGAACAGGATTGAACAGGCAAGACCCATTTCTTGCCAGTAGGTCCCTGGCTCTGCAGTGAGGCAGTATAGATAGACTTCCTTTTCTTGAACCATGTTGAGGAATTCCTCCCAAATGCTCCCTCCAATTCCATTAGTTCAGAGATCTACAAACCAGTCAAGAGTGTGTAGATAACACTTAACTGGGTCTTGGTAATTTTGATTTCAGACAACCTAAGTTTAATGTTAGTGCCACTTTCCAGTTTACTACATCTTTTGTTTTCAGACTGGAATAGGCTGACTTTCTGGATCACTGATATGCTTAATTATGACATTCTTAAGAAATCTGACTGGTCTTGCAAACCAGCAAAAACTTTTGACTAAACACCTTTCCTGCTTTTAACATTGAACTCTACAGTAGCACATTTTGAACAGTAAAAACTGTTCAAAACTGCTTGCTTGAGTTTTGCCAGGCTCCAGAGGTTGGGAATTCAGCTTCTCGTCATACAACTTCAGGGCAAAAGTTGACACTGCTTTGGAAAACCCTGGTTTATGGAAGGAGTCTCTTAAGATTATTGCCTGGACTCACTTGGTAATGCACAGGGATGTGCTGTAGATTACTTAGCATATGCTTAGATTAGGGTGGATATATTCATTTAGCTTTTTCAGGGGCATTCCCTCCAGTGCATACATCTCTTTTGCCTTAGGATTAGAGTCTTATTTCACAAACCTCTTAGGACTTCTTACTTGTTACATGTCAAAATATCATCAGTCGTAAACAAGCACTATTATGGGGATGACAGATCATCACAGTGGGAGCATTGTAAAGAAACTGATCTTCAAGAGGTAATGGTTCTAATCTCACCTGTGACGCATTTAGCTGGCTTCCCCAGGTGGAGAAAATGAGTATTATCATACGACAGACTAAATCAGGTCTTCTGAGCTTGGAGAGAGGAAGGTGTTAAGAAACAGACTTTCAGGCTGAGGGTGCTTACTTTATTCAGCATGCAGGTTTATGAAGGGTGATTGTGGACACCCTGAAGTGGGAGGTTGGAAATGTGAAACAAGGACAAGAGAAGACCTTCAGAGGCTCCAGAAATCCCAGATCTGCTTTGGAGCAAGTGATACTCCTGGCTCAGAGGTAACTGAAGGGGAATGTAGAACAAGGGAAGAGAGGGTTTGAGCAAGGGAGGGTCATGAAGGAAGGGTTTAGGTATAAAGGTCTTGTAGCAGGTTTGTGGGTTTGCTTAGCTCAAAAGCTTTTAAAACTTTGCAGGGTTTTTTTTATGTCCTGGGCACACTTGCCTCTCAGGGACCATTACCAACATAAATTGGCATCTAATAGCATAACTTGACATAGTCTATATGGAGTGCACTCACAGCCCTGAGTCTCATCTACCCCTGAGAAGGTGCCTCTGACTCACTGTTGCTTCCTCTACACTGTAGTCTTCCTTTTCTGCTTAACTCTGACTCCAGTTATGTGATGGTGCAGCTACTTCCAACCTCACAGCCTTGGGTCTCTTTCTAAATGCCAAGAAGGAGTCTGGCTCCTCCCTATCTCTCTCTTAGCTCCCTTCCCTGGGAGCCCTTTAGTTCCTGTGGCCAGCCAGTTATTTTTCTCTGCTGGCCAAGTCCTCCTAGGCAGCCTGTAATCACTTCCAACTGCTTGCAGCCAGACTATAGACCTTGCCAGTCTGCAGAGTGCTACAGCCAGAGGTGTGCAGCCTGGTGTAAGCCTCTGGTAGCCAGTCTGCTATAATGCTAAAGGGGAGGGTGTATTTTATAAATACTTGATAAACTGAACCCTGGGACAGGGAATGCCAGTTCAAGTGTTGTGGTCTGAGAATAAGTTATTAGGATAATCAGGAAGAACTGAAGAACCTGTTTGTGCAGGGTTGACTGAGACTGTAAAGGTAGGAAAATGAGGGGACTCCAATAACAATTCCTTTATGGGGTGGGGGAGGGGAATGGGGCAGGGACACAAATGTCATTCTCAAACTCAAAAGGCAAAATGTTTGTGGCTAAACTTTGAGCACTGCTGGATGGATTTACAGTAACTTGCCTTTCCTAGCCTCTTGGTTCCTTAGCACAAAGTTCTGGGTGCAGGATGCTCACAACATGGCAATGACAGGAGACTGGATGCTTTTTAACAGCAAGTAACTAATGGTGAGGTGCTTTAATTGATTCCTGTCTTCTCCTTCCCTTCAGTTTTCAGCAGCTCCTATATTATTTCTAAAGATCCTTTCTCTCTTTCTTTTTAAAGGTGGGGTGGGGGAACAGAAGAGCAGCCAGCAGTTGTAAATCTGTTTTATTGTGAAGTAATTGCTGCCAATACCTGAAATCTACCATTGTCAGTCTTGACAATGATTTGAGGAAGGAGGGAGTAGTGAGCTCTCCTGGTTAGCCAGAGGATCTGACTTTTGGCTGGGGGAATTTTTATTGCTGGTTAAAATTCTAAACGGGAGGTTGGGCAGACTTCACTAACTGTTTTCCTTTTGGAAAATGAGACAAAAATATGCCTAAAATAAAGATCAGAAGCTGAGACCCTAATTATGTCTCAGAAGAGCTGGCAGCATGAGAGAGCATCTTCCATTTTTTTTTCTAAGTTGAATTTGGAGAGTGTGAATTGGCTTAATTGCATCAGACCATGCTTAGCATGCATTTTGTGTGGGATGGGAACACTGCAATTCTATAGTGAGCATTTGACATCACAGTTTTTTAATCTCTTCAGATGTGCTGGGTAGAAGCCAGCAGTCCTGAGTAAAATAGTTTCATCAGGCTAGTACCAAAATTCAAAGGCACTTCAGTTTGTCACATTTCAAATAGTGGGGGAAAAAAATATTTGTAACTAAACAGCTGATGATGCATAAAGAATTCATGGACGTAGTTATTTTGGAACAAAAATGGAGAAATTTGTTCCTTGTTTGAATGGAATGTGAGATAAAATAACTTAGCAATGAAAGCTACAATGATCATTTCCCAGACTTGTTTTAAAAATAATTAAGAGGCTTATATATGTTAAGTATAAAACAGTGACCCCACTGGTGGCAGAGCACCTATTAGAACTGACCCTAGACTGAGGCAAAGCAAAAATCGAAGAGAGAAATTTCTAGTTTAAACTGGCTGAAATAATTGGGCGGGGTTTGTTTTTTGGTTTCTTTTTAATCTTTTAACTAGCTCTTTATTTTCTTGCTGGTTAAAGGTGCTGATGTGATACCAAGGTCCACATCCTAAGCACTTGGATGACTAACCCTGTTCATTTCAAAAGGTGTTAGATGTCCCTGTGCCTCAGGAACTTAACTTGGGAACCACACCACCTAAAGAGGGTAAGGGAAGATCTTCCTTCACATCCCTTCTCCAGTGAGTACTTGTGTGTTTAATCGGTAGGGCAAGGAAAAGTACTCCTACCCAAGAATAAGCTACTGTCTGATCAGAACCTTTATATGGGAATGAAGGTTCAAAACTCAAGCAAAGGAGGGACTTGAATTGGGGTGTTACTTGTAGCAGATGGGTGCTTTTAAAGCAGGCAACAGCTACTGGTTGCTTTAAAGGGGGTAGCAGTTACTTTTCCCCCGGAGGTTTCCTTTTGTGAAAAAGCATTGGAGTAGGTACAGAAGAGGATTCAGGGTTATGTATTATAGTGGGAGATGGCCATTTGCCTCAGAACACCATTCCTTCTGGTCTTCTCTGGACTACAGGGAATACACCTAGGACCTGCCTGTTTGGTATTGCCTATAGCATAGTTTGCAGTGCTGGTTTCTGTGCATCCTGTTCCTGGGCACCAGACTATTCCCATGCATTATATAAAGGGCCTGGGTCTCTCCCTCAGGGCTGTGGATTCTATTAGGTGATGAGGCACTAAAAGGTTGGTTACTGCAATAATCAGGGTTGTGCATAAGTCCACATGAGCATCTTTTTTTTTTATGATGCCTACCTGGATCTCATTCTCTATACAACAGAACCATTGCTTCTTCACAGCCCTGCCGGTGTGCCTCAGCCTTGGCCCCCTAGTCTTAGGGATGGGATGAGAGGGGAATTCAAGCTTCACAAACACATGTATGAGTTTGTGGGATGTCTTTTGCCAGCAGTCACTAGGAGTATTCAGCATTTGTTTTGCTACCACAGCAAAATCAGCAGCCCTGAGCAGGGAGACTAGGTTCCCTATAAAATGTGGGGGAAGAGCTGAGCACCTAAGAGATCCCGAAAAGCCAGCAAGCTGAGAAGGGAGCTGCCTAGGAACAAAGGGCTGAGGGAAGGCATGCGTCTTAAGCCCTGCTCTTTCAGAGAGTCAGACACTTAAGCTGTGAATTGCCTGAGGGCTGCTTTTCCATTTAGGGTTCACACCTCCAACCCTTCCTGAGAGCTGTGGGTTGCAGACTCCCTGATCCAACAAAAGAATTAAATCTTGGTGTTGATCTCTTGGACAGGTGCTGAACTTTTCTCCAAAAGGAGGAGCAATTCCTTCCACCTTCAATTGGGTGTTCTCCACACACCTACCAAACTGAACCCCATAGGCAATATAAGCATAGGAACACTAACGTAGGGGTTTTGACAGGCATGCCCAGAAGCAGATTCTTCTTGCGCCTACACACGATGTCCTATTTATAGTCTTGTCAGGCATCTGGTTCCACCCCCAATTAGTCATTTCAAGCATAGCTGCTACAGACCACCACCATCTTCCACAATAGCAAATTGCAACAATTATAGGGGCAGGCAGGAAAAGATAAACCTTGCACTTAAACTAATCTTTCTGACAGACTAGGTAGAACACTCCATTCCAAGGCACTGGGATGATAGTAAATCACTCATCTGACTACTCCTAAGATGAGCCACAGGACTTCCTTGTATTGAACTGGCAGCAGAAATCAATAAGTGTGCTTAAATTAGAGTATGTTCCTTAGAATATCCAGTCCTAACAAACTTCCAGTGACTGTGAATACTCCATGATCCTTTAAACTATTCCATTGGTTAATTATCCTTCTTTTTCTGTCTTATTTCTAGTCTGAATTAGTCTTGTCCTTAACTTCTAGCTGTTGATTCTTGTTAGCTCTTTGCTACATTGAAGAGCTCAACTTACCAAGTTTGTTTCCTATATCAATACTTATAGCCCAAACCAGTCTCTCTCTCTTCCCCTGTCCCACCCCACCACTTCCTCTTTGATAAGGCAAATGGACTGAGTCTTTCACAATGAGGCATGTCTTTCTAATCCTCTAATTATGGCTCTTTTTTGGACCCTCTTCGACTTATCTACCTCCTTCATTTATGGACACTATGTTCCAAGCCAAGCACATCCTTCAGGCCAGCTCTGAGTTTCTTAAGGTTTTTGGATAAAAAAGCACAGCATGTTTAACTTGTTAACATTTAAGGTCTCTGAAAAAAGCAGGGCCAGACAGAAGTCAAAGGCTGCTAAAGAGTCCAGGGTGAAAATCATGAAACTTGTACACGTTAAATTTTATTTCCACAAAAAAAGATTTTATATTCTTGGACAAATATGCTTGGTCTGAAGAACAGCTCTGGAATTGGGTTAAGTTGAATACAAATGCTAAACTTTGTCATATCCCAAACTGATATCAGCTTGATCTGTTACAAAACATGACATACAATGTAAAAGGGCCTCCTGTACGTTGGGGAAAGAGAAACTCCAGCATTAGTGCTGGAAGTGGGTTTACTGCGGTTACATGCCCCCCTGCACAGCTAGTCTTCTTGACTCGCTATGCCTAGGAAGAGGTGGCAGTTGAAGAGGAACACTCCTGCATGCCCCACACTGCTTCAGGGACAACCACCCCACCTTGTCTGCTCTCCTGTCCCTTACTGTGTGAAAGGAGAGCTCTGCCTCGCTTACAAGATTCGAGTTCTGCCTGCTTGACTTGCTTTGAGGCTGATCTAAAATCTCTCAAAGCCAATAGATTGGTGCAGATGTCAGGATCAGACCTTCACAGCATTACTGTCTGAGAGGCACCGTACTTATAAGCACTAATTAAAGTCGCATCTACTGCTGAGTGATCAGACCACCCATAATGAAGGAAATTTGCTCCAAACCAGAATCCAAACTGTGGAAAGGGCCACCACCCAAGGGATACATGAGAAGTAGAGGATAGTGGCTAATCCCCACCCTGCCTTGCAGCTAATTGTGCAAAGATTTCACTTCATTCCAGTGCTTGCGTATAGCTGGTAGAGGACCATTATTTTTGGTAGAACAAGATTCTGGCAAACTGCTGCTTATTACAGTAGAGAGGCCTTTTAAAAAAAAAAAAAAAAAAAAGCCTGGAATTCATAAGAGGCTAGGCACATCTACACAAGACATTTACAGTGGAGTTGCCTAACTGGCTCTGCAGTAGTCTTGGCATCTGCACATATAGCCATTAGGCTGCAGTAAACTGATTAACTCTACCATAGGTTAGTACTTGTAAACCTAAGTACTGTCCTGCAGCAGTGTTATTTAGTGCACAGCAATGCATGTGTAGACAGTGATAGGGCCAGCTGGGGCACAAGGGTGCTTCAGTGTCGGGGCTGCCTGCTGGCTAGCCCCGCA
Source organism: Gavialis gangeticus (assembly GCF_001723915.1). NCBI lineage: Eukaryota > Metazoa > Chordata > Crocodylia > Gavialidae > Gavialis > Gavialis gangeticus. The sequence continues at coordinate 86,054,303 of NW_017729022.1, forward strand.
CTCGAACACCCTCGTGCCTCAGCCAGCCCCTCCGCAGTGTGTCAAATCGGGTTGGAGGAGCTCCAGGCTGACACCTGACACCCTGCCAACCAGGGCTGCTCCAGCCTAGTTCAATGTGCTGCGGTTCCAGGCATATGTGCAAACACAGCGACCAGGGGCAGTAAACTCCAGTATAAACTGTGCTGGAGTTTGTCGTGCTAATGGCACATGTAAATGTGCCTGCTGACAGGTGACAAGGCCTCTTACCACCTGCTACTCCTGGTCACCCAGCCAACAGGCTACGACTGATTAGAAGTGGTGTGATCCTTTCAGGGAAAGGTGCATGTAGGGGTGGGTGCTAAGAGAACAAAATTATTTATTTTGTGGTTTGTGTTTGTTTTTTTGGGTGTCTCTTTGGGGGGGATGTTTTTTCCCCTTCTAACTCCTTCGCACTCCTTGGCAGGCATGCAGGCCTAGTATGACATGGCACTGCAACCCAACTTGACTGGAATACCAGCTCTGAGGATTGAAAGGTCTCTTCCCTCCTTGCCTTACTCCCCAGACAAACAGGTAGATTGGAAAGGGAGGAATGGCTTTACAATTCCAAAGGTGCAGCAGACTTGCATAGCTTAACACACCAGCTCCTCCATTGTACTTAGGAATGGAAAGGGACTACTGGCTCAGGCCACTTCCTGCCATGCAAGATTACTCCCTGCTAAATACAGATCCTAGATACTTCCTCACTCTGAGGGAGGGTGTTAGGAGGGCATTATGATGCAGACTGATGCTGTCTCCTACCTACTGAACTCTCCCATCTCCTTCTATGCAAGCCACTACAAAGAAAGTACTCAATCAGATGCTGGAACTTGAGCTAATGTATTCCAACCATACACTTTCCTCTGGACAGCACCACAGGCTTGACAGAGTTACTGGGCCAAATACGCTTCCTGCAAGAGACAAGGATGTGTGCGTCAAAGTAATAGAACCATATTACCAGCTATTGCCAGTAACAGAGCCCCAAACATGTAACCAAAGCTTTTGGAAGATTAATAGATGATTACTTATCTGCACACTTAGTTTCTACCTGCCTTTGCAATCTGGCCCAGAATGCCCAGTGGAAGGAGTGACCAGTAGCTGCCACCAATAGGCAGCTGTTTGGTGGCCTGAGCTTATCTAGGATTTGAACAGAGGCTGCTGTTCATGTGAAAATTAGCCACTTTTGTTGGCAATCTCTGCAGAGAAATGTCAACCATCTTGATAGGGGCTGAGGGACAAGTTGAGACATAGAAATGAAGAAACAGGAGAGAGATCCCTATAGTGCTAGGCTGGTACACCACATGCAAAGGAAAGAGTAATTCAAGACTTGGCTCCAACCCATAGAACAGAATATTGCTCTTTTGTGCTAAGTCCAATTCCACCAAAGCTCCTCATTCATGAACAAGACATGGGTCTCTATAGCCTGGAGAAAACCAGGATAACAAGTTCCTTAAGCAATCCAGGGAACTCTGAACTAAGCCTAACTTCCTGCATACTACCTTAGCACCCCTAAATGATACTTGTCCCACTAAGACTTCAGGAAGAACAAGCCTGGGCCAGAACAAGGGAAAGCAAGGGATAAGCTCCTCCACATTGCAGCTCTCGCAGGACTGCATAGCAGGAGCTGGAGCTTGGCTTTGTGTTAAAGCTTTACCAAGAAAGAAAAGACTTCTTGTAACTGTCACCTAACAGAACATGCAAACCCCTTCCAGTGCCTAGAACCCAATCCTTGGCCTTAGTGTGTCAAGTGAGAGGAAAGAGCCTGGTTCCCAATACAACCTTCCTAGGCAGATACCCTGAAGTCAAAGAAAGTGCAGGCAGGAAGTCTTTATCTGGGATTTGAATAGAGAGCAAAGTGGACTCCCCCTCCCTGCAGTTAAATTGTATGCCCAGCAAAGGCTGTATCTGACCTTAGGGCCCACTTCTTCTCTTGGGCACATGTTGCTGGGAGCTAGAAGTAACCCGACTAGCACATGATGAAGTGTTGTGACAAAATCTAGCAACAAGTCATTTGGGTGGTTCCAAGACCCAGGATGGCTTATGGTTTTACCAGAGGTAGACTGCAGATCTGCAGTCCTAAGAGCAATCCTTTGCCTAATCTAATATCTCTCATTTCCTGTTTAAGTTTCACCTAGGGGGAATTTTCACAGTTAGATTCCTTTTTTTTTTTTTTTTTGAGAGAGAGACCTTAATACCTGCCTCTGTCAGTCCCCTCCCCCTCATCACAGCCAGGGCTAAAGAACTGAAGCTTTCCAGTTCTGCAAAACCTGGGAAGGCTGCTGAGGCAGTGAGCTCTTGGCTGCTACAGCCAAACCAAAAATAGCGCTGGCTGTTCTGGAGAGCCTTTTGGAAAGAGGATTGGATTTAGGGTTATTGCTGAGGATCAAATGGACAAGGGGAGTAGGGGGAAAATTAGGAGGAAGACTTCTTTTGTTAAAAGACCCAGAAACCAAGATGAGGACAGTCTACAGTTCCTGAGCGTGGTTGGTGTTCTGGCTTTATGGTCCTTGCACTGCCTCCACCCTCACCCTTCCAAATGAAAAGAGCAGAAATCGATTGCCCTCTCAGTCGATTGCTATTCCTCAGCATAGCAGGGGAAGAAGAGGTAGTGACCCCAGTTCCTAAGGATGCCATTTTAGAAGCAGTGCTGCTTGGGCAGGGAGGGCACCGACCCTCTGACAGATAGCCAGAAGATCCATTCCTGTGTCTTTGCTCAACCTCGGTACCATTTCAGAGCCTAACATTACAGCAGACATGCAATGTCCTTGTCTCTCAGTTTATAAGCTGAAGCTACTTCCAGTGGTGCTACAAAGCAAGGCTGTTGGCCCTTGGGGCTGGCAGCCAGCTGAAAAGGCGTTTTCAGACAATTAAAGGAAGGAATAACACCGTTCTTGGCACTGCACAAAGTCACTGTGGTTATACAGGTTTTCCTATGAGGAGACCTGCTACAGCTTCTGTTGCTGGACAGCCACAGGATGAAGCTGAGGATGGCATGATACAACATTGCAGCTCCATGAGGGACTCAGCATATGGCCACTGAAATCCTCTGTGCTATTTCCAGATAAAAGGCTGCATGTGTTAAGTCTCTGGACAAAGAAGGCTACTTAACATCCACAGGCACATTTTGAGGACAGTGGTAACAAATGGCTAAATTCTGCCCTGAGCAGAGGACTGGCAGTGTGTACCAAGCACCATGAAAGACCCACTCAAGCCTCTGAGCAGGGTATGTCTCATGCACTAGCCAATGCTCTTCTGCACAGGGGAGGAAGCACTTCACCATAAAATGTGTGGCATGGATGAGGGTTGCCTAGTCCTCACCTTAGATGCATAGAAGAGAAGGAAGAGGGTTCAGGTAACTACAGTTCCACAGACACAGGGGCTGGGACGGTCCAGCTAGATGGACCCTGCCCACGTGAGGGTCAAGTCCACTGCAACAACAACAGCAGTTTAAATATAGCTCTGCAAGGGTTTGGAACCCTGCTAGCAGCTATTAGGACTGCAAAATAATTGACAACACAAGGGGATGTTTGACGTCAAGCCCACAGGGACCTGGAAACTTTCTTGAGCTCTGCTAGAAGATCTCCCAGTTTCTTCCCCTTTCCCTTCTGCTCCGGTGCTAAACTGATGATCAGATTTCTGCCATGCCTGCTTCACTCCTAACTCCAGCTCTCCTTCTCCAAAGCAAGTTTCACTGCTTCATTCACATCCTGCACCACATAAGAGGCTTCCACCAAGCTGGGATCAAAGCAGAAGTCCCGGTGCCCATGGAACACTGTGTCCCTCACACACATGTTTGAAACAGGAGGCATGTCTCTGTGATGACGGTAGACCCCAGTGCAGACCAGAATAGACTTGCAGCTCTCCATCAAGACATTACTATCATTCCCAAGGTTGAAGTCCTTTTGAGGACCTGCTGCCACCACGCTCCCCCGCACGCCAGCTTGGGCCTGGGTCTGGCGTGCAGCTTTGAGGTAGCTGTTGTAGAGATTTGCACCATAGATGTCCGACATAGGATTATCCCTGTGCAAGGCAAATCAGAGGAGAGGGAAACTGAAGGTATTACATGCTTTGTATGGGAGTGGACAGGCTGAGATTGTACTAGCACAAAGTGCACATGTATAGGAGCTTGTACAGAACTACCAGAATCAAACCAGTGGTCTATCCAATGCAGCATCCCCACTGTGTAGGTCAAAGGAGGAAACCCCCGAGCACCAAGCTGCATCTGGCCAATTGCAAAGTGTTCTTCTTTGTCCCCCTTTATGCACCCAAAGCTTGATTAGCTTTGTCTAACATGCCTGGAATGCTAACGCTGGCTTAATGCTGCTACACTGATTTAAAATCCAGCCACACTATGTAGATGGCAATGACTTTCCCAGGATGACCATGCCATTTTCTGTCATGGATGTGCATGAAACAGGGAAATAGTGATCCTTAAAATTAATGAAAAAAATCAGAGCAGCAATTAGAATGGGAAGTTCCAGAGGTGCTTCAGGGACTCTAGGGTTTTTCTGATTTTTTTAAATAAACAAGCAAAAAAAAAAATAGTCTCTTACCCAACAGCATAGAGCCTGCGGATGGGAGACTCCCACCCCTGCTTCTCTGCCTGCTGCTTGATCAGATACTCAGCATAGTGGTAGGTGACAATGCTGGGTTTGCCGATCAGGGCTTCGTACTTCAGCTCCCTTCCAGTCACTTTCCTGTAGATGTTCTCCAGGCACAAAAGAAATGTGCCATGGCCAAACCTGCCCAAGAAGAAATCATCATTTCCATTACTCTACCCTCCATCACATGGCATAAAAATTTTGTTATGGAATATGCATGACCATGATTGACTTAGCAGCAGCACCAGAGGATATATGCATATTGAGACACCAGAACAAGACTTTGTATTTGTCAGCTTCTAAAGTAATTTCAAGGCCTGTCCCAGTGACGGTGCTATCCACTCAGCTATCCTACATCTCGGTATTGCCAAAACCAAGGAAAAGGCCTTCTAGTCATATTGGAAAAGATGTAGGTCAGGTCCCAAAGAAAGACTACTAACAGGAGAGCCACACATGGTAGGCTAAAATGACTCGAACAAAATATGCTTTTCACCTTGGCATCTTGGCTTCTGCCATCCACAGGAGGTCCATGTTACAGGCAAGGACAGGTATATGGGGGTATGGCACGGCACTCAGTTCTGCCCCAGGGTTCCCATTGCTCAGGAGGACATCAATAATCAGCTGCAAGTTCGTCTCCCATCGGACTGGCTCCCCAAACAGAACCACCCCTGGGATGTTTGGAAGAGATGTGGAAAATACTAGTTGCCCAGCTACTGAACAAACAGCAAAAACATGCTCTCCATCACCACATATTACTTTCAGAAAGTGAGACACAAACGTGGTATACCATCTTGTCCAAATGAGCTGCCTTGGTATTCCAGTACTAAGAGGCTGTCCCAGCTGGATTGCCTACACAATGAACAGAAATAGCAACCCCCACACAAATGAAGACTCACTTACCTTCTATGGTAGGGAAGTCTGTAGTTGTAGGAGGCTGCCAGAAAACAAGGAGGGCTAGATTAGTAATCTAAAACTAATCCTTTTGACAAACTGCTTCCTTCTGGATTGACATGAAGGGTTAATAAAGGGGCAGGCCAAGGCTTTCCAAGCAAGGAGTGTTCTTATTTTTCCTTAGATACATGCACAAGACTTGCTGAAAATCAGGCCTCAGAGCACAAAATTGCTAGTTACTGTTAAATCCCAGCTGGAGTTACTGTAAGGCATAGTGAAGAAATGCACATGAGATTGGAGGAAAGAAGAGGTTGAAAGCTACTGTAGCTCTAGGCTCTTCCAGCAGCATTCACAATAGAGAATAGCACAGGGGTGCCAGCTGCCAGAACACTTGGTCGCAATCTCCATCTTCCCCAGCATAAGTTCCCCTTGAATGGTACAGGAAGGCTAGCTCGCAGCTATTTTACCCAAAAGTGTAATGTAACATGTCAGTGTTACCACCCCAGATCACCCTCTCTCACAGCTAACTGATACTTACCAGCTCCTTTGGCCTACGGCTTTGATCTACCATGTCCAGCAAGGGGTATGCTTTCCTCAATGCCTCTATGGTGATCACATTCTGGAATCCCAGGCTATTTCAGGCAGTCAAGGAAATGGAAGTGTCTTTTTACAGATGAAAGGGATGATTCAGAGCAAATACCCAAGGGAGTTATGAGCACAGGCCCAGTGACTTTTAGTGGGACTTATGATTTCTGACTTGGTACCACGCATGTCCACACTTGCATTAATGCACCTTTTCTAATGCATGTTTATTTAGTACCTCCAATAATGGAGTGATAAAACACTTCAGAATACCATAAATGTATGCCCTGTAGTTTGTAAAATCCCAAGGCGAGAGAGAGAAGCAGAATCCTGCATCTCAGATGCAAAAGCTGGAGATCTGCAAATTCAGACCTCCTGCTCAGCCCAGCCCCTGATGCCAGCCCACATTTCTTTATCCGTCCTTCATCGCCCAGCGGGCTTAGAGCAGAGGTGGGCAAAAAACGGCCCATGGGCTGCATCCGGCCCGCGGGGCCCCTAAAAAAGGTAGACAATTAATATGCATCTGCTCCTGGCTGCCTGTCAAAGATGATAGAAGCCAGGGGCAGTAGGACCCAAGGGAAGCTGACAGCCAGACCCAGCAGCAAGGCCCCCTTAGCCCTGCCCCACCCCCACTTCCAGCTCCCCACAATCAGAAGACTGCCTAGCAGAAGCTTCTGGCTTGGGACCACGAAGCTGTTTCCATCTCTTTCCACCAGAGAGGGAAATGCAGATAAGACGGGGGTGGGGCAGCAGGGGAGGACCACAGGCAATAGCCCCAGGGGCTGGCCAGGCCAGCTCTGCCGAGTCCTGTGGTCGCGGCCCTGCGGCCAGGAACCACATGGTACTGGAGCACCGTGGCAGTGGGCAGGAAAGCGGTGAAAGAAGCAGCAGGTGGGGAGGCATAGCAGCGAACGGGCGCACAGAAGCATAATGACAGCTGGGAAGGAGCTCAGGGCCTGCACTGGTGTCCCAGGGCCAGCACCATTGGGGGCCCAGGGCGGGGTGGCAGGAGCATGGCGCCCGGGCTGGCAGGGTTCTATGGAGCCACACTGGGCTGTGCCAGCAAGGAGAGGGAGAATCCAGGTCAGCTCCATAGAGCCCCTGCCAGCCCAGGCCCCATACCCCTGCCAACCTGCTCTGGGCCCTGCCAGTGCTCGCCTCAGGACACCAGCACAGGCACTGTGCTCTCATGTAGCTGTCACTGCGCTCCTGCACGCCTGCTCACCACCACTCCCCCCTGCCTGTAGCTGACATTTCCCTGCTTTTCTGTCCACCCACCACTCCAACACCACGTGGCTCCCAGCTGCATTGTTGAACCGGACCGCAGAAGCACAGGGCTCATGCCAGTACTCCAGGCCCAGGAACAGGAAGGGGGTGTGCATGTACATGCATGCACATCTGTGCAATGACTGGGGGGAAGGACAGACAGAGACAAAGAGAGCAGTGAGGGAGTGACAGAGTGTGTGTGTGTGATGAGTCCCACACACACACCCCGCCATACATATG
>NW_017729022.1:86066897-86071470 GCF_001723915.1 Gavialis gangeticus
TGTTTGGCCCACGCCCCCCCCCCCCCCCCCCCGCCATACATATGCACCCACACACCCTCTTGCACTGCCATATGTGCAGACCCTCACACCCACACCCTCTCACACATCCCAGCCACCCCCATGCTCCATACCCACCCACACTGCACATATCCACAGCCATATACCCACATGCTCCCCTCACTCCACACCCCCACACCCTCCCCCACACACCCACAGCTCCCCACAAATCTATACCCACCTCTATGTACACTATACAATTACCTCTATGTACACTATACAAATGCATGAAAATCAGGACAAAAATATATTTTTAAACCAAATTAATTAATGTTGTAGATGTTCGATTTTTAGAATATAAATTTGGCATTTTTCTAGTTCCGAGATGGAAAAATCCCTTGCTGAAAGGAGTACTTCTGGGGGCAAGGGGAGGGACTTCTGGTGGCAAAAGTCAGGGATTAGGGGGCAGGACTTCTGGTCACAAGATGGCAACTGGGTGGGGCACCTGCCAAGGGACAGGGGTACCCACGCAGCCCTCAACAGCTTGCCAAAACTTGGTAAGTGGCCCACCAACCAAAATAATTGCCCACCCCTAGCCTAGAGGCTGAAGGAAGAGATCTAGGCAACTACATCAGCACAAGTCTACCCAGAATCAGTGAGAATGATACAAATACAGCAGCACTGGAACAGCAGGGTTGATATGGGTCTGATCAGAGCAGATAGGTCTCAGGACAAATGTTCAGGTGTGGGTTCTAGCACTGGAGCAGCATTGGTTAGTTCAGGAAAGATTTGAGACGTGCATTAGCAGCGAAGAGGGAACTTGGGACCATTTTAGTAGAGGACAAATAGAGGGCAGGAGCAAGATGTGCAGTGACATGGCTTTATGCAGGTAGATTTCAAAGCATGTACCCACAGCATGGCTGCCACTTCTGACATGGACTCCTTTCTGGCCAGTGGCAGAGATCTAGAAATTTTGTCCCTAATACAGCAAAGCAGAGGCAGGAGTGTGGCAGATGTAGAGCTTGTCACACCTCTTGACTGCTGTTATTCAATTTCCCTGTTCAGTGTGTGTTACTCGCCTGATAATATAAAGGCAAATCAAAGGAGATTGTGAAGGGCTTGTTAAACATCCAGGCATGGAAGGGCAGAACAATGACATAGATAAGACCACCACAGGCAGGCAGCCCCCAAGAAAACTAAGCTTCAAATAGCTGGCTCCAACCAAACTACAATGGGGTTCTTTCCAGAAAAGGGGCAGGATTTGGGTGAGCTGGGGGAGGCTACCCAAGGTTTCCTAGTGAAAGAGTTTGACTAGCTAGGATGGCTGGCTTAGAGGGAGTAACCACAAGCAGCATAAGCAGCTTTTCCCAGCACAGAGATAGGGAATAAGCCTAAGCTATGGATAGGGTGGAAAAGCTTATGTAAAGTAACATGCATGGGGCTCTTAACCCTTGGCCCTGTCTGCACTGTGTCTTTCGGTGAAAAACAAAATGGTTCTTTGTTCTGTGGCTGTTACAGCACTTTGAAGAGTCCCCTCAGCAAGGTCCACCTCAAGTCACGTGAGGTACTGGTAGGCAGCCCATTGGGTAGCTGTCCCTGCAGCCTGTTGTCTAGTTGATAATATGAGCTTCCCAACCCAGGGGAGGTAAAAGCCCCTGGCCTGACACTAGTGAGGGTGCACTTGGTGAGACCCTGAAAAGGTGGAGCAGTGCAGCTAGCCCAGTAATAGGGACGTGAAGTCTGGACTGTAACCAACCCAGTCAGAACAAGCAGCAAAACATGGACCAAGGAAAACAACTAGGCCACAGGGTTGGATGCAAAGGACAGACAACACAGGCCAATGTTTCAGCTCTTCCATAACAGCCTGTGCCCTGCCCCTTCCCTTCTTCCTCCCTGCAGATGACCTCAGGATAAGCCCCAACTTCTTTCTGCTCCCCAGCCTTCCTGCTGGTTGTCAAAGTAAGTGCTGCTGCTAAAACCGCTCCCCATGTGAGGTCAGAACAGCCTAGACTAGCTGAAAGGCTTTTACAGGAAGATCTAGGGGCCCTGCCTTCAGATCAAAGGATACTTCCTGGCATTCTCCTCAACTGGTCCCTGCCCAGACACCAGCACGCACTTCTCATGGAACTGACGGAAGAGTCGCAGGGGGCTGTGGGACAGGATGATCTGCTCTGGAGATATCTGTGGGAGAAAGAGAGGACCATAGATAGCATGAGGAAGGTGAAGCATCACCCCCTCCCCAAACAGCTCCAAGGACTTTTCCCCTCACAAAAAATGGAAGGACCCCCACTGAAGCTGCCCCAATCCCAACTGTGGAAGCCCATAACCTCAGGCGAAGTTACAGCTGCACAGAGGACAGGGACTTCACACTCAAACACTCAAACCTGCAAACAGGTGATAGTAGCTCTGCCTCAAAGTGTCCTCTGCTCTACAACCAAGGATTTCCCTCCACCAGCGTTGTGTCCCGTGTAAGCTTAACATACTATGCCTTCCCCATTGGGTGCTGTACCTCCAATCCCAGGGCACTGGACAGTTCTTGGGCCTTGGCATGCCGAAAGCAATTCCCAGCATTGGTCACAAAGACGGCAGGCACACAGAGCTGACCGTTGGAGTCTGTCAGCTTCTGGAAGGCTTCCTGGGCAGCAGGTATGGCATGGCGGCCACGCACCAGCACTCCATCAATATCAAACAGGAACCCAAAGGTTGGAGTCTGCAACGCAAACAGGTGCAGAGGAAGGACAAGCATGAAAACCTGTGATAGGAACAAGTGCTCCTAAGGAAAACACAGGGAGGCAGGGGGTCAAAATGAAAATGAGGAGGGGTGTTATTTCCCTCAGATCACATGCAAGGAGTCTGTTAGTCTTCTTCCCTCTCCTCCCTTGGAAAGAAAAAAAAGCCAAGACACGCAACTGAAGGAAGACAGTGTAGTAAAGTTAACAAAGCACTGGGCTTTCTTCCTTGCCTGGCCACAGAGCCCTAGTCAGCAGCTGACCACTGTGCTCTGTTTCCTTTCCTGTAAGTTAGATCTAATATGGCTTACTATAGTGAGCACTTAGAGGTTTCTGGATAAGTAGCTCTGTGAGTGATTTGTGGTGTTGACAGAGATGGCGTGAACCTATAATCCAAATCTACATCTGTGATTTTTTCCCCCCTTTTTCGAAGTCAGGGTGAGGGATTGGATCCCATTTGTGTTGTTCTAATTCATCTTAGGTTTTTGCATAACACACTAGATTGAAGCAAATCTATTTGCACTGCACCGTCCTCAGTTCCTAAAGAATTTAGCAGTAAGTGCCTTAGCATTGCAGCTGCACCCTATTGCCTGTCCCAGAAGAAACACTGCATGTCCCTGGCACGCTATAAAATCCCCAGCCTCTGCCAGGCCCTCACCCCTGAGCATGTGTCCTATTGCCAGCATTAGGGATAAGAACAGCAAAAAACAGTTTGGGGCTCCTTTATGTGGAGCATAGTGTCACAGTTCAGTAAGCAGTCCCTGCATCCACTGCCCATTTCATTGCTGGGGGTCTCCCACAGGAGTCAGGAAAAAGAAATCAATGAAAATTACTGCTGTCAACCCAGTCCCAGGGGAACTTCACAGCTGTGAAGTGACCCAGTACGCAATCTGGGCACAGGCAGTTGCTCCAGCCCTCTGCGCTATTTAATAGACAGCACACAGAGGCTGCAGGGTAGCAACAACCAGATGCCCTTGGATAGCAACCACAGCAGAGCAGTGAGGGGCATTTTAACAAAGGTCATTCTCTCTAAAGTGAATGTATGCACTTCGGGAGAGGCAGGCCTTAGAGCAGCCTTTCTGCCCTTTCCATTTAGGAGAGTATTTCTCAAATTGGGGTACACAGAAAAAGGTAAGGTGAGTTGACAGGGGCATAAGATCTGTATACCAAAACTGTTTCTCAGTTTGAGTGAGACAAGAAAGTAGAGGCATTAACTCCAGCAAGTTTAATGCAAAGTGCTGGGCTGCCCAGAGCAAGTTCTGCTGCAGTGCTTTGTACCTGTAGGTGAGTTTCCCTATCCTGTGCAACAAAGGAGACATTGACAGCTCCAGCACTACACAGGGAGCCCCTGGCCCAGGCAGAAAGTTAAAGCAGGAACTATGACTCTGTGACACAGCCCTAGATCCCCTCTGCACCCTATGAAGTTTCACGCCTGGTGCTTTGCCCACCAGCTGGGACCCTGTAAAAGCTAAGTCAGCTTGGCTCTTTACTGGGGACAGGCCTCTTTCCTACAGCAGGCTCCTAGCAGATCAATCCCAGCTAAAAAATATTCCCTGGAAACCAACCCCAGCCCTGGACTCTGACATGCCCTATGCCCTCCCCATCCAGGAGAGCTAGGGCACTCACCTGAGTTATGCCAGGGGGTCTCCCTGCAAAACCTCTGCTGCTGCTGCTGCTCCTCCAGAGTGGGACCCAGAGCCCCCCCGCCCTGGGGGGAACGATGCTCCTCTGTGCCCCGGGCAACCATTTCCTCCAGGCTGCTTTGCTCACAGTGACAAGACAGCACAGAGCCATCCCCTGCTGCTCCCGGGAAATAAGGCAGCAGCCCTGCGCCCCCCCCCCCCCCC
>NW_017729022.1:86071480-86082352 GCF_001723915.1 Gavialis gangeticus
CCCCCCCCCCCCCCCGCTTCCAGCCTGCCAATGAAGTCAGAGGACATTGATCACGTGCAGAAGCCAACCCTTTTTTCCTGGGGTGGGGAAGGACAATACAGGTCCCAGAGTCCAGCGGCTTTGCACTGCCAGAAAAGCACCCTGGTGCCTGTAGTCCTACTTCCCTGCAGAACTACATCTCCCAGAATGCAAAGTTACACCCAGGGGCGTCGCTTCTCAATGTATGGTGGGTATTGTAGTTTACACGGGCCAGGTGCTCCCGTAAAGCCCGGTTGTGTGCTTCTATTGCAAGGGTAAACAGCAACGTGGTCCACAAGTCCAGGGATGTCCCAGATGTAACTTGCCCCTTCACTCAGGCTGGCAGGAAGCTGTGAGCCTTCCTGAGGCTGAAAGAAACCAGAGCGCCCCAAGGGATGATGAGGTCGAAGTGTCATAAACTACTACAAGACTGTTTCAGGCTGGACATAAGGAAAAATTTCTTTACTGTCCGAGCCCCTAAGGTCTGGAACAGCCTGCCTTTGGAGGTGGTTCGAGCACCTACATTGAACACCTTCAAGAGCAAATTGGATGCTTATCTTGCTGGGATCCTATGACCCCAGCTGACTTCCTGCCCTTTGGGTGGCAGGCTGGACTCAATGATCTTCCGAGGTCCCTTCCAGCCCTAATGTCTATGAAATCTATGAAATCAGACTTCATGGTAGAAGTGATATCTTTTGTTAGACCAACTAGATTTTTTTGCAAAAAACAATTCTTTAATTGCAAGCTTTTGGGCACAAGCATCTTCAGGCATAGGAGAAAAGATTGTAAACGTTCTCTTGGGTTGTAATGAAAGTTCATATTTCATAGGAGAGTTGAAGGTGTGGTAAAATCTCCTGTTTAGAACAGTTCATTTTATATGCAGATTAGGCTCAGAGAAAAGTTGGAATGGTCTGTTTACTTCAAAGTTGTTTGGTGGTAAGCAGGATGTAGTCATATTTCCTTTTGGTTATGGTGTTTTCTGAGGCTAATGCACCCAGCCCCACAGACTTGCAAAACATCACTGAGTCACGTAGCAGCCCATGCACATGGGACCAGGGAGGGGTTCTGGCCTAAAATAACTTATTGGAATGTCAGGGAAACCTGCTGAAATTGTTGCCTGAGCAAAGTAGGGCTTTGCATAACAACACCTTTTTTCTCTTTGTCTGTGATATGGCAACTTTTGAGTGCTGCATCAAATCTATGCCACAATTTAAGGTCTGTTCTAGGCAGCATCCTCTCAACTGGGTGGAAATCAGAAATGCAGAAGAGAGAAAATGGGGGGATATCAGGTGCTCTGAGCATCTAGTAAATAAAGCTAGGTGCTTCAACCAGCTTCATAACAGTGTAGAGATCAAATATCCAGTTGATAGTAGTCTTTAACACATTTTGGCATAAAAATATCCCCCTATTCTCCCAGCAGATTTAATCCACAAGCCTAACACACAATTGCTGACAGGGATGAACAGTGGGAGAACCTGGTCTAGAGGTGAATGAAAATGTTATGACAGTGAGGTAAGAGAGAACATGTAATGGAGAGGCTGGGAATGGGGACTACACAGAATCCCTGCCATCCCTGCCATGGTGGTAGATAAGCAGAGACTGAATGGAGTACGCAGTCCCCCTGAGATGGTGTGAGAAGGTGGGAACATGGTATGGGTGAAGGGGACAGGGAAGATGCACAGATTTCTGGCATGTGGCAGAATGGGAACTGGAGTGTACACAGAGCCACTAGGCAAGACAGGAGAGTTGCAAGGAGTTCTTGAACAAGGAGGCAATATAGGAGGGCACACAGGGAGCCTGTGAGGAAGGGCGGGGATATGCAAGAATGCAAAAAGCTGATGGTCTCTACAGTAAGGTCACCCTCCCGAACAGTGAGGCTGTCCAGTGAAGAGTAAATTTTGCTCCCGTCCCCAAGGCTGAGGGCACAAACAGGCTTTAGGACTGGGTTTGTGCCACTCTTTAAAAAAGGCAAAATGACCTAGGGAACTATGGACCAGTTCACATCACCTCAATACCTAGAAAGTTACTGGAGCGTATCATAAGGTAGGCCATTTGCAAGCATCTGGAGGAGGAAAGGCTGATCACAAGCAGCCAGCATGGATTTACTAAGAACAAATCATGTCAAACAAACTTGATCTCCTTCTTTGACAAAGTAAGTACCTGAATGGATGAAGGGAATGCTGTGGATATTGTATATTGGACTACAGAAAGGCTTTTGACAAGGTCCTGCATGACGTTCTCATAAGCAAATTGGAGGAATGTGGGCTGGATAAAACTACTATAAAGTAGATAAACAACTGGCTCAATAGCTGCAAGTAAAGGGTGCTTATTAACCAGTCCATGTCAGAACAGCAGGAGGTTTTGTATGCGGGTCAACAGGGGTCTGTCCTGGGCCCACTACTGTTCAATGTGTTTATTAATTATTTGGATGCTGGCATAGAAAGCTTTTTAAGCAAAGCTGCAGATAATATAAAACCAGGAAGGACTGTGAACACATGGGAGGATGTGAATGGAATTCACAAGGCTCTTCACAGATTGGAAAGATGGGTTGAAGCTAACAGGATGAAGTTCAGTGAGGACAAATACATGGTGCTACACCTCAGGAAGAATAATAAAAAATACAGATACAAAATGGGTGATACCAAGCTGGATGGCAGCACTATGGGGAAGGATCTAGGAGTCTTGGTAGATCACAGATTCAGTATAAATCTGCAGTGTGCTGCAGCTGTTCTAAAAGAAGATACGGTTTTGGGATGTATCTATAAAAGCATTAGGCGCAAAATGCAGGTGATAGTGCCTCTACTTGGCATTGGTTAGGCCTCATCTAGAGTATTGTGCACAGTTTGGGGTCCACATTTTAAAAAGGACATGGAGAAGTTGGAGAGGGTCCAGAGGTAGGCAATAAAGATAATAAAGGGCTTAGAAAGTAAGTTGTATGAAGAGAGGCTGAAGGAGCTAAGCGTGTTCAGTTTGCAGAAAAGGCACTCAAGAGAGGACATGATAGCAGTCTTCAAATATCTGAAAGGCTGCCATAAAGAAGAGGGAAAACACATTTTCTGTCTTGCTGCAGAAAATAGGATGCAGACCAATGGCTTCAGGTTGCAGCAAAGTAGACTTAGATTGGATATCAGGAAGCCTGAGGAGGGAGGACTACACCCTGCGCTGCTTCACTGTGCCGCAGCTGGACCTGGGCCAGACTGCAAAGTGTGCAGACTCCCGTGGCAGGTTAGGGTATTATGTTTTGCATTGTGTCAGCATTGATGGTAACTTTACAATTAGTTTAGATTATGGACTGGGATGGTTTAGACAGGGGTGATCCTACCTCAGGCAGGTGGCTGGACGAGATGGAGGTCCCTTCCAGCCCTACTTCTCTGTTTCTATGATCACTTTGCCCATCTAATATCAAGGCTCATTTTTAAGTCTATGTATATCCATGATAAAAAACAGGATAATACTTGATGTTCAAGGGACCATTTTGCACCACAATCTAAGGGCAAGCTGGCTGTGACCTATGCTATCCACACCAGAGGGCTCCCACCACCCATAGACTTCCTCCTGTACTTCATGGATGCCAGGAATTCAAACCTGTTGTTATTCCAGCCAGCCAGCAGGTGTCACTATTGTACCATGAATATGCATAGCCAACCTCTGACATACTAATAAAGTTACAGAAATCAGAGCCCATGGAATTCAAGAAATTAGCACAATGTTCTGACTAACATAGAAAATACCCACCTGTATCCATTTTTTGGACTGAGGTCTTTGAGTCCCTCATGGAGGCAGATACAATTCCTATTTAAGTTACCAAGTTTGGAGGCACGTAATTGCTGCCTATAAACCACGACAGTAACCGAGAATGTGATGGGCAGCAATGACTCTCTGCTGAGGTTGCTAAAGGCTGAAGTAAGCTAGAACCTTGCATGTTCAGAGCTGGGAGACTGATGCTGGAGCCAGTTTCTAGGATCGGGATGACTTTAATAGCATGACTAATTCTGCATGGCTAATGTTGACTTCAGCTGCTTTTGCCACAGATGGGGAAATACTGTCTCCTGCGGAGTGACTCCATCTGAAGAAGCTCCCATAATTTACATATGTGCTCCTGTAAAGCTGGTTAAAGGACTGTATTTTTATATGCCAGGCAAACAGGCTGAAACTTCATTTTGAAAACACTGTGGGAGGAACCTTTGGCACCAGGCCTAACAGATACCACACACCTCTGACATGCTCTGCCCTGTGACTGATGATCCCTCATCCATCTACTGCTAGACAACTGTCAGGATTCACCTGTGCACTAGCTCCTATTGGTCTAATTCTCCCCTTATAGGTTAGAGTAACCCCCCTTAACTCCAGTAGGTGCTCTTTGTTTCCTTTGCCATGGCAATTGGGCCTTAATCCTCCTTCCCTATGTGCCTAACTGGCTTCTAGTCTACAACACCCCATCCAAACTGCCTTGAAAAGGCTTCAGTTCCCCTTACCTCCACCACCTCATGCAGACAACAGACCCTTCACTTCCTGCTTCACCCTCCACCACAGGGCCACCAGGCCACTCTCATTTTTTCCTGCTTTACTCCCAGTACCATGCAGCAGTTAAACCCAGGTTTTTTTCCTTTCAGGGCTAGCTTGAGGCATATACAACACAGGCAGCTGCTCAAGCTCCTGCTCTTTGTGTTCCCATGTAAAGTTTGCAGCACAAGGTATTATCCTATGGCAGAAGCACGCAGACAAGTAACACACATACTATTTCTATTAGCCCCTCTCCCCACCCTCCATTGGACCGGTGGCATCTGCAACACAGCTAGCAGCCGTCATATTTGCAGTCCAATTTCTTACACACAAGCTCTTATGGTGGGAGTCCCCACCAAACTGCTTTTCACATTCTTGCTTTCCTCTCCTGCATAGCCCAACATCTCTGATACAACTCAGTCTGTTATCTTTTTGATCTAAAGATGGGCAAGTGAAAGGGAAAGAAAACACAGTAAATTATATTTCATATGGGAAAGGCACAGCTCAGACCTTCACTTATCTGCTGATTAGCAGAGAGAAAAGACTTGATTGTTGTTACTGCTACTGGAACAACTGGAAAGCTATAAAAAGAAGACTGACTGTAGTTAGCCAACTAGGCTTTGCAGGGGCTAAATGTCTAATTGTTTATTCCCTGTCTACAGGATTGTCTCCAAAGAGCAGGTCTTTCCCTATAGGTTACTAAAGTGACCAACAGGGGAGGATTTTCCCTATGAGGAGGCACTTGGTCTTGACATCTCTCCAACACTAAGAGTTCAGTGGTGATCATTAAAGTGAGGCTTTGCCTGGATCTGGAATTCACTTTGGCCCTGTTGTTGAGATCATGACCAACATGAAATTTAGACCCAAGGACTCATTTGGGTCCATCACTTCAGCTGCTGTCTGAGCTGTGCCTGATTGCTATATAGAGCACTGATAAGGTGGTTCCTCAATTTTGCTGAGACATTGAAGCACAGCTTATATCAGACTAGGCTGTATGCTTTGTAGAACAGAGTGGATTAGTCACCTGGAGTCCCTTGGGTATGAGATTCATTTGCTTCCATCTGGTCAGGAAGAAGTTACCTGAACATACCTGAGCAAGTTTCTTGTGTAGATTTATTGTAGTCCATTTCATTTGGCTGAGTGTGGTGCCCTCCATGAGCAGAAACACATACATACCCATGTTAAGTCAAGCAGAAGGCAAGGTAAATTTGCAACTTATAAACTAACAAAAGTGTGTGTGTGTGTGTGTGTGTGTGTGTGTGTGTGTGTGTGTGTGTGTGTGTGTGTGTGTGTGTGTGTGTGTGTGCGCTACAAATTTTTGTGAGCTGAGGCTCACAAGTACTGAAGTGTAGCAGAGTACCTGCATAGTGTTACCATTAGGTAATATCTGTGTGATGATGTGAAAAAATCCTCAGTGAGACTATGAGATTTCCTGCTTTAGGGATGAGATTCTGACAGGTGCAAAGTACTCTTACTTCCCTGGAACAGCTCAGGAATGATCCTTTAGTAAAGTGGTATTTTGAGACAGAGGGAAAAAAAATCACAACCAAAACAGATTTAGAGATTCATATATAATTTATTAAGTTCTGAAAGAGCCAAAATCAGGACTCTTAGTATGTTTGTATAGCTCTTAGCACAGTGGGGATCTGACTCCTGCTTGGGATCAAAATCCTCAAAGCATCACCAGCAATAAGAGATGGTTTTAGGCCAAACCCCATGTTCAAAGCTCAGCCAGTCTCTAGAGATACTTGAATCTTAGCCTGGCTCCCTCTACCTGGTTCTTGTTCCAAAATGGTCCACCAAAATCCATGGATTTTCACATCCCTAAAGTTGAGGAAATTTGGATCCCACATCAGATTCTGCAGCTGGGATCTGTCTGTGGAATAAGGCAAATGCTACAGGAGATAAACCACCCCCAGCAGTGAAGCAGTCCAAGCCAGGCCTCCTCCCACCTGTTGTTTATGGGAACTGGATGTGGCACCTGCTGTGGGTGAAGTTCAGCCATTGCTAGAGGTGCTTAGGAGAATTTCATGTCACAGACCCCACTCAGAAGAGAGAGACAGATAGAAATGTAGCACAGATCCACAAGCAGAGGAACCAGGGACTCCATTCAATTCAGACTTACTACATGAAAAAAGTCTGGTTATGATGATAAAGAAAAAGCTTTCTGCAGTCAGATTCACAAAGCAAGATTTCTCTTGTGGTAGCGCAAATCACTGGGCTGGTCACTAATCCAAAGATGGGTAAATCTAACATGACAGTTCACCTCCCTATAGCCTCCATTCAAGGTAACCATTTGGAGAATTTCAAATCCCATCGGTTCTGCACAGTGTAAACCTGCCAATTAATATAGAACCCATAGTTATGAGAAGCACCACTCACTGAAAGGCTCAAAGTGCTGGGATCTTCGCACCAGACTGCCTGTCAAGAAGCATGAATCCCTGCACACTTATATCAAGATGCATACCAGGCACTTGGCTACAAACTCCATCAGCTGTAGCTCATTAAGATCCCAGCTGGAGTCTGGCAGGAGTAGACCAGATCCTACAGCTAAAACTTTTGGATGGTTATGGAAGCAAATGGCTCAAAGGCCCAGAGGCTGAACCTGCAAGAGAATCGTGGAGTGTATGGCACTTATTGCCAAGCCCAGAAGCTTCTCACAAATCTGGAAATGGAGTAGACACCATTAAACCTGCCCTAGAGATATCAGAGTACCTTCTACAGTCATATTCATAGTTACCTTCTCCCTAACATCAAAGAATTGCACCAAAGGGAGAACCAACTCGCTGGAGAATGAGAGCTCCTCCTTTATTCACACACAGGAAATCTGAAATTTGCTCAACAGGCCCAAAAGGACCTAGACTGAGCCCAACCACAAACATATCACCCATTCTCATATATTTTCCTCACTATTACATTAGTCCCACAGCCACTATTTTTAATCTGAAACTATGTCACACCCTACTACAGTGCTACATTGCAGTGTAGTTTTCATTAATATTATGTCATTATGGCTTTCTTAAACCTCTGAACCTGCACCGAGTAAGACTTGTTTAGGGTTCAAGAGCAGCTGTGGGTAGTGGAGGAAGAACATGAAGATACATGAGCCACGGATGATGAAATGGGGGTCACTGTGCTTGAGAAGGAACTGATGATGAGTGACACACAGATGTGTTACCTGCCTACTTCCCCATTTTCCATGCTTTGCACTGGTGGGCCATGCAGTCTAGTGATCTAAAATTACCCATATATTTTGAATGAGTATGTCCAGAGGCATTTTTAGGCTGGATGAATTTTTGAGAATTTAAAATTGCATTCATTGTGTACCTGTGACATAGATGAACCACTTTTGTTATATGTGTAGCATTTTGACTAAGATCAATGGAAATAAAATACAATGGCTAGGCAACTCAGGACATCTAACACACATTTTAACATGAGCAAATTAGTCTGAATGATAAATCAAAAAATTCCAGGCCTACCAAGTCTCATGCATTAAGGAGAGAGGCCTTTGGAACATTTAGGAACAGTTGTAAAGTCTTTGCAACAGACCCTTAGCTGGTGTAAATCAGTGCAGTTCCATCAAAGTCAGAGATGTCTCAATTTCTAACAGTAGAAGAACTGCCCCTTCATGTATCACACTAAAAAAATTCACTGAGTCTGCTGAAGTGACATCTTAAGGGGAATTTTTTGAAGTCTCCTTCATTCAGAATTGTCAGGTCTGCAGTTATTCTGGCCAAATGCTTTCTATTTCTCCTGTATTTACTGTTTTTTTAAGAGTTTCTATTTGTTTGGTAACTGTGCTGTTGCTGCTTTCCCTTTCTTCTGCTGAGTCGGTAACTGAAGGACACTGCAATGGTATTAGATATCAACAGCCAGAGTCTAGTTCTCTGCTAGGCTGGAGATCCAATTATTATGAACTCAGGATCTGAAACCGAGCAGACTCAGGGGCAGATCCTACCTTGGGATCGAACAGCACAGACCCATGTTGAATCCCACTGAAATCAATGGGATTAAAACACATGGGTGCAGGGGCATCTGCTACTGGATCCCAATTCAAAGTTAGAGTTTTTTATTTAATCTGGATACAAGAAGTTCCTCTTGAAGTCAGAGGCCACTTCTCCAGGTGAAGAAGCCTTTTGGAGTCTGTACCAAGGTGAATAGAGAAAGAAGCTGCACCTTCTTCCAGAAACCATTTTAGCCATGAAAGTGCTTGTACAGCTCTATCAGCTTGCTTCTAGCCTTCATAGTTCCTGAAATACCAAGCCCTAGAACAAGTCCTGACTCTTCAGTCTAACCATGCTACTCTTGACAGCAGCCCTAAGGTTGCACATAACACAAGTGAGTTATTTTCATTCCTTGCTTTCCTGAAGGTCAAGGTTAGTGGCCCAAATGGCAGGATGTTTGTCTGAGCAACTTCCCGAGGAGACACCTATGTTGGAATGATAAGGTGAAATGCCGAGATACTTGTAGAGTCAGAACTCCAACAGACTGCCATTTCAAAGGGGGTTCCCTGAGTGAAGACTTCAGGATTTGGCCCATCATGGTTTGAACAGCATTTTGATCATTTCCTGCAGGTTTAAATTTGTGTTTTGTAGGCTTATTGTTGTCCTTCATCTGAGACTTTTATAGAGGGGTTTGTGCTGTTTATAATTCCAATTGGTCAAAACCACCCAGCTCCTAGTGAAGGCTGGAGGTCCACCTACTCATACAATGTGGAAAAAGAATGCTCTTGGTGCTAGCAGTGGCCATTGTTCACTCCAGCTTGCTACATTCTCTTTGACATGGGTCTTTTCCCTCTTAGAGCTCTCTTGGGAAAACACCAGAGAAATCAGCTATAAACTGGTTCCATTTTTTCTGCCAGACGTCTTCAGCTTTAGCTTTCTCCTCTGGCTGCATGGAGCTGTATCTGCAGGGGGAAAAGGAACCAGGATCAGACTGGGACAGAAGGGGAGGGACAGCATACTTCAGGATCAGTGACCAAAATGAAGAAAAAGAGAGAGAGAGATAGAGATGGAGGCTTACTCTTGCCTCGGCTGCAAGTTTAGAAGCATCCCCTGGACTTATTCCTATATGGCAGAAAATAGAAGGTCCCTCACAACTCTATTGGAACACTAGGGTTGATATGGGTATTGATACCAGATCTGGCAAAGGATTCAGGTATATGCAAGAAGGGAGAATAGACACACAGGGAAAACAGACAAAGAGATGTTCTATTAACCAAGCACAGAGTAGACAGTAGGATCCCCAAAGTCCTGAGCTATGGGGCATTTAAAAAGAGAATTTTGAGTCTACATGTGTGCCCAACTGCACAGTTGTTACTGCATAGTCATTTAGTACTTACTTTAGAAAGTACTAAATGACTGTACAGTAACCACTGATATTGTGCAGTCCCAATGCCGCACAGGTCATTTCCAATCCTGCTGCACAGCAGTTCGCTGCTATTGCGCAGCAGCAGCATCACAGTTCATGCCTGCTGACACTATGTCGCTGTAGCAATGAGCTACATAGCATCTCATGTAGATGCACCAGCAGAGTGCTAGCCCATCTGCAAAGGGGCTTAGGTGCAGAAAGTAAAACAGGTGGGCATACTGGGCAGCCAGGCATCTCTCTTGGTATAACCCAGAGTGTGAGAGCAGCAACTCACTTTAGAGAGTTCAATGCCAATTGTTTCAAGGTCCTCAGATCAGCATTCATCCCTCCAATGCCCATGAACACTTCATAGAAGTCATACGACACTCCCTTTGCTCCAAAGACAGATGGGTCATCTGGACTGACCACTATGGGGTGTCCATCAGCAATCAGCTCAGCAGCAGGATGGTTCCTGAGATCAGATACTAACTTCAGGACCTTGGTGGTGGGGAAGAAGCCAGGATGAGTTATTCAATTCTATATATTTCTACTGTAAATGTATACATTCATGGTAACCTCTTCAGCGACTGTGTTTTTATTATGCATTTGCCAGCACAATGTAGTGTGCAACATGGTTTCTTCCCCCACAGGTACACTGTTGTCTCGGTTTTCCCGCCTTCTGTGCCCCCAGGGACTTGTGTATCACATTTAGTTCTATTTCAAACTAAAGCCTTTCTTTCTTTTGAATCTAGTTTATTAACTATTATGAAACAAAAGGTACATGTCCTCCACCCTTATTATCCAGGCTTCCTCAGGACATTCTTGCTTGTCCCCCTCCAGGCTTTATAGGCACTTGTATCAGGTCTCTGCCCTTCCTAAGCCCCTCACTAAATCTAGTCCCAAGCTTCTGACCTTTGTTTTGGAGAGCTGTCTCCCCTTAGACAAGAGCCCTATACTAGATTGAATCCTGCTCCCATTCCAGTGTAGTCCTTCCCTCTC
>NW_017729022.1:86087352-86087819 GCF_001723915.1 Gavialis gangeticus
GCTGTTCCGTGGAAACCTCAAAACTCAAGGCAAAATGGAACGGTGCCATTTTGCACAGCCCTAATATCCAGCATGAATTTTGTGTCTGTTGAAATCCCATTTACACCTATTAAGAGAATGAATTTCATATGCAACCCAGTGGAGAAAGCCTCAGCAAAAAATTAATCTTTTCAATTTAAAAATTTGCTGTAGACAGGATGTTCCCTCATGCCAGTTCACAGGAACAGCTTTCCTTTATTAAGTACCAACAGATTCCCCAACTATTTTTAATGCTAGCAAATTGCCCATCAAGACTGATGGGGGTGGGTGGGAACGGAGCCCCATGTCTGGCCCTGGACCGCCCCACCGCCGCCACTCTGGGTCTGGCCCTGCTCCACCCCCCTCCCGGCTGCTCCAGGTCCAGCCCCACTGTACTTGCCGCCCAATGCTCCAGGTCCGGCCCTGCTCTTTTCCCTTCCCCGCCACTC
>NW_017729022.1:86092819-86116656 GCF_001723915.1 Gavialis gangeticus
CTTTATAGGCACTTGTATCAGGTCTCTGCCCTTCCTAAGCCCCTCACTAAATCTAGTCCCAAGCTTCTGACCTTTGTTTTGGAGAGCTGTCTCCCCTTAGACAAGAGCCCTATACTAGATTGAATCCTGCTCCCATTCCAGTGTAGTCCTTCCCTCTCTCACTCCTTCCTGCATTTTACATCACTGTCCCCTGCAACAACTTAAATTCCTCTTAATCCCACACTGGGGACAGTTTTGACTGATCACTAAATTAAGTCCATTTCCACAAATTCCAACATGTTGATTTTTTTTCCTGCCCACAAAATGTTTTATTGTTCCTGCTCCGACTGGCAGGTGAAGGAGGCCTCGCAGGTCCTAGCCATAGCCTGCTGCTGATGCAGGACCCTACTCTAGACCACAAACATTGTCACCTCCTGTATCCCTGGGTACTAAAACTAGTATAGCAGCCAGGACCTTCCCATTTCTTGGGCATGTTAAGGTTAATTAGCCCAAGCTCCCATGGCTAAACTGCTTGCAATCCCCAAGATAGCTCAGATATCTCTAACACTTCCACAGATCTGTATCTTTAACGTGTTAAACTGTTCCTGGCTCTAATACAACTAGTTTATCACATGTTAAAGATATGTTATTTTGTCTACACAAGACTACAAATCCTAATTTAGACAACTACTGTTATTAAGGTGTAGCTAAAGTCTCCTAGACGAGTGGTACCCAACCTTCCAGCCCCACAGGCAGGATGAGTGGCTTGGACTCAGTCCATGAAACAGATCCCATATGGGGTTGGTATGTGGGGTTGGTCCATGGGTATGATCCACTACACTGGCTTGACCCTGGATCTGGCTGTGCACCAGCCAAACCCTGTGAGCCGAGATCTGTCTGCAGAGCAACCCTGTGCGTTAGCCCCACCATGCACCTGCATGAAATAGCACACAGGGCCACATTATTTGACCCACAGCACTCCTCATGGAGCCAGAAATTTGGCAACAGGTGACTGGCAATTAACATTGTCCTCACCTTTCACCAAATTTCTGGACCAACAAGTAGCCTCATGGGCTAAATGACACAGTTCTATAGGTCAAAGACTGAGCGCCACTGTCCTAGACTGAACCAAGAGTTTTGTTTTATACAGCCCCACAGTCACTCATGTAACTCCATGCTCTATTTGTCTGATGACCAACATTTCTAAAACTCTAGCTTTAAATGGGCCACATCCCTGTAATGGATATGCTGGAGTGTACGCATACCCACATGACCAACTTCCTATTATATGCCTCTTGGCACCAACACAATTTAACTAACAATTCAAATCCCTGATTTTATCTTCTGGGAGAGAAAGAGGACATGGAGCACCACATTTGGGGTTGGGGCTGGAGCCACAGAAGCTCCCCCACCACTCCACATGCCCCTTTCCCCTGCTCCTTCTGCTCTGTGCATCCCTTTCCCCATACTTCCCCTGCACTTCATGCCCCTTCCCTCCACTCTTTCACTCCACACTCCCTTTCCCCTGTGCCCTACATGTCCTTTTCCCTTTGCCCCTTCCCCACATTGCCCTCATTCCATGTGTCCCTTCCCCATGATCCCCCTGTCAGCCCTTCCCCTATGCTCCCCCCTGCACTGTGTACCCAGGTTACCTCCCACACCACACACTCTATCCTCATGTGGCAGAAAGTGTGAATAGGTGAATGGCACAGGGGTGAACATGGGGAATAGGCATGTGGTGTGGGGGGAGCACAGGAAAGGAGTGCAGGGATGGAAGCATACTGCACAGTGCAGGAGGGACCATGGAGGAAAGGACATACTCCCCTCACTCCTCATGTCTCTTCCCCTATGCCTCCCCTTGTTCTGTGCAGCCTTTCCCCCGCAACCCTCCACTGCCCTTTCCCCTGTGGTCCCCCCATACCACCCACCCCTTCCCCATCCTCTCCAATGCACCCCTTACCTGCCACATGAGCCACCCTGGCCCCCTCCAGAGCCAAAGTAGCTGCTTGCCTGGGCAATACTCTCTAAAATGAGAGGTTTATTTGCCCATGCTGAATGGGGGGAACCTCGTATTCTATTCCATTAAATACAGTATGATCATCAGAACCCCCCACACAGAAAAATATATCTGTTTCCACCCACCTTCCAAAAGCAGAACACTGCAAGATCCTCCACATAACATCCTCCCAGAATGACCTTTCCTGGCAAAATGAGTCAGAATAGACGGTCATGCAATAGGACAGGATCACCTGGACCTGTGTTATTATAACACAGATACTCCATGCTGTCCCAACCCTTAGCTACCGCACATACAAAAACAAACACATGTTGAGGAACATCATGTTGCAGGTCACCTATCAAATGCTAAATGTCTGTTCCAAGGTCCCAGCTCCTGGCTTCAGACAAAAGATTTCTCAGGTCAGTTCTACCTGGTTAGAGATTGGACAGACTTCTATAGGAACGTCCATCTTCCGGGACAAGCTCCCGGCTACCGGATGTTTATTGAGGGTAAGTCCATGGCCAATCCGGCTAGTATTCAACAGCAAAGCATCCAGTACATTGTTGTCTGCAGAGGTTCCTTGCCAGTCTGAGGAGAGAAAGCAAGCTACAGATCAAATGCAGTTCTATATAGAAACAAACAACCTTCTAAAACAGGTAGATGGCTTAAAGAAATGCCCCGATATAGACTAATAGCATTCCTCACAACTAGTTTCAGTTTTTCTCCTCCACCTATCACCTTATGCCTGGGACACTGTAAAGCACAGAGGGGCACCAAGTGAACAAATAATACATTGAATATAAATACATCATTTCAGCAATAGAGATGGAGAGGATTTTGTCCTCATGCTTACCAGTCTCACCAGCATGGAAAAAGTAAGGCAAATGGACTCCTAGAGAATATGGAATGGTCAGGATATCCTTCAGCTCCCAGAGGGAGTGTCCTTCATCCTCATACCCAACCTGGGAAAAAGGAAAATGATTCTGAATATGCAGGGGGTGATCACTTAGTTAACAGTGAGCTTGAAACAACCCTATGTTTCTAACTGCACTGAAATTTCAGAACTGTATTTCCACTTTTATTAAATACTCTGGATCAGAGCCACAGCTGAAGAAAATTGCCTTCATTCTATTCACTTCAGTAGAACTGTATTGGTTGATAGCAGCTTAGAGTCTGGCCCTTTGAGCAAGATATTCCATACACATGAGATTAGCAAGAATTTAGGGTAGCCATTAAAGATACCAGTACATACCATTGCCATTGCATCAGATTAGATTTTACATATTTTTGTGCTAATCACTACTGAAAAGTAGGGGGTCTTATTTTTGAGAGAGTAGATAATACAAAAGCAGAAAGCCTAGGACAGAGGTTACTGCCCCCTGCTCTTCGCCCTGACAGATTATCCAATATTATAGATTGTGCTTGCTGTCAAGGAGAAAGGTAATCAACATCAGCATTCCTGGCAATGGTTTTCTTAGGCAGTCTTCCCTTACGCCAGTCCCAAACTAAAATATTGCAATACCTGAGCTTGGTGCTCAGGAAGGGGTGTTTTTGATGAAGTGGGTGTCAGTCTTCCCTCTAGGGATTCCTGCACTCTCAGGTGCTGTTGTGCTGCAAGGGTCCTTGAATGGAGTTGGGATTGGTATTGCTGGTGGTTGCTTCACCTCCTGAACACAGGAGGTTATAAGTTTTGCTCTGACGTATTAAACAGGTACTTTACCCCAGAAGGGCTGCATTTCAGCAGTGGGTACCTTTGGAAATAAAATGTCATGAGATCCTACAAGCTGAAAGGGATATGCTGTAGCGGGGCAACATATCAGAAGTGGGCATTGCTACATTCGGTGTGTACCAGTAATCACACCCCAGCCCTTCTAATGTTATATAAGAAACTAAGCAAGAAAAACAAGGTTACCAGATCAAACCCTGCTAAAGTGTCCGGGAACTGGGCTCTGAGCAACATGGCTGTGTAGATGGCTTCTTTAATCTGGGAAACATTCAGCATTCTACAGAAACAAGAGAGACAGAGAAAGGTGCTGGTGCTTACTTCCATGAGACTGATTTCTCAGGTACTACAAACTGGCAGCTTAAGGGAGCAGCCAAAAACATTATCAATGCCTGAATCAGACTAAAAAAATACTATGACAGAGTAGGGTTGGAGTGTTTTTGTAGCTGTGATGGTCCAGGAAGTATATGAGGGACAAGGGGTTTTTATGATCTTTTATTAAATCAACTGAATAGTTGGGACAAAAGTTTGACAAGCTTTTGGGCACATCCTGCCTTTCCTCAGGTATTATGAAAGAGGCATAGGAAAAGCCTAAATGACTGTGCAGTTATCCAGGGGGAACCAAGAGTTGTGAGATGAGGCAGTATCTTTCATTTGACTAACTTGTCTAATGGGGATAGAGAAGAGACAAGTTTTCAAGCTTCAAGAACCCTTCTCCAGGTCTAGGAAAGAAGCAGCCACATTCCAGGCTAAGTAGATATTAGAACCATTGCTTTAGTTTAACCTAAGCATGTTAATGAATTTGAAAGGGAAGTGGGCAGTTACCACCTGTGAAACAAAGAGAAGTTAACAGAGGGAGGTAAGTTATAGTGAGCCATAAAACCAAGTCTCTGTTAAGTCCATGGTTTTTGGTGTCCAATAAAGTTACAGATAAAGGCCCATCTTCTGGGGGTATTGTGTAAGTTTCCTTTGATGACAAGGACTGTGAAGTCATAGGTGTTTTGTGAAAAGAGTTCTCTCATCTCCCTGTACATCAGGGCCCCAACAGCACTTCTACCAGGGTGGACTCACAGGCCAATTTACTCACTACACAGCAGACTGGTCTTTTGAGGAAATGTTGAAATATGTTCTGTGTTTATTGTGCTGGGGTTTTTCCCTTTTTGTCTTTTAAACTGTATTTCAAAGTTAACTTGCCAAAGAATCTGCTAGCCTGGAATATTTATAAAGGCTAAAGGATGCATGGTCCCTGTACAGTATCAACAACTCTGGCTGTTCTGCCACTGCTCCTGCTTCTGCAGAAATGAAGGCTACATCAAAACCCAGGGCTTTGAGAAAATGCACTTCTTTCTCAATGTGTTCACATATAGAAAATGACTACAAACACTCCACCTCAGCCACTGACACATGCTGGGTAGTACTAATACTCTAGGCCTCACCATACCTGGAATCAACACTGTCAGCATCACTTCTAGGTTATCAGTAAGAAACTAGTGATAACATCTCTTTCTGTTGTCACCTACTATACTTTTTTATATTCATTGCTCCCACCTGCACCATAACATGACTGTTTACACAGATCATTCTTACACACACACCCCTAACTAGGGCATCAGGTCCTACCTGTGTGCTGTAAATATAATCTTTGCTCCAATAAAATCGGGATGATCTTTAACAAACTGCCTCGTCACCTCCTGATATGTCACCACAGACCAGGATTTGTTGTGTGTGGTACCATCCAGTTCATACACCTGGGGGAAGAACAAACACATCCAAACAAAAGGTAAAACAGAGCAGTCTGTGATTATATAGGAGGCAGAAATGAAATTTGAGGGAAGGCTGGAACAAATCCGAAGTAACTTGTGGTTCAGATTAGAAAAGGCAGGTATATGCCAAGGGGAAAAAAAGGACAAGTCATATTGTTCAGTATATTTTTTTCTTGAAGGCATCATTGAACAGCAGTTTGGTTTCCTGATGTATCACACAAGAATCAGGCTTTTTAACGTACGTATATAGCAAGGAAGAGCCACTGAGGTATGGAAGTCTTGGGAAGAACACACGTTCTTGCTTCTGAACACATTACAGTCTGGAGTACAGTACTTTAACTACACGTTTGATTGTTCACAAGGCTGCTGTTTTACCATGGGCAGCTTATTAATGATGGCAGACAGGACAGCAAGGGAAAGAAAGGAAGGGTTGGTCTTCCAGTAAGGCACTGGATTAGGACTCAGGAGTTTAGGTTGCCACTAGGACTCCAGTGCCCATTTCTGCCAGAGATCTTCTGGGTGACTTAAGACAAGTTGCTTAATTTCTCAGTAAACTGCAAATAACCCTTGATAACAGTTCTTTTGGTGTACCCTAGAGAGAACAATACTTCTTTTCTCTCACCCTCTCTCATCCATTTAGTTTGGGAGCTCTCCAGTGCAGAGGTCCCAATTTCAGCTGAGGCAGCTACTACTTATTACTGTAACAGGGAGCCCTAACCCTTTTACTGAGAAAGGGCTGAAGAGTGAGATGAACCCAAAGGTCCCTTTAGGAACAAGACTTTTGTGGCCTGGAGGGACAAGGCAGTTTGAACTTGGCTTTGGAGCAAGTAAGGGGCCTCACCCCCTTCAAAACCCAGCAGAGCAGAAGTCTCCAGTCAGTGGAAGCTGCAAAGGAGGAAAGGACGGGTGTACATGGCAGTAAACAGTCCAGGGAGGATAAAAGCTAGAGGAGTAGGGCTACCAGTTTCTATGGGTAATAAGCTACCTAGGGACAGGTTTCACAAACACTAAGCCACAGACCAGAAATAAGCTAAGGGCAGCAAGCTGGTACAGAAGCTGCTTAGTTAGAAACAATTGACCCAGGACTATGAGGACACCTCTTGTGAAGCAGCTTAAGGGTAAAGGAGCCTGTAGATTGGATAATGGGACACCCCTGCAAGGGGGCTGAGAAGCAGGGGTCAGCTGACCAGCAGGGGTGGGGCTGGCCAGTATATAGGCTTGCCCCAGGGCAAATAGGGTGTTTTAGTCTGGGTGGAGAGGAGCTTTCCTGTAAAATGTGGGGAGTTAAGCTCTACAGGGAGAGCAGGAGCTCTTAGTTAGGGTAGAGGAGCCTCTTTCTGTCAGTGAGTGTGTCCAGATGGGGGTAAAGGTTTTGGTTAATGCTTGTTTTTGTCCACCCAGGGAGGGTATGTTTCTGTTAAGAGTCTGTTTATAGAAACCAGTAGCTTGGGAGTGCCTATAAGGGATGGTTTGGAGGCCACACAATAGGGTGCTTTGGCACATGCTGCAGTTTTGAGTTGTACAAGAGCCAGGACCCTGAATCAGAGCAGCTGAAGCTAGAACAGAGGGACTGAAGCCAAAGCAGAGACCAGAAGCCTGAAAGAGTGGAGACAGGGCCAGGGGCCTGCAGGAACAGGAGCTGGCAGGGCTAGGAGGCCTGGTGAAAGGAGACTAGGGCCTGTGATAGATGGTGTGGCTACTGAGCCATAATTGCCTTTGCTATTTCCCCACTAGCTGTAAAGAGCTAGTGGCTGAGACTACTGCAAGGCATGCAGCACCAAATTCCCTGTAAGATTTGAGGGCAACCTCCCTGGATATTAAGGCTGGATCAAGGCAAAATGGGCAAGTTTAAAAGAAGAAGATCACAAAGGGATGGGGGAGTGCAGGATTAGTCTGCAATTAGAAGCATCCGAGCCACCTGCTGAGCAGATCCTGTCACAACTACTAATAATAAACAGAAGAGGTCCTATCCTAAAATTATAATGGATGGGCACTAAAATCTGCCGCAGTGCCCTGCTTTATTATTACACTTACATCCTGCTCTATCCAGAAGGGCTCAGAGTTGTTTACGATAATGGACACAGCCCACAGAATAAGAAACAAAACCAGACTCCCCAATTGCCAGTCTCAAACTTTGGAAATCAACCTGACTCACTTCTGCTTCCCTTCCTGTCATCCAGAAGAGCAAATCCCCAACCACCATGTACATCTAGATGTGAGATCTCTTCTCACACCCTACCCTCCTCTCCCCACCATATACCTCCTCTGTGTTCCTCCCCGCCCTCTACAGAGTCTTTGGCTTCCCTTAAAATGCATATCATCTCCTTCCCCCAACAAACACTTTTAATTTAATGTTGGAACAGGGAGCTAATGGAAAGACCTTCCACCTCCACTTCAGGGCAATAACAAAGGGTTTATTTCTCTACATGGGCAAATGCAGGACAAAATTCTCCCAAATGCCTTGGGCTGAAAACAGACAACCGGTTCAATTTGTAATTGAAGCCTGTCTCCTTTTGTAATGAACCCCAGACCTTACAGAGGAAGAAACCCATTTTCTCACATCAAGTTACCTGTGAAGTATCCAAATTAACGTGTTGCCTTGGAAAAATCCATTTAAACCTTCTGTCATATCTTAAACTAATCAACCCCCCTTAAACGGGGTTGTCTGTATTTAGCCTTGGAGATGATGTGGCAAGAGCGTTCTGCAAGTGTAAAGCTAGTTCAGTCTCTGCGTTCATAACACAACCTGATTGCTGAAACAAAGGCATCTGAGGCTGTTTAGGATTATGGAATAGTTACAGTAGCCACATTAGAGAAACTGTAACAAAAAAAATTAACAATTTAAATATCAATATTATTTTCCTTAGGTGTCAGTGCTAATTAAGCAAAACAGAGACTTCGTACCTCTCAGCAGTATCGTTTCAAGCCATCTGCACTCCCTACAAAATAACACCGCATCAGGTCATGTTCTGTTGATGTTTGTATTGTTTCACCTATTTAAGAATATTTTCCTGGAATAAGGTAAGCTGTTGTTCAAAGTGCTATTACTATTCCTGAATAACTGCACATGATGACACATTGACTGTGCCCAAGATGTTATTTTGGAAGAGCTAAAGTGGAAAAAACTATTCAGAAATAGCTCTGCCAGTCAGTTTCTCCATGAAGACAAGCCTTAATCTTGCCTTCACGATCATAAAGGCTAGACACAATCTTTATAAAGAAAAAGCAGTGAAGAGTGGATGCTACAATAAAGCTAAACAGCGATTAAACCTAAAATCTTGCCTGTTTTCCATATCCTGCCTAATTATATCTTTACCTAAAACTATGAAATGAAACATGTTTTTCCTGCCCACCAGGTCAAGTGTACAAGGCTGTGAATCTTGGGGCTGGAGAAAAGTTAGAGAAACAACATCTTGCAGGAATCCAGAGAACCAAAAAGTGCATACCTGTGGGAGTATTGCTCTTATCTCGACATACTGGATGTTATCCTTGTAGAGTTCCAGCAGCCCCTGATAGAAATAGGCCTTGAACACAGGTGCATAGCAGATGAGGTCAGAAGCAGTGAGAAAGGCATTTTCAAATTTTTTCCAAATAAAAGCCTGAGTTGGGTAGGCCACCTCTGGATCATCTGTCACCAGAGTCAGGTTCTTCAGCAAGCTAGAAAAAGATGGGGGTGGAAAAGGAAGCAGAACAGCTAAATTTGGGAGCCTATGACACAAGTTGTCCCTGTGTGCCCTGGAAACACAAAACATAATCCTTCCAATGCAGATTTGAGCTTCCACTGAAGGACAAACTGTATAAATGTGGAATTCTGACACACCACAATCTCCACCAGTGTTTTAAATGGAGTGCTCAACATGAGTGCCAAATGTGGCCTTGGTATCAGGCCCATGGGGCTCCCCATGGGTCAGACAGTTTGACGTTGGAGGAGCAGGGCAGCACTGTCACCCCTCCCTGCTGCCAAAATCCCAAGCCCCATGGCGTGGGTTGGAACCAAGCTATAACTCCTCCCCAACACAGCTAGATCAGGGCCTGGCCATGCCCCCTTCCCTCCACACTGCCAGGTTGGGGCTGCACCCCCTTCCCCTCTCAACCCCCCATGGGACCAGGCTATGCCCCTTTCTCTCCACCTGGCTAGGTTGGGGCTGGATCATGCACCCTTCCACCACATCTGGTCAGGTTGGGGCCTGGGTACACTCCCTCCTCTGACACAGTTGGGTCAGGCCCCCTTCTCCTTGGGGCTGGGCTGCCCTCTTTCCTCTGCACAGCTGGATGTGGTCCTGCTGCACCTGCCCTGGGCACTGGATTTGGTCCACTGGCCAGATCCAGCTCACATAGGGATTGAGCTCTACCCATCTGGCCTGACAGACAAAAAGGTTGAGCACCACTATTTTAGATGATCTAAAAGACGGGAAGGAACAGGAAAGGACGTGAACAATAGTACCTAGCACAATGGGAACCCACCTTTGTTAGGATATTTCTAGGCATTACCACAGTACAAAAAGTGACACCAATTACCAACTGAAGCAAGAGAAGAAATTACATCCCGCCTCCCAAGTTAAAATGTGGTTCTGATGCTAGTTAGCAGACTACTCTGGCAAACGCTGCCCTCCCTCCAGCATGGTCTACTTATTACAATTCAGTAAGGTAACCCCTGTCAGATACTAGTTTAGTACCAGCACAGTTATCTCCTCTGGTGTCTCTAATACATATTGAATACGCAGAACAAAATGTCTCTCTAGAGAGGAAAAAAATCTCTTATCTTATTCTACCAATCAAAAGATCATGATCTGCAGACAGCAACCAACTGGCATAACTCAGAATTCCTGTATATTTTTTACTGGTTTGGAAGGTTGTTTACTTTGCAGCACTTGCATAAGTCTCCTTAACAAAGACAGAAAGGACAGCAAGTAGTATTATCAAGTGGAGTTTGGTGGAAACAGATAGCAATTGCAAGATAATCAAGTTCACTGAGCAGCTGCAGGCAATTCTGTTTGAATGGACAATGAGTGGTTGCTGTATATTTATCTTTTGAACAGTTTAAATCTTTCATTTGGGGTGAAGACTTATAACTCCCCTTAATGTTTCAATTTGCCAGTTTGAACAATAATCTAGAAAAGTTTCAAACTGATGTATAAACTCAGAAGAGCAATGTAGCTGGTGAACAGCTTCATCCAGGAATGGACAATCTACTGAACTCAAAGTAAGGTGGAACTGAAGGGAAACTGAAATGAAAATAGCTGGAAACTTGGGAGCTGGTTGTCCTACCTATTGACTAAGGCTTAGTTTTGTGGAATATCAGAAACAAGGCAGGTTTGGCTAGAAGGACTAGGATGGAAGATCAACCAAGAATACCTTCCTGATAGGAGATGTTGTTTCTCTTTGATAACTGTGACTGCTCTTTGCAATATTTTGTGTTTGATGGGTTGCCTGGTGGCCTAGCAATAGTCCTCTGTTAAGTTTCAGGGGAGATTTGTGTTTTGTCTTGCTTTAAGAGTTTTTAGTGTACAATTAAAAATCCTTCTCCTACTGCTATAATATGCAATTACAAATATTATTACAAATAAGGAATGCTGGACCTGAAATGGGGTGACAATGAAATGGAGGCTACTCAGCAGACATTTTGCATGTTGTCTCTTAGTCTGTAGTTTCTCCTCACTTTGTTCATTTGTTCTACGGAATGCAAGGGGGTAGCTTTTTTTTTAGAGCAAAATCATATAGAAATAACAACATTTGTGGCACAGTAAGGATGAGATTTTAAATGCATAACAGTCAGGAAATTCAGAGTTAAGGTTTCCACAGCAACTTTAGCTCTGCCCTCTTGTGCATTACAATAGGGCCTTTCGTTCCATTATCACACAACACTGGGCAACGCCAGATACTATTCAGTAAACAATACAATAAAATGGAAAGGAACTGAACCATAACCAGGGAGGCACATGTGTAGTATTTTGTATTGCTGCGTGAGATGGCGTTTGGCATTTCAGACATGTTCTGGAGAGCACTCGGTGGTGACATTGTAGCATCACCCTAGAAACCAGGAATGCAAGAGCCAGAGGCATCTTTTAAGAGCTTATCTAACTGACAGAGTTCAGTTGGAGATTGGCCTCAAGCAGAGAGGGTGTGCTCCTCTTCTGCAAGGAGGGTGGAAAGATTTTGTGTGGGAAGAACTTGGAGCCAGTAGCTAGCCTCTAGGAAAGCAGATGCAAAGCTCCAATTTAAACCAACTCCTCCTTTCCCCTGTACCTCCAATACAGGCTGTGGGGCAGTTACTCTCCAAATGCAGACTGTCAGCAGAGAACACCTGCCCACAGAATGATTGAGGGGGCATCCAGGTCAAGAGCAGAAACACTGAAGGAAAACCACAGGGTGGATCAAACCATGTGACTCTATGTATGCTACTGCGCAGTTTCACTTTAGATAAGGACCAATGGGCAGTTTCATATCAGACTCATTTTTCCATAGGCTTTCCTGTTATCTACACACTCCTTCAGCCGTAAGTGTACAGGGTACACTCCTCTTCCCATTTTTATTTGGGGGAAGGACTTGACTCACACACAGATTTTCCTGCCTATATAAAACTTCGTGTTTATTTTAATCTATGCTCTTTCAGTGGAAAATAGCAATAAAATGCTATGAATCTACCCTTGCCCATGAGACATAAATCCTAACATTTCTTTTACAATGCCTCTTACCTTGAGACTGACTATTGATCCTTTTAACTGTGTAGATTTATTATATAATAGGGATCCCTCCTTAAAAAAGAGGAACCAGGAGGACAGCCTTTGCCAAGAAGGAAAGCTGGGGTCTGGGAGATGCAAATAAATACTTAGATTATTCTCCACAATGAGCTGCAGTCAGTGATCAGGCTCAGCTAGAAAGATCCCTGCATGTTAGTTCACATACGGTGTGTGATCATGGACTGGACGCTGCTATAGAGGGCAGAGCAAGGCAAAGCAAACAGGGCAGAGCAAACAGAGACCTGCAAAGCAGTTCTTAAAAGTCTCTTTCTGCTTGTTTTCTATTCTCCACCCTCAGCACTGCAGAGACAGAGGGCCTCCTGCTGGTGTGCTTAGCAATGTTATTAACATTTGTCACCCATGATTCGCTTTCTCTCAAATCCTCTCCCCAAGGGGACCCTGAGGTGGGAAAGGGAATTTGTGGCTATAGGTGCATAAGTGTTCATTTATAGTAAATGTTCTTGCCCAGGTCTTTTAAACTTGAAAGTCTATTGGTTGATTTCATGGATTGTTTCTCTTGTTAATTTCCAGCCTCTCCACTTCCTAGCTGGAAACTAGGTTAAAGGTGGAAGGGCATACACCCCTTGAAAACACGTTAACACTTCTTGCATTTGCTTAGCCTCGCCATCTTGTACATGATAAGAGATCCTGGCCCCTCCCCAGGTGCCATATGCCCTTGATACGCACTCGCAGCCACTCAAGCTATCCATCATTTCTTTCCCCTCACCCCCGACATCTGCTTTCTCTCAGCCTGTCAGTGCTCAGGGGCAATGCTTTGCAGTAGGAAAGAGGTAGCATGTGGTGCCCATGTTCCACAGACTGGGAGTGTTTCCAGAAACTGAAAGGCAGAAGAGATTGGGGCTCATTCCTGGCAAGAGACCAGTTTCCACACTACCAGAAACCCATCTCAGCCCCCAAATTAACACTCAGAGATTAGATCGAAATAGGAGAAGGTGCTCCATCAGTCTGGTGGCTGTCATTTTGTGCCTGGATATTATGTGGCAACAGTTTATTAAATCGTCTTGTAGTGCTGGATACAGCAAGTGAAAGGCAGCACACGCCAGGAGATTGGCCACGGCACTGGGACTCAAGAGACCTACATTCTGCTCTTGCCTCTGGCACTGACCTGCAGGATGACCTTTGGCAAGTCACTTCAGCTCCCTGTGCCTCTCTTTCCATCCTATTTAAGCTATAAAATTTGGGGCCAGGAACTGCCTCTCACTGCTTGTACTGCTTAGCATATTGAGGCCTTGATCTCACTTGGGGCAGCTAGGTAAGACATATTACAACACCAACAACAAAACAAAGGAGAAAGCAATGTTTCAGAAAAGTGTTCATGTCCTCAAATACAACCTGAAAGAGCCAAAACAAGCAAGTCTTTCATCTCCAAGGGAGCTTCCCTGAGGGTCCCTACCCTCATTCCTAGATATCATGGGTGTGAAACATGCAGCCCAAGGGCCAGATCTGTTCCATCTGGCCCACTGGTAGTCTGGTCAGCTACTGGAAGTTGCGGGCATGGTCTGCTGTAAAGTTTGGGGTCCCTGGACCCCAATTGACATGGTCAGCAGCAGCAGCCCCCCGACTTGTGCTACTGTGCAAATACAGTTCTGCACTGCTGCCTGAATGTGGCCCAACTGCAGTTTCTGCTGGGCCTATGGACCCAGCCCAGGAGAAGTCTCCATGGCCCAAATCCAGCCTGGGGAGAGTGACAACCAAATGAATACATGGGAGATTGGGTTGGTTCCTGAGAACACTGTAAAACAACTGGTGCAGCTGGCTGTGGTTTAGAAAACAGACAGATCTCTAAAGGTGATCCAGTGCAAAAATTTCATCCCGTGTGTTTTGCCTGCCTCCTAGCAGGGCAAAGGGGAACTAGTGCCATGGACCCTCTTCACCACTTCTGCTAGAGGCACCTTCTAGAAGGGATGAAGGCCAACAGGAACAGATTTCCTTCTGGAAATCCAACCCTGAACCCCAACCCGCTTCAGAGGGAGTAAAAAGAGGACTTCCTGATAAGGAACAGTTTCCCTCAGGAGATGTTGCTGGTGCTGAAACTACTGACAAGAAAGGCCAGGAGCCTTGCCTCAACCAGCTTAATCTTTTGCAGCTAACAAGGAGGGAGCCATCTGGGAAGCCAGTGCTGTTTAACCCACCCTTTGCTTTTATCAGAGGAGGAAGAGCTGCACTGCCCTTGACACTTGGCAGCCCCGCAGCCTGACAGGCTCCCAGAATCTTTAGTGCTCAGATGCTAGGTGTCTTCTATGTGGAAGTGACCCAAGAATTAAACAAATCCTCTTTAAATGCATTTGTGTATATTATGCCCCCAAAATCCCTACACCAAGAGAACATTATGGTTGCAAAGTCAAACACTGAAGGCTTAGGATATGCCAGACTTAAGGTTGTCTGTGCGACTGTGATTTGGTCCCTTGTATGTATGCATTTGGATACAGGCTTTAATTGTGTGACAACATACTGTTTCTTTAATAGCACCTCTGCTTCATTCAGTGCACAAGATGGATGGTGCTCACTACATGGATCGTTAGTCAGGGTTTCTTTTTATTCTCATCATTCAGTGTGTGACTCCATGCTTTATTTACTGCAGACCATCCCAATGCAGCTCTAAATATAGAATTATTCATTTTCTTGTGGCCTTTAGTGGGGTGTTTTGTCACATAATCACTGGCCCCTTTTGAGGGAGACAGGGCCTAATATACCCTTGACAGCCTTTCTTGAAAAGAAGGAGCCTGTTCCAGCTCACCTGTAAGTCACTGAGTGTGGCTAGGTGGCTTCTGAGCAGCTAATCAGCTAACAAGCACCTGGTCCTGATTAAAGACTACAAAGTCAGTTGTTTAGGCTTAGTGCTAGACAAAGCCCCTCGGGCAAGTAGCCTAAGAGGGATCTCTGAGATGGCTGTAGTCACCAGGAAGGTATCAAAGGGATGAAGGTTTGTGAGTAAAGGGCCTGGTTTTGGAGCTGATGGGCTTATTGACATAGGTAAACCTAGAATGTACCTTTATACTATGAAGCCAGGGTGAAAGCTTCCTTGTGTTTCTGCTGACTTTTCTGTGAATAAATAGATGCAGAAGGCACCTGAAATGCTGTGCCTAACTGCCAGGAAAGTGTACAAGTGAATGCATTCTCCCCATAGCATCTTTGATGTCCTTCAGAGACTAGGGAGTTCCGTTTCAAAGTAACCCAATGAAGGGAGGGGGTAGGGAGGTCTTTTTTCCTCTGAATACTTGGGGAATCCAGGCACAGAACAATTTGAAATGAAACTCTCAAAAGCACCATTTAGTTTTGGGTGTCCAATCTGAAAGCCCAGCAGCTGACATTTTTAAATGTACTGGCCTTCTTATCAGGGGTGCTGGTTATAGTCGTATTGATCTAAGGACAAAGGCAGACGAGGTTCTTTGGATAAATGTGATATCTTTTATTAGACCAACTAAATAGTTGGAAAAATTGTTCTTTATACTCTTTCAGGCCCAAGAACCCTTCTCCGGGTAGAAGGAGAGTCTCCCGGTGTTCATGTGCTCTCCGGGTGGAACAGAAGCTTAAGCCAATATGCAAAATGCAAGTCTGTGAAAATGCAAGTGTGTGGCAGAGAAGATTAGAGGGGATAGGAGTGAATAGGTGCAAGGTAGAATGTAGCTGGTAAAATGTACAGAGGTTACCTGCAGTTATCAGATGGCAAGCAGGTTATAATGTGCCTGGCTTTCTTATAGCACTTTGTATGTTCAGTGTATAGACCACAGTTATTACTGTGACTGCTCAGTGCTTCTGCACAGTGGATTCCACGGTCTCAAGCTGGGAGCCCCAAAAAGTGAGGCACATTTAATTAGTGACACCCTGCGAAAAATTTGGTTTAAGTAACTTGCCCAGCCTTGCACACTCTGTGAAAGGCAAGTGCTGAATCTTATTCTCTATAGTGGCATTCACGTGCCTTAACTATGAGATCCATCTTTCTCCTGCAGTCCTCTGTCTTGCATCATATTTCCCAACTTCTGTGCTCAGAAGGCAGGGTTTTCATAGGCTAGTCTACATTGCTGCCCAGTCGAGTCCCAGGCCCTACCCCAGCAGACCCTACACTGAATGAGGCATGGTTCCTACATTTAAATAGTAATATGGAATCCTTGCAACATATGCCCACAAGATAACTGTAGTAAGGTTGCAGAGGTAATCTTAATTCTGGCATTTCTTAGCTTTTTGAGTGGTTGACTCTTCAACCTCGATCTTCTCCTCGCACAGGTCTGCATGGGTGTAATGCTCTAGAAGCAGAACTGTCATGTTGCAGCTGCTAGAGGACACAGGTGGAGCAGTGACTTTATGAAACCTCCATCCTGCTACAAAACAATCACCCTTCACTCCAAAGGAAGCAAAGCATAACAGTGGTACAAAACTGCAAAATGTTTGCAAACGATGGCTCACATACCTGTGATCAAACTCTGTGATGTTGTGCAGCTGCTTCCGGTATGTCTCCAGCAACACCCACTTTGAGCAGTTGGGTGGCACTTTGCTGGGAGGGTGAGGCTTGGAAAACCTGAACCGAACTGTGCCCAAGAAGGTGAAGCAGATGTAGCAATCAGGGAGGTAGGTGGCATTGTTCACCAGCCAGTCTGCACTCAGGATTGCGTAGTCATGCAAGTGTAGGACTGCACCTGTGGAGAGGAAGGGCAAATTTAATGAGGAAGAGCGGCTGAAGGGAAAGGGAAGGAGGGTCAATGTGACTACAATTAAGTCTACCCATGCAGGGGGGCCTACAGGGTCTCAAAGACAGTCAGACCAGACCTCCCCCCAACAGCGAGACTCGAACCTGCCCTGCCTCCCCTGCAGTACGTGGAGATGGCACATTCCACATCAAACACAGGGCAGGCAGAGCGTGACAGCTCAGTGCAGGGGAGGGGAAATCAATAGGGACTTCTATGCTCTACTTCTCCACTGGGATGGAAAACACACTGAGTTATTAAAGGTCTTTCAGACACGCTTTGCTGTGAGAACTGGCTCAAACCCCACACATTTAAAGAGGAACTTTTGCATTAGCCAGCACTTTACGACACATGCTACTTAACAGACAGACCTGAATCTATGTGACTTTTGTTCCCATCTGAATTTAGCATCTACCCTGTAGCTCTCTGCTCTGAGTGACACCAAACCCTCAGCTGCCAACAGGCTGGGGAATTTTGGAATTGGAGCAGGATGTGTCCTTCCCTCTTATTTATCAAACCAATCCACATTTCTGTTTTATGTGCTGCCAGCCAGTGTTCCTTAGCTTGAACTCCTTTGCTATTGTCCATTAGGTTGGCAGTTGCCAGAACCTCATGAAGGCAGCCCAGGGATTGTAAGACTTGCTCTCCTTGCTCACCCAGTTCAAAGTATCCCTCTGTGTTATTAAAATGCACATTGGAAGGCTCCATTTCCTTTGTAGAGATTGTGTTTATAGTGTGGTGTTGTGTTTTTAGTATTACTGTATCTGCTGAATGAATCTCCTTCTAAAAAGATGCAGTGGGATCTGGATTTCTTTTCTGAATATATTAACTTGCATATCACATTAATTTGATGGAGTAATACTCTAAATCTCTTGAGTGTCAGGAGACTTCAGAAATGAAACAGTGCATTTAAAAAAGAGTACTTGGTTGTTAGGCTACACAATTGTAGATCAGGGGATCTGGGTTCTAGCCTAGGCTGTGATGCATAGTGTGTGACTAGACAAATCCCTTGAGACCAAATTTTTAAGAGGGTCTACCAGTTTTGCACACCTGTCTGAATGGTCTGCATTTTAGGTGCTGAGCAACTGCAGGTCCTGATTTTTAATAGATCTACAGTGGCTTAGCAAATTTGAAAAACTGGGCTATAGCAATCTAAAGTCACTGCCCAAAAATATTCGACAGTCCTTATGGGCCAGCAGCAGTACATGAAAGCCTGGGTTAACATTACAATGTTGCTCAAGATGCAGAAATTTCCAGATGCTCCAGTTAAGGTTGGGATTTCATTGTGCTTGGCATATGTACATATATATAGGTACAGTACTTTGCCCAAAGACTGCATGCTACAATCCTCACTGGGGGCACCCATATACATACATTGAGGTTGCTCTGATTAATTGAGTTGGCTGGAACGTGGTAATTACCATGCTCCAGCATCACATGCATCAGTGTCCCCATGCTGAAAAATGGTGGCGTGGACACTTTAACTAAAACACATTCAATGAGCTCATTCAGTGAGCTTTAGTTAAAGCTCCACCATTTTTCAGCACAGGGACGCTAATACATGTGACACTCTGGGCACTTTAATTAGAGAGGCTCTTGGAGCACGTGTGTAAATGCCCCAGGAGGCTACTAATGCTTGCTGAGTAATTTAAGAACCTTTTAGATGAATAAGTATGAAATCCTCCTATTTTTCCAAGTTTTGTGGTTTGTTTTTTTCTTTTTAAAGCATAGCTTCATTTCCTGATGTTTGATTCAGCAGTGAAAGGATAATGGCAACTTTGACATCTCGGTAATTTCTGTGGTGACCCATTATGAAGTCATAAGCCCTGGAGTCCGACTTCACTGCGGATACAGAGGAGGAAGCAGCTGGAGGTTTGGGAGATGGCTCTTAGTCATACAGTAATCTTGCACCACTCAGAGTAACGATTCAGAATGGCATGAGCAAAGGAGCTGTCATTTTATATAAAACTTTTTACATTTTCCTTATAGCAGCCCTCTGCCTTTCAGTCCAATAGCCATATTGACGGGGTTCTTATTAACACGCACAAAAAAAATCCACCCAAAAGGTAAATTTATTGCATGAGAGGCTAGTGTGTGCCCTGTGTGGTTTCAAAGGGAGAGTTTTCTATATCCTACTAAAGAAGGAAGCACCATTCCAGAATACCTCTCAGAAGATCAGAGAAAGAGGTAGCAGCATAGAAAGAGAAAACAGACAGTTCAGAGTCAAGGACCTGTGATTACAAATGCCTCAATCCCTTCCCTCCCCCACAGAACTGTCAAGGTCCCAGCAATTCACAGAGTGAGCAATGGCAAATGCCCTGCCAGTCAGACAGGATGGCTTAGGTTTCACATGGTCAAAAATATCCTCCCCACCACTCAGTGTATTGTTGAGGACTAGCTCTTAGTATGCCAACATGTTCCAGACAGCTTTCAAAACCAAATGTGTGAGATGACATTGGGCAAATGTTTGACACTCTTATACTGTGTTTCATCCCAAAGCACCACAAAGTGTGCACTGCATGGTACAATGAAACCACATCTAGCATAAAAAGTAGTTGCTGTACAGCATGCTGTACAGCATGCTGCACAACAGTGAAGGAAGGGGAAATTTTGGTCAAGGGCAGCAGCACAAACGCATGCTGTATTAGGTAGGGCATGTCTTTTGTGGGTGTGCAGAGCAGAACTCAAAGGTTTTAAAGATGCATATGAATGGTCTCAGGTATTTGAGGTTTTTGTGTCTGTTCATACTAATGAGTCTTCACCAGGAGTGCTGTATCCAATTTGAGACCCTCACTTCAAGACAGATGTGGACAAATTAGAGAATCCAACAGAGAGCAACAAATATGACTGGAATCTAGGAAACAATTCCTTATGAGGAAAGGCTAAAAGAATTGATTAATACAATATGGAAAAGAGGGAGGAAGGATTTGAAAACAGTTTTCAAATATCTGAAGGTATGTATATATCTGGCTATAAAGAGGATGGAGCTAGACAATCCTCCATGGCTAAAGAGCATAGGATAAGGAGCAGTCGTCTTAAACTGCAGCAAGGAAAATTTGGTTTGGATATCAGAAAGAACTTTATCGCTATGAAGGTAGTTAAGCATTGGAACAGGCTATTCATAGAGGCTGTAAATTAAAATCTCTATCCTTGGAACTTTTAAGAGCAAGTTAGATATAAATGTTTGACTGAGATGGTTTAGTCGGAGATGTTCCTGCCTTGAGCAAGGGGTTGGACTAAATGAGCTCTTGAGCTCCCTTCTAGCACTTCTTTTCTATAACTGTTATGCGGGGGTGTAGTGTTCAACCTCCAACCCATGGGTCAAGTGCAGCCTGCGGAGCCATGACATCTAGCCAGTGAGGCTCCTTCTAGTCGGGAAATATGGTGGCCAGGGAGCAGTGGCAGCTAAAACAACCACCTTCCCTTGCTGCCAAATTCCCAAACCCCAAGCCCTGCAGCAGGCCAGAGCTTGGCCTTGCCCCCTTCTCCCTAATGGGGCCAGATTGGGACAGCATTAAGTCTCCTTCCTGCTCCCCAGGGTCAGGCTGGGGCCAGGTCAAGCCCCCTTCCCCCCCCACAGGACTAGGTTGGGACCAGGTTAAGCCT
This sequence comes from Gavialis gangeticus, assembly GCF_001723915.1. Taxonomy (NCBI): domain Eukaryota; kingdom Metazoa; phylum Chordata; order Crocodylia; family Gavialidae; genus Gavialis; species Gavialis gangeticus. Next base: position 86,113,333 of record NW_017729022.1, read on the forward strand.
CTTTCCCCCCATCGGCTTGGGTCAGGGCCAGGATGCTCCCCACCCCACTCCACGTGGTTGGATGGGGCCCCACCTCAGGCACCACATTGGATCTGGCCAGATTCAGCCCACAGACAGACCAGGTATTGCCCATCCAGCCTGCTGGGTGAAAAGTTTGAGCATCACTAGTATAATACATACATTCCATAGACCACAGAAACCTACAGTCTCCAAAGGGCTAATAGACTAATATTGTGTGTAGTTACCTGTGTAAGGACATGTGAACAATAACATCATGTTCAGTTATATCACGTCCGTAACAATTATGCAATGAATTTAGACAAAGAGGCTCTCCTTAGTTCTGGATATGGGGATGAAAGGTTTACCATGTACAACTATACTGCAAGTCCACAAGTCTGGAAATCCTTACATACTAATCTAGTCTTTCCCTTCCCCAAGCTCAGAAGAGGCAGATCCTTCCAGGATCTTCACAGGACCTTGTCCTGGTCATTATGGTTTGGGTGCAGCGTGAGGGCCACATGGTCATATTTCTGCTCTCCACTGCTACTCCTGTTTGAGTGGAGAAAGCTCTCAAGGGAGAAAACAGGAACCCTACCTTTGGGCATGCGTTTCAAGATGCTGAACACTGTGCTTTGGTCAATGAGGCTTCTGGCCTTGAAGAAGTGCATGCTGGGTGGGAACTGTCCAGTACTGATGGCCTTGGCCACTTCCTTCTCCTTGAGGGTTATGAGCTTCTCATTGAGCTTCTGTTCCCAATTCCCAAGCACCAGGTTGCCACCTGTCCGGTGGGCATCCTCTTCCTCCATCAAGAAGTCCCGGTCCTTCCACAGTGGGAAGGAAAGGCAAAGAGAAACCAGACCGGTGACAAGCAGTAACAGCCATCTGGTTGGGCCAGCTGGAGACTTCATGTCAGGGACAAACCTGGAAGAATCAGAAGGGTGAGTGCAAACCAAAAATCCATATTTGAAAGTTGGCATGTTAAGTCTTTAATGGAACCAGTGGATCGTGTGTGTAGCCTTCCTGGCAAAGTACCCTTTCCTGTGAAACAGATCTGTCAAATAGCATACACGGCACTGATTTCTTCTTTATTCAAGAGGACAGTCAGTTCTAAGGTGTTCTGAACACAGAATTACTTTTGAGTAGTAGGATCTTGTATGATGTGTGAATGGGGTTGGTCAGTGTTGGAACAGGCTGACTATACATCATTCCATCTAGTGTCCTCAACACTAACAGGACAAGGTCTGTGGCAAAAGGCTGGGTCTGTAGGCAGAGGTTAGGGAGATCAGAGCACTGTGCTTTTGAGCCAGCCCAGGGGTTAAAGGACAGGTGATTCAAAGTGCTGGTGAGCCAATAAGTAGGTCAGGATATATGTGCAGAGCAACTGAAGGAGACAAGTCCATTGTAAGATGAGATACCCAGAGCTTCAGAACCTCCTGTTCTGCTACCATATGGCCCAGAAGAGACTCTGCTGATCCCACTGCTGATGTATTCTAGCTGCTAAAAGGGGTAGTGCCAAGGGGCTTCATATAAAGCCCATAGTACAATATTATCCTGTTCACAGCAGAAATCAGCATGGGGTGCTTGGCTACCGGCACCATAAGGGGTAGTAGGAAATGGAGAGGGGAGAATGTGGTGAGTAGTGCTGTCCATAACTAGGAGTTTTGCCCTAGGTCTAGGCATTCTGAGGCATCCAGACTGACTGACTCTTTTTGTAATGGGTCTTTCTTTATAGTGGGTGTATGTGGGCAGTAGATGGGGAAGGATGCTGACCTAAGAACTTTCCCAGACCCAAAAATTTCCGTGGGTGGCAATGATAATAGAAATACATAGGTCAGAGAAGCCAGACCCCTGCAAATGAAAGAATTCTACCCTTCCCAAAAGAGCACTGCTGCAATACAATCTCCTAACAATGGGCTTCAGTCTGGAGGATCACTGATCATGGCAGACCAACTCCCGCTTGAGAGAGGCTCAGGGTTGTAAGGTGGTTCCCTCTGTACATGATGTCGGCATACATACACACTTGCAGCTTCAGCCCTTTTCCCAGTCCCCCCCTGACTGCAGCTCCACAAGCCCCTCTCCACCTATGTCCTATCAAGCTCCCAGCCAAGGCTCTGGCCAGCAGCATCATAGAATTTGAGGTGCAACTCGACTCCGAAAAGAGAAAATTACACACCAACCCAAGACTAGTGTGGCTGTGAGCCGAGAGCTTGGGGGAGGGGGGGGAAGGGAGGGGGAAAGGGGGAGAAGCTGCTGTAAAAGATCTCACAACAGCCCTGCTAGAGACCAAAGCACTTACAGTTGATTTTTCTCTTCTTTGTGTCCCGAGTTCATCCAGCTGCAACTAGGGCAGCAGGTGCTAGTCACCTCTCTTGCAAGCAGCAACTGTCACCAGCCATAGAGAGGGAGAGAGGTTTGACTGGGCAGGCACAGCAAAACAGCCAGCAAAACAAGGAGCAAACCAGCCCAACCACTAGACAGCTTCACTTCCTGTATTGGTTTCACTTCATTCAGCTTTATTTATCACTCCTTTGTTCCTATGGCTTCATAAATATATAAGGGTGGGGGGGAGAGGAGGTTGAGAGAAAGAGAAACTAAGGGAATGTCAGAACCAGAAAGCCCTGGCAGGCCAGGTGAAGGGGCTGAGGTAACAATAGGCTGACTTAGCAGGAGGAAATTCCAGAGCAGCATGGAGGATGGGGAATAGAGACTGAGAGCAGCAGGACTGCATACAAAAACATCCCCACATCTCCTCCACACAGGATAAAGAATACCAAAGGAAGAGGTTTGCTGTGATTTTTAACCCGTTCACTGCCCTTTTGGGAGGAATCCTTGTCACCTCGATGTAACTGTCACCCATCCATAATCTGACACGGATACACAGATGATAAGGCACGCTGGAGGAATTGGTTGAGTCTGGGCTCTCTGATCTGTTTGGCTTTCCCACTCTTGGGGCCCACCCAAACTGCAGAGAAAAGCACGTCAGCTGAGCTATTTTAACACATGGCAGGGTCATGCAATTTTAAGCACGCACTGGTTTGGCTAGCAAGTGCTGTGTAAAAAACCAAAAAAAAACGTACAAAAGCTCCCTCACTAGTCCTTTTTAAATATAGCTTTAACTGGTTTTACCCAATCCACAATGAGTGAGCAAAAGAAGCCAAAGTCAATAGAATTATAGCTGGGGTGAAGCCAGCAGACTCCTAGCAGAGTTGAATTTAGGGCATGCCTTCTCTCATGTATGTAAGTCAGGAGTCACTCTGGCCAGCTCCTGTACCAATGTAACTCCATGTAGAAAAAAAAAATTGTGACAACTATTGTAGCTTTCAG
>NW_017729022.1:86121656-86138195 GCF_001723915.1 Gavialis gangeticus
GTGAAGAAGTTAAGAAAATATTTAACTGTTTTCAGATAACTTCACTTTATAACACAAGTACCTTGAGGCAGGGAGAAAAGATTGTCTTGAGGTTAAAGTTGGTGACTGGATATAAGCTGCTCTGAGCTTTGTCCCTAGCCCTTTCAGGTTTTCATCTTGGATGATTAAATATGCCTAATTGTGTCTTAAATATATTAAAAGACTAGTTTTACCAAAAACTTTTACCTTCATTAAAAATAAAATAAATTATAACAATTTTGATCAAAATCAATGTGTTGCAAAAAAATTAAAACTCTTGATGGTTCCTGAATAATCACACACGCATACTAAAATACACAAGGCTATTTGTCACTGGGAGGGGGGGAACCTTCCAGTTTGCAATGTTTCAGCAAGCTCTAGATCAGAATCAGGCAGTAGTGTTTAAACATGGTAGCCTGCACCACTGCTGTGTCTTCAGTACTAGTATGGGTGGGAGATGTGAAAGTTCAAACTGGACCAAACCAGTACCTCTTTATCAGACATGCTTCCTCCCCCTCTGCTACCACAACACTGATGATGATGGCCTAGGAGGCCCCTACTAGTCCTGTGTTTACCTGTCATCAATCCAGTCCCCAGCACTGGGCTTTTCTCTGTGGCCATAGCAGACAGGACTAGGAGAAATGGCCTCAAGCTGCAACAGAGGAAGTTTAGGTCATGAGTTCTCAACCCCCGGCCCACAAGCCAGAACCAGTCTATGGGGATCACCAAAGGTCCTGAAATTTAACGAGAAGGAGAAACAGTGGCAATTAATGCTGCCACTGCTCCCCCATTATCAAATTTCCAAGCCTCAAGGGCCAGATGACATGACCCCATCCATGCATGGGGGCCCTGTGCTTGGGAACCCCAGGCATGGACAGATACTTGGCTAGGATGGTTTAGTCAGGGATGATCCTGCCTTGAGCAGAGGTGGGGACTAGATGATCTTGCGAGGGCTCTTGCAACCGTACTTTCCTATGATCAGTACTTTTGAACCTGATTCATCCTTGTTTTCAATCCTAGCTGAAGGACCACATGTGGAGGGTATCCAGGACCTAGTCCTGACAGCCATTTAGATATGGTAGGACTGTAAGTACTATCTATAATGCTGCTGCTATAGGAGAGAAACCAACGGCCTGGTGCATACAACTTCCTACACTGAAAGTAAAAGGAGATGTAAATACATAGTGTTCCACAGCAACTATTAGTTAATTAAAAGCAACCCAAGGATCAAGGCATAAAGTGTATGAGGAGCAGTAGTGTAGGGATGTGGCCAGAGGACAGGGACAGTGGCAACTTCTGGCAGCAGCCCTCTTTTGTACACTCTCCACCTGAAGTCAGCACCTCGGGCAGTTGCTCCAGTCACCCCACCCTAGTTACACCACTGATGAGACGGGACTGAAGAGAAATGCTGTGGAGTAGAAAAGAAGGTTTAGGAGAACAAGTACTCTGGCTATAAACAGCTTCAGGGGAACAATAAATGGGAGAAAGGAATTACTCTAATTATCTGAAAGTAGTAAAGCAAAGAGCAACAGCCTACAGCTGGAACCATAAAACCAAATTCAGGTGAGGCATTACAGAAAATGTCCTTGCAGTGAGAAATGAGGCACTAGAGACAGACTCCAAAGAAGAGTTTTTGAGATACCACTAATACAAATGCCCAGTCTCTTACCTGCTATCCACAGGCAGAATTTGGCATTTGACAAACACCAGAGATAAGAGTCATATCCTTGGGAAAATCCCAGTTGCTTTACTTACTACAGGCAATCAGAGCTCTGTTTTTAGGCCTCATTGGGAAGCCAGGCATGTTCTTGTATAATACAGAAGATCAATATGGATTATGTAAGCAGTCTTTTTTTAAACCCAAGCATCTCTAATCCAGTTGTAATCCTTTGTGAAAAGTGGGTAGTATTGATTCTGGCTATGTAAAATACCACTCATGTAGACATACCTGAGCTAATTTACCTAGTGTGGGTACAGCTGGCAGTGTAGCTGTAGCAGTAGCATAGAATCATAGAGTGAGGTTGGAAGGAACCTCAGGAGATCGTCTAGTCCACCCCCCTGCTCAAAATAGGAGCATCCCCAACTAGTTCAGGCCCTCAAAGCACGCTATTAGCTCTGCTTCTCAGATAAGTCTTTCAGGCAAGGACTGAGCCCTATCCTGCCATAGATACCCTGCTAGCAGTACTTGAGCCAGCTAATTTAAAGTTTGGGCAGGTAAGTTTATACAAGTGACGGTCGCACCTTTGACTGCTATGTAGACATACCTTCCAAAACCATATTTGGCCCCCTTCCCTGTTGCACAGTAGAGTCTTATGAAGCTTTAAATAGCCAGTCATTGCAGTGTAGTCCTCTCAGTGAAGTACCTTTCCCTCGGTGTCACCCCATATGCTGGCCTGACAGAGCCAGTTCTTGGCTTTGCTTTATTCTTTAGAATATCCTGCAAGGTCTCTCTCTCATCTCCAACCTTCTCTTACACAACCAACTTAGTGTAGCACAGCTCAGCCTGACAGCGTTGCACCACACAGCCTGCAGTGATCATCTGTGGCATACTTTTCTGGCTTATGGGACAATGCAGAAGTATGCTAGTGAAAATCAAGCCAGTGCTTGCAACATGAGCCAGTAGCAACCCTACTGTATTTCCTGTATGGACAACATGTTCTTTCTAATCCATTTCTGAAAGCAGTTGTGCTAACCTACATTTTCAAAAGGAATTTAACTTTCTGATACTGCAAAAGGTTACCGTGCATTTTGACTGCTTGGCCTTTTAAAAACATCCTTGAATCAAAACATAGGGGCGCTCTGTTGATGCTGGTTTGAGCAAATGAATGAGTTGGGAGACTAATGTTCTAGTCCTGGGTCTGTCACTGATATGCTATGTGACCTTGGGCACATTACTTAACCTCTCTGCTCTAGCTTCCTCCTCTGTAAAGTGGGAAGGCTTATTGATCTGCTCTACTAGACAGGGGCACTGTGAATGTTGCTAAGCTGTATAACAGTTTTGCTAAGAAACCTCAGTCATGGAGCAGGAGCCCACTATGTCAGGTGCTGCACAGATACGGAACAAACAGAGTTTACAATCTAGAATTAGTTAGCAAATTCTGTAAAAACACCTTGAATAAGTAAATAGTGTCAGCAAGTGCTCAGCACTACCATGTATTTTTAAAGAAGGACTGGCCTAGGACACTTGGAATGATTAAAGCATCCCCACTGGCTGGGTAAATAACCTATGCTTTTGGCTGGCTGGGCACAATGTTTATTTGTGTCCAGCCAGGCAAAAATATCAGCCATTTACCAGACAAGCAAAGAGGTCAGTGGAAATCTGCAGTAGGGAGGTGGCAGGTCTGCTGTAGCCTGGGCTTGCAGTGTATAGCATCCTGGTCTGCACCCCCACCAGTTTGCCCCCTGAGATACTCCATCTATGCACATAAACTCACCCTCCAGCTGCCCTTTCAGCTATCCCCAGCTGCTGCTGTACCCACCTGATGACATTAAAAAAAAACAGAAATCTTGGAGCTACAAGGACTGGAATCTGGTAATGGAGAGCAAGGGAAGGAGCTAAGCTCCCAGGTTAACAATTAATCAGACAGAGAGGAAAGCTACTGCTTTGTAATCATTGCCTGACTCCCAAGTATAATAGCTGTGAATTCCTGTGACCACCATCTGAGACAAGGTGCTTTGGGCTATTCCGAGGGTGCTGGGGAAAATTCAAATCAGCCGTGCTCATGCAGCAAGTCTGCAAGCTCCATGCTCCCTGCAGCAGATCAGTGTTAGCACTGCGTAACAAGTGGAATCAGCCATCCTCGCCAGCAGCAGCCAGGCTGTCATTGTGCTTCTCCTGAGCCCTGCTTTCATTTCAAGTCAGTCAGTCAAACTGCACGGTTCCCTTCCTCCATGGCTATTCTTTGCTTCTGCAACCCCAGCCTTGGAGCTACAGAAATAGAAAGGACAAAACAAGGAAAAGCAGGATACATGAATACTGAGCCATGGAGGGCCCAGCTTTGCAAAGTGCTGAATGCCCTCCATTCTCAGGAAGTGAGGGTCCTTGGCACTCTGGAGTAGCAGCTCTGCTCCATGCAGGACCAGGTCCCAACCTGTTTCCAAGGCTTCTGCATGAGGCGCCTAAAGAACATTAGCAGGGCCTCAAGTTAATTATTTGTCTTCTCTTGCTGAGCTAGTCTTGCTTGGGCAGTAAAAAGAATGCAAATGGGTTAACAGACCATGTTTAGCACCACCTGCACTTAGATACATCCAGGGTGACCAAGCATCACTTTCCTGTTCAAGGTCTTACTCCAGGGAAGGAGAAAACCAGTGAATTCTCTACTATCCGTGGGGGAATTTGTCCTGCTAGTTGTCACACCACGGCCTGTATTCTTCCTCCCTAGTTGGCCTCTCCCTTTCCAAATAGGCATTTATCCTTCTTAGAGCTTATGCTAGATATATTGTAGCTTTGTAAAAGCTGAATGATTCTGAGGGGTCTCTTCCTGAATTTTACTCGCTTTTATGCTGCAGCTTTATCCTCCACATGAGATGGGAAGCAAGAGTGAAGAAGAAGCTTGAGTCCAGTCCACATGATAAAATTAACTGTGCTGGGGAGGGAGAGAGTCCAAAGTTACATCATGATCATAATTTCATAGTTTCATAGTTGGTAGGGTCGGAAGGGACCTGAGCAGATCATCAAGTCCAACCTCTGCCATGGACAGGAAAAAGTACTGGGGTCAAATGACCCCAGCAAGGTGTTCATCTAGCCTCCTCTTAAAGACCCCCAGGGTAGGAGCCAGCACCACTTTGCCTGGAAGTTGGTTCCAGATCCTAGCCGCCCTGACCGTGAAGTAGCGCCTCCTGATGTCTAGTCTGAATCTACCCTCTTCCAGCTTGTGACTGTTATTCCTGGTCACTCCTGTAGTGCTCGGGGGAACAGGGACTCCCCCAATGCCTGCTGGTCCCCTCTAACTAGTTTGTAAATGGCCACTAGATCCCCTCTCAGCCTTCTCTTGTGGAGGCTGAACAGGTTCAGGTCCCGTAGCCTCTCCTCATAGGGCCTGCCCTGCTGCCCCCTGATCATGTGAGTGGCCCTCCTCTGGACCCTCTCCATGCTGTCCACATCCCTCTTGAAGTGCGGCGCCCAGAACTGGACGCAGTACTCCAACTGCGGCCTGACCAGTGCCGCATAGAGGGGGAGGATCACCTCTTTGGACCTGCTCGAGATGCATCTGTGGATGCATGACAAGGTGCGGTTGGCCTTCCTGACTGCATCCCCACACTGCCGGCCCATGTTCATCTTGGCATCAATGATGACTCCAAGATCCTTTTCTGCCTCTGCACTGACAAGAAGGGAGTTCCCCAGCCTGTAGGTATGGTGCTGGTTCTTCCTCCCCAGGTGCAGCACCTTGCACTTGTCAGTGTTGAATCCCATCCTATTCTCATCCGCCCACCCTTGTAACCTGTCTAGGTCCGATTGTAGCCTGCTTCTTCCTTCTAGTGTGCCCACGTCCCCCCACATCTTAGTGTCATCAGCAAATTTGAACAGGGTGCTTTTTATCCCCTCGTCCAAGTCACTGATGAAGATGTTGAACAGTGTGGGCCTGAGGACCGAGCCCTGGGGGACCCCACTGCCCACATCCCTCCAAGTCGAAAATGACCCGTCCACCACCACTCTCCGGGTGCGGCCCTCCAGCCAGTTGGTGACCCATTTGACTGCATAGGTGTTGACATCACAGTTCCCCAGGTTTTAATGAGAACGGGGTGAGAGACAGTGTCAGAGGCCTTCTGAAAGTCCGGGAAGACTATGTCCACTGCTACCCCTGAGTCTAAGGATTTGGTGACCTGGTCATACAAGGCCACCAGGTTGGTCTGACAGGACCTGCCGCTAATGAACCCATGTTGGTTGCCCCTAAGCATAATCTCCCCTGCTGGCCCCTCGTGGACATGCGCCAGGATAATTCTCTCAAAAAGCTTACCCAGGATCGAGGTAAGACTAACTGGCCTATAGTTTCCTGGGTCCACCTTCCTCCCGTTTTTGAAGATGGCAACCACATTGGCCCTTTTCCAGTCCTCTGGCACCACACCAGAGCACCACGAGTGCTCGTAAAGCCGTGCCAGGGGTCCCGTAATGACCTCAGCCAATTCCCTCAGCACTCTGGGGTGGAGATGTCCAGACCAGCTGATTTAAATACATCCAGTCCCTCCAGAAGTTCCCTAACTAGATGCTCATTGACCCTTGTCCTGGGTGCACCTCCCCTGGGGCCTGCTGGGGTCCCGAGTGAGGTGGGGGGGGTGACCCGGTCCCTCTTCAGAAAAATGGAAATGCTCAATTAGGTTAGCCTTCTGATGTGTGTGGTGACATGATGTGAATAGACACTGGATATGTTTATGCTGTAGCTTGTGTAAATGTACCTGGCTCTATACTAGGTCAGGGACTGCAAGCACTAGTGTAACTGAAGGGAGGGCTACTGGGCAAAAATAGCTGCCAGGCTGGCTGCACTACCAGCAGCACCAGTGCTGCTCCATGCATCACTGCTGCCTGGGACACAGAGCTGCCCTGTTATGCCTTTTACAGCAAGCAGGGTAACTGTGGCAGGCTAGGGCTTCATACAGACTAATTGCCCAAGTATTTCCCCACCTTCTTGGGTGGGTTTTGCAAGCAGAGCAATGGTACTAACTAATGTACTTTAGCAAGCTACTTTAAAAGTCATTGCTCTGCTATTGACGCAGCAATGCAGCTTCATCTGCTTTGCAACCATGATGCTGTTTTGTAAACAACCACAGATGCAGCAGTCATCACACTGTAGATGTACCCACTGTACAGCTGTCTAGCTGTTTTATGTGACTTGCAAAATGGAGTTCCTAACCTCTCAGGATCATTGTGATCAATGAATGTTGACAGACAGCTTTTTGCAAAAGTAGAGCTGTGAATCCCAGCAGCGGTAGTAATATTCTCTGTCTCTTTCTTTTTCACCCTCTCCACCCAAACGCTGGGTAGTTTCAGATCCTTTTTCTTCACTTCTTGTTAGGTTGTGCTAATATGCAGTGCAGAGGGCACGTATACACTGCCTCAGGATCACGCGATGCATGTGTAAAACCTAGAAACAGATGTGATGTAGCTGCCTTTGAGCTCATCCCTTACATTTATCTCCAGTGGCACCTCAAGGCTATGATTTTGCCTTTCAGCTTTTCCCATCTTTGCTACCATCAGGTGCAGCATTAGCATGCACAGAAAACCAAGCTTCCCCTGGTGTGTTAGCAGCCACCACGTTGTCTAATCTTTATCAAAGCAGGCATAGATGTGAGACAAGGAAATCTGATACAAGGCCCACACTAGTGGTCCCTCCCATTTACAGCAGCAATAATATTTTTAAGGAAAACATTTTAAGGAGTATACAAGACTCATCAGTCTTTCAACAGTGTTTTGTTCTGCTTGCATGGCTGGGAACCACCTACATCATAACCAACATCAATATGGCATAGTTACCCTTGGGCCTAGGCATGCATGCAACACAAAACTATAAGATGCACAACCATATAATGCACCAGTTATAGCAGGTACACTTTATAGACAGAACGGTACACATACACACAAAAAAATCTTTCTTAAACACTAGATGCAAATCCTCCTTGGACATGTATGTATTATAGATTTGGTTTGGTTTGTTTGAAAGCAAGTTCTTCTTGACTGTTTCCACCCCTAGAAAAGGAAGGGCTGGATGTTACTGACACAGATAGAAATGCAGTTTTATCTGCTTTGCAATTGTGAGGTTGTTTTGTGAAGTTTCACTACCAGGAAGTAGGATTCTGCCAAAGTGAAGCAAATGAATGCATAAACTGCCTGTGCTTTAAAAATAACACTGTTTGAACAGACCTGATACCACTTTATACCAATGCAACTAACTCTAATGACTTTAGCAGAGATTTGCCTGATTTACACTGGTGCAAATTGGACCAGAAACAGGTGCATCCTGTAAGTCAGAGGTGGGCAATTATTTGGACATAAAAGAGTTTTGGTGAGCTGTCACAGATCAGGTCAGCATCAGTAACGCTGTCCCCCATGCCCCGGCAAAACAGCTCACCAAAACTCCCTAAGTGGCTCTGTCCCACACTCGGCCGAGCAGTTGGGATGGGACCAAGGGTGGAGAACAGCATCCAGGAACAGGATGAACAGGCAGAGCTGGGGCTGGGATTGTGGGGCGGTGACAGCACAGAGCTGGAGCCATGGCAAAGCCACAATCTGCTCCCCACACACCCCTGCAATTGGCACCAGTTCTATGGGCAGAGGTGTGTGGGAGGTGGATCATGGCTCTGCCCCAGCCTCAGCCCTATGCTGTCACTGCCTCATGATCCCACCCCATGATCCTGGCCTCCCCCTCCTGTCCCGCTCCCGAACGCTGCTCCCCACCCATGCATAGCCCCATCCCATCCACCCTGCTGCATGCCCTGCCTGTGCAGGTCTGCCCCTAGTGGATAGGCAGGCTACAGTGCCTGGGCAGTGGGGCTGGGTCCAGCGGTGGCAGCAGCCAGAAGGAGCCACTGCTGCCAGGAAGTGAGTGCAGCTACTGCGCCACTCCAGCCCTGCTGTGTGTGGGGGTGGCTCACAACCTAGGCTGCCAGCTGGGCTCAGTGGCTCAAAATCTAGGCTGTCAGCTGGGCCACATGCACCACAACCTAGGCTGCCAGCTGGGCTCAGTGTGACCAAAGGACCTGCCATGAGCCAGACAAAATCCTTCGGTGGGCCAGATTCAGCCCACTCTTGCTCTAAATAGTATTCAGGCCTCACTCCAGGTGCCAAAGGGTACCAGCAATGACAGGAGTACTTGATTAGCAACACTCATGAAAATTCACCAGTAGCCTTGCTAGAGTCTCCTTTTCTCTTCCTCAGCACTAAGATGAAGATTTTTTCAAAACACATTGATAAGGCAAAATGCATAGCTTGTGTAGTGCATTCAAAGACTTTGGTCTAGAAGTTTCCAGACTAAATGATTGCCACAACAGGAACTTTTTAGGACTGGGAAGGTCAGGTTTAACATGCCTACAACAAACCAAAAGCAGTCCTAAAGACTACATAGATGAAGATGGACCACTGCATATTGGAGCCTGCAGCCCCCACTAGCAACACCAATACCTGGAGAAAGAGTATGGTTTGGGGTAACACAACAGACTCCATCCAGCCTTCAGGCCTGTTCTAGCCACCCTAAAATCATCACTTGGTTCAGTGAAGAAATGCCCTAATAGCTAAGCAGAGTGACCTTTACCAGTCAGGGTACCCCTTTGTGCTCCAAGCCCACCAAGCTCCCTAGCAGCTTATCAATTCCTATACATGTAACAGAAGTTAATCATTGAAGTTGGAGGAAGCACACTTAAAAAATCAACATTTGCTATACTGAGCAGCCAGAACAAGGCTGGCTTATTGAAATTACCTTGTAATTAAAACATAATAAAAACTGGCATTTATTGATGAGTTATATTATCCTTGTCTAAAACCATTTAAACAAATTAAACCCCATCTCAGTGTTTTCCTATAGTGTTAGACACGCTAAGGCATGAGCAACATCAATAACGTTAGCTACATTGCCTCTTTGTTATTGAAAAAGGAAAGCTTTGCTTGGCATAGCTTTAGCCAATAAAATGGCACCTACTGGCCTATGGCAGAGCCCCTGCTGGTGAGCCCCAAAAGATATTACCACGGTACTTGCATGGACCTATAAAGCATGCTCCTAAGAACATTGCTGTCCCACCCCAGGGGACCTGGCCAAGGTATTTGCATAAGTCGATGGAAATATATGTCCCAGAAACCACTGTTAGGACCCCTGGCACCCAGCAGGTGATGCTTCCAGGGTACTTGCATAGCCATATCCCAGCACATGCTTCAAGATAACTCTAACCTGACCCCCTTTCATACACATCACAGCCCCTATAAGGGCAGGCACATGAGGAACTCTATAGGAGCATGCCCTAGTATCTGCCCCAGAGAGTGCAGACAAGGCTAGGGCCCCTGTCCCAGGTGGATTGTTCTCTGGTTGTTTTGTGATGGTTACAAACCTGTAAGGCAGAAAGAGTAATAGGCCCTGAGCTCCTTTCTTCCTTCTCCCAGCTGCTTCTGTCTCTCTCTCAGGCCTCACAACAGCTGAGCAGATAAACAAGTCACCACCTGCTCCCACCTCTAGTCCCACCCCTCTGAATCTGATATGTCTCCACCCCATGCCCAAAGCTCTGCCCTTTCCCCTGTACTCTCCTAAGGCACAGTTCCTTGTAACAGCAGCTGCTCACTTGCCCTCCCCATTACTGAAACCAGAAGCACTTTCTGAAGAAGTAATAGGGAATGTCTGTCGTTGTAGGAAGCAGACATCTGGAAGCCAAACTTAGTTTGTGCCCAAACTAAGAAAATCCTGTTTTGCAATACCAGAACAAATTCTGAACTGCCTGGCATTTCTGCCCTGTCTGCCTGCATAACTGGGCAAGAAGGTTAATGCTATGTGTGGGCAAAAGATTGAAGCTAAAGCAGGAGGGGGGAGTATGGAGCACAGTATGGAAACAGAGGTACCCAGTTCACTATAGAGCTGGTAGTGTTTAGCCAGCATTGTAAAGCACTGAATCCTGCAGCTGATAAATTGTACAAAAAAGGATAAGTATATGATTATTATTTATACTTACAACTTTTCTTCTTCTTCTCTCATAACCATGCATTTACATTTCACACTGTGGATATTCTTGTCTCTTTCTGAATCCTGCTAAACTCTTGGCCACAATTATACCTTGATGCAGCAAGGCTACTTCCACTGGCTAACTATGAATTCTCAGTGCCCACGAGTTCTTTTTAGCTTCCCCTCACCTTATGTTTAGCAGACAGGAATAATTTTGTTGTGGTGTAGATAAAGCAATGTACAACATGGACAAGACAGACTGGGAGTTTCTGTTCTGTTTGTCTTGGAATACAAGAGCAAGAGAATGTTCCATGTAATTAAAAGGAGGATGTTTAAAATTGATAAAAGGAAATACTTTTTCTCATTACATTGTTCCCTCACTGTTGGAGGAAGTCCTTGAGGACAAGATTTAAAACTGATTAGACATATATATGGCTATCAAGAATAGCCAGAGTATCATCATTAATAACCATAAGGAACATTGAAGTGATGTTAAATCTCATGCATTAAGAGCTTAAGCCAGTTTCTAACGGGGGTAGATCAGGCTAAGGCCATGTGGGTATCAGGTTATTCTATGCCTGCTTACAGTAAGGATCTTGCCCTTTCCTTTGAAATAGTTCATGCTGGTCATTGGTGGAAGCAAGAGCCTGGCGTGGTCTAACCTAGAGTCTGGCCATTCCTGTGCTACTGCAATGGAGGGACAGGTTCATGCATATTCGGTTTATACATTTAAATAAAAACATATGAATTGCTATACTGAGTTAGACCAACAGCCCACTTATCCCAAAACTCTGTCTGTGACAGTGGCTGACATCAGATGCTTTGGAAGAAGGTGTAAGAAAGTATGCCATAGGCAGTTATAAGATAACCTTCCAACATGAAGAAATATCCTCTTAACCCACAAATGTCAGAATCAGAATTAAGCTTTCACCAGTCTTGTATATATTTTAACATGTGCTTTTTTGATTGTATGTATTTGTGTTATGTATACAAATATTAAATCCCTTTTTGAGTCCAGTTAAACTCTTGGCCTTCATCGCATCACATGCATGTTTAGTTAAATCCATGCAACCCTGGTAAAGGTTGCAGAGGGGAAAGAAAGTTTAAAAATTATCTTGCAGAATGTTATGACTTAAAGCATGATACATAGGGAAGAAAGAACCTAACAAAGTTTCAGATCTCACTCTGAGTTTCGGGAGCTGCAAGGTACAAAAACATCATTTTAATAGTAAATTGAGGAAATGTACTTTGGAGCGGCTAAGGGACAAACATGGAATCCTACGAGTCCCTTTTTTACAGACTCCGGACCTTGTTGTTCAGGACACTTAGCACGTGCTTTATCTGAGACTGGAGTGTAGTAAGCACTACCATGCTGTATTAAAAGTTAAAATATAGTTTAAGCAGTTGCATGGTGATGCTTGCTAGTTTCAACCTGCTCTGGACAAGGCTGGAACTGGATGTGCCTCCTCCTCCCTCACACTCCCCCACCAACACTGACCCTGGCAGCAGGCAACACAACTTGCACATCCACCTGTGAGGACATGCAACCCCCACCCAGACCTGGCGCCTTCCCCACTGTGTGCCCAGCACTGCTAAGCCTGGGAGTGCCTGTCCCTGGCATGCTGAGACAAGCCAGGTCTCAGTAGAAGGAGTCACAGGGAGTCAAACCAAGGAGAAGGTGCCACTTCTGCAGCTGGATCCAGGGGGCAAGCCTGCTGTTGGCAGTCTTGAACAGGCTCCAGTGCAGTGCTGGGGCTGGGACCAACAATCAGCTGACTGTCAGTCCCTGGGGTTGGGACCAACAAGTAGCTGATTGTCTAATTATACATCTACTTATTAATGTTCTGGTAGCACCAAAAGACTCATCCCTGCAAAGTCTGCAAAGGAAACAAAAGGCAAGGAGTGGGGGAAAGGGAAACATAAAATATACGCAAAGTGATGAGAGTGATTATTGGGGTTAATGCTATTACATATATCACATATACACTATAGTATACTTGTGTGTAGTCTATACCAAGACACGCCACTTATCTACCATTAATTTTGCACCCCTTGCCTGCTTACTAATGTGAATTTCTTTTACCTAATGTCTATTTTCTGTTTATTTTGTCATGTTGCCTCCCCCACCCCAAATATAATGTTTCAGTTTCTGCCAAGCAATGCAACTGCATTAGCCACTTATAAAACACTCGCTTCCCCACTGGGCAGGCTCTCTTCAGAACACAAGACTAGAGATGGCAAGCATATCAGCTCCAGAGAGATTTCTCTCACTCCAGTTAGTGGTACTCCCTGAGCTTTGCTGATGAAAGGCACAGATGTGTCTGCAAAGAAGCAGCTCTCAGTGCCTGCCCTGTTCCCCAGAGCCCTCTTCAGCCAGTTTGATGTCTAAGTGGAAGGGAAGAAAATAAGCTGACAGTAGGGTTACCACCCAGATGATTTTCTGAATTGATTAGCTGCTTTTTCACAGATCCTGTGGCCTTACAAATGGCGATCTCATTGGATCTCACAAGCCAAGTAATGACCTAGGGTAGGACAGCTCTAGAGAAAACCCAGCTGTAATGATGCGCTTCCTTCTTAGGAATAAAACAAAGAAAAAGCTGGGGGAAAACAACATTAAAGGAACTAAATAACAGCCAGTCTGAGGCAAGGGAGGTGCAGCCCACAACAGTCAGAAGCAAAATAACCACCTTAACGTTGCAGCTGTTTCTTTCCTCTAATTTGTATTTAAAAGATCAGCAAGGCAAGCGGGCTGGGAATGGCTGGCTAAGCATGCAGGGAAGGAGGCGGGGGTTGAATTCACAAGCCTCTGAATGAAAGACATGCTCAGCAGATGCCTTGTTTCAAAGATAGCTATGGTCTTGTTTGTTCTGTTAGGATAAGCATGATAGTGTAACAGACTAAGTCATTTTGGGGTACCATTTGCTTCACATACTTAGAGTTCACAAGCATGCTATCACACTCAGGGACTGCATATTGTCACACCATTGGACACACACCCAAGAAGTGGTGTTGGCGGCTCAGGGTATACCTTCACTGCCAAATCATAACCTGAGTATTGCCCCAGCTCAAAAATCATTCATATATCAAACCCCTTAACTTGAGGGCAAGGTACTCTCAACTCAAATTGGATGGCCTGGCAGAAGGTATAAGCTGGTGTTTAAGCTAGTACAATTCATCAGTTGCTATGAAGGCCTCTCAGTCTTGTGGGCTCAGGCTAGCTCCAGTAGTGTCTTCCAGGCCCTTCCCACAATGCTGTGTGTGCGCCCGGAAAGGAGGAAGTTCCCCCACAATTCACAGAGAAAGAATTCACAGTTTGCTGCAGCACAAAGAACCAGGGATTATTTCCCCAACTTGTAAGTGGGCATGTGAACGAGTGTAATGCCCTGGCGGACACAGCAGCTTTGATGTTTTCTTACAGTGTGGCCACTCTCACTTGAGCTAGGCTAACCTGAGAGGAGTAGAGAGGTAGTTAGCTATGGTAGTCTGAAGTTAGGCAGACAGCAATGCAGAATGGCACCTTATAGACCAGTGGTCACCAACCAGTATATTTCGATCCACCAGTAGATCTCGGAGCCTCTTGGAGTCAATCCGAGGCTGGGGTGGGGAGCTGAGTGCCACCGTGCATGTACATGCGTGCCCCAGCCCAGCCGGTCAGTCTGTGGGGTGGGGGCTAGATCAAGGCCCCTGAGGTGCGGGACCACTGTCCTGCAGAGGCAGGAGCAGGGGTAAATTGAGTGGGGCCCTGGCCGGGTGAGACTTACCTGCTGGGGAGGTATGCCCCCAAATAATTTTTTCTCTCTCTGCCTCAATCTGCCCCTCGCCCTCCCTCCCCAAAGACTTACCTGCTGGGTGGAGGGGAGGGGTGGCAGCAGTGCACAGTAGATCTTGGGTTATTTTTAAATGCCAAAGGTCACCTCCTCCTTAAAAAGGTTGGAGACCTTTATAGATTAATCCTGTGTACGCCAAGATTAACACATTCAGAAGCATGAGCTTTCTTAGGCTACAACCTACTTCATTAGATAGTATGAGTAGTAAAAGTTAATTTTGCTGTGAAGACATTCCCAGTAGGTGGCACTCTTTCTTCTACGTACAATGTGGAACAGTGGCCCTCACAACATTAGCCCCTTGCTTCTTGAGGTGTGGTCTTTTGCAAGAGAGAAAACAAGCTGCCAACTGTTTGAAATTCAAAAGTCCTTTCCGAAACCAGGGGAGCTTCAGTGGTAGGGTCCTGAGTATATTCCAATTCTGCAAGGATTGGTAGAGAGGCAGCATGCTCCAGGGGACAGGGCATGTGATTATGGTGCTATAGACCCAATACCTATGTCTGGCTCTGCCAATGAGCTACTGTACTGTGGGACCTTGGGCAAGTGTCTTCACCCTATGTGTGTTTTGTTCAGTTACGCTCTGAGCTCTCTGGCATAGGGGCTGTCTCTTGTACATACAGCTGGGGCCTCTAAGTGCTACTGCACCACTGCTACTACTGGTGGTTACATTAGTTTCCTAAATTTCTTCCACCATTTTCTTTAGGGATCAATCCTCCCTCACTTCTATTAAACAGTGGCCCTATTCCAACCATGAGGCAGTTGCCTTTCCAATAGTACATTATTTCTGGGTATGTGTGTGAATGTGCTTTGGGATCAATAAGGATCTTGTGTGGATGATGCTCCTAACACTGTTCTGAAGTAACATGGGCTTATGAGCATGAGTTTCACAAAGAATCATCCTTAGCCATACTGACAGCTGCGTGAACACAGGCCTTCCACAGGGTGTTGCACCAGGATGCTACAGTGATTGGTATTTGTTACAAGAATGTAAATTAGGTAAACTTTGAGTGGAGGCAGGACCTATGCTTTTCTCTACACTAATTTACACTGAACATTGAAAATCCAGATGTGGAGGGAAGCACGTGGCCCTGACTTCCTGCTCTTTCACTCTTGCCTCCATGTGGTCTCATTCTGAGGCCCTAGATTAAGGACAATCTGGTAACTAAGAAATCTCTTCTTATTGCCTTTCCCCATCTGTACTCTGCTGCTCCTGCCAGAGGTTTTATTGGACAAAAAATCCTGGAAATAAAAACCCACACACTATTCCCTCTGCAAAAGTCTCCCCACCCCCAGCACAACAGTATGCTGCTTTCAGCTCTTCTAATTAGCTAAGCAAGCAGTGCTCATTAGCCCCACCTGAGTCACTCAACTACTGAGAAGGAAGAGTATTAACCCCCAAGTGGCCATGTAGCTCCATAAAAAATAGGTGAATAAAAGAACTCCCCTTAGCTGCCTGTACTGTCAGTACACAGTACCAAATAATAACAACCCTACTCAAAGAGGGTTTTATTCCCCTTGCAGTCTGGGGTCAGGTCTGCATTACACATTTCTATCACCCCAGCTGTGTTGATCAGGGGTATGGCGGGGTGTGATCCCTGACCAACACAGCTGGTGGCAAAGGCCCTTATGGAGAGGCGGTGGCACCAAAAAAATGAGTTCTTTGTTTGTGTAGTTTGTTTTACTCCTGGGCAGGAGAATTTTACTCCATGGGTGTAAGTTGTAGGTCTTCTGGCATAGCTGTGTCCACACTAGGAGTGCTTTGCTGGTATAATAGGTTGGTATTGCTCACTGGTCAAGTGCTTCTACTATAAATATAGGCTCAGACATCTACACAATACAGATCACCAGTTCTCTGAGGTTCCCTACTATTCCCCCTACTTCCTTAACATTTTTCTAACTTGTGTACCCTTGCACTAGGATGCAACCCTGACACAGAGTAGTAGGAAGAGGTTGGAGCACACAGGATGAATGGGCATCAAACCTACTCTTTGCACTATCACAGGTGGCATGGTGGACATAGCCCTTCTGGACTTTAGGAAGGCCTTCGACACTGTCTTTCACCCCAT
>NW_017729022.1:86139229-86153094 GCF_001723915.1 Gavialis gangeticus
AGGGGTTCGGACTTGATGATCTGCTCAGGTCCCTTCCGATCCTACCAGCTAGGAAACTAGGAAACTTCTCTCCAAGCACACCACACCTTGCTCAGCTCAAGAGATTATTTCAATTGTGGCAGAACCGAAGGGTCTCAGCCAAGATCAGGAGCCCATTGTGCTAGAACAGATGCTGTATAAACATGGAAAGATCCAACCCTTGTTCCCAAGAACTCGCAGTTTCTGAGTAACAGGACAGGCACACCAGGGCTGTATCAAAAATGATACAAAACAAAACAAAACCCCCCCAAAAAAAAAACACAGCAGGAGAAGTGTGGGATAGAAGAGGGATAGAAACAAGGTTATGTGGCTGCTTGCATAGCTGAGCATATGGCTTTTCTTCTAATACTCCATAAGGAAACTGGGGTTGATGCATGGAAGTAGACTGGCTAGAAAAGGAAGAGGCTCCAAGGACAGACAACCATAGAGAGGAAGTGGACAACAAATATGGCTGCTAGAACTGATAAGTGAGGGGCCAGAGTAAGGAAAGAACAGCAGCCAATCTTAGAGCAGAAAAACCCGAATTTAAAAAGTTCCATTAATTTAATAATATCTCCTGGTTAAGTGGGGGTTGCAGAAGGGAACTGACCTACCCATACCCCACTGGTCATTAGGGAGAGTCATGGGGACTTAGACCTTTTTATCTTCTAGACAGGAGAAAGGAAGACTAGAAGCTGTAGTTGGGACCTAGCCTTTGTGACAGCAGATGGGCATTACAGAATCATGAATGATACCAGATACACCAAAAGCCTGTATCCTGTTTCCAGTCCCTCCCTCTGTTCACGTCTAAAATTTGCTGGCAATCTCTGTTCATGTCCAAAAGCCGAAGTCAGGAAGTACAATTCAGTTCACTGAGGCAAGATAAATGAGACATCTGTGACAATTGCACAACAGAATCCTTTAAGTTAGGAAGTGGCTAGTGACTCTGAGAGAGCCCCTCATGACAGCTCTGGTCACCAGAAGAAATATTTTTGCTTGTTAAGAAGAATTTTTCCAACTATTTGAGTTGGTTTAATAAAAGATATCAGATTTACCCAATGAACCTTGTCTGCCTGGTAATCAGAGGCATCTGGTGACCAGTTCCACCCTGACTTTGATCCTAAATGCTGCAAAAGGAGCAGAGTGACAGATGGAAACTGAGGGTCTGGTCCTTACCCTAGCAACCTTCAGGCTGTAGCCAAAATCAGCCAAAAAATCCCTTGCCAACTCTGGCCTTTTCTTTAGCACTAAGATGACAGGTCACACATTTCTGCCCGAGCAGTTGACACACGCTCTGTTCAGGTGTTTTTGACCTTTTAAATTAAATTTGCTAACTGGAAAAGTTATTTCGGTCTGACTAAACAGAAAAAGTATTCCTAGGTCATTTAGGACTTTCCTTCATGCTGCAGATATACAGAATGTCAAGGTAACACAGATATCTATCTATACAGATAGAGATATTCCTACTCTTCAAGAATAGGCTACTGCCACTTAAACCAAAAGAAAATACATCTTGTTAGCAATATAAAATCTATGATGCAGGGAACCAAGTCTGACTCAGTCCAGTAGGGAGCAGACACATCAAGCAGTTCATTGCTATCATTTGCATTTCTATATTACCTTCCCTCCAGGTGTCTCAGAGCATTTAACAAATACCAGTTAACAAAGCTGCACAGCTTCCTATAACAATATTGTCATCTCCATTTTACAAGCGAGGTACAGATCATTTTTCCTCATGCATCTAGACTATAAATTCAGCCTGCTTTTCATTCTTTTTCACAGGTTTGTATTTCTCTCCATTTGGATGAAGAAAATGCATTGGTTACTTTCTCTTTCCTGTAAAGTCAGTTTCACATTTTGCTAACCTTTTCTAGCTCAGTCTTCAAAGTCTTGTTTGCAAAGAGTGCAGGAGACTTTCCATCCAAGGCAAAGTTTGTCAGGTCATTTTATCTTTAATTCCATTGAGGCATTTGGACCATCAGACTTTGTAAAGCCTATTTGTGTTTGATGTTGTTTCAGTGTTAAGAAGAGCCATGTGTTCCTCAGAATAAAGAAGAATAATTGTAAAGAGAGATCATTCTGGAGAGGTGGGGGTACAGTAGTGACAACCTTCAGAAATACTATTTACATTAGGAATAGAGAGGAGACAAGTGACTTCAACATAAAAAACTCCTAAGAAAAGAAGACACCTAAGTCAGAAAATGACTACTGTCAAGTTCCTAGACATTATTTATCATTATATATAGCTATAAGCTCTTAGAGCAGCTATGCTCTTAGAGCTACTCCGCATTTAGCTAAAACAAGCAGGTTTTTGTCTGATTTTGGACGAGTAAAGCATCATTAGCTTTTTTCACCAGTCATGGTCTGTTCTCTTTAAGAATTTGGGCAAACTACTAAGCAAACAATGGACACAAGGAGAAGCATATGACAAGCCTTAGGGCATATAAGACCCTTAAGATATATCCTCTTAAATTCACATTAACACATTAAGAACCTGAAGCCTAAGAGCCCATACTTCTGTTCTGGCTGAAGTATGTTTGCTGAGACAAAAAGCAGCATTAAAACACAGTTGTGTGTCATCCTACTCAGGATACGGATATGGACCTGTTTGACCTGGAGGAAATCAAACCAGTGTGTGAGCTCCTCAGACATACACTCAGTGGCTCACCATTGTGGCCTCTGAGTTGTGGCCTCTGAGAAGTGAAACACAGCAACACTCCACCTATATGCCTTACTCCACAGATGTCTATTACCAGGGATACCCCTATGCTAGAGGAATCCCTTGGTGCAGGGATGTCACACATGCAGCCCACAGGCTAAATCTGGCCCACAGATCTGTTTCATCTAGCCCACTGGTAGTCTGGTGGGCTACTGGAAATTGTGAGGTATAGCCTGCCACAGAATTTAAGGTCCCTGGACCTTGATGAACATGGACATCAGCAGCAGCCCCTGGACCCAGGCCACTGCCTGTCCCCAGACCTCTGCTGCTGCTTGAACATGGCTCTGCATGGCTGCCTGAATGTGTTCCCACCACAGTTGCTACTGGCCCTAAGGATCTGGCCTGCAATGATCCCCCATGGTCTCAATCTGGCCTGGAGCCAGGGGGTGTGTTTGACATCCCTGCACTAATGGATGGATTCACTCAGGAAGTAGCAGAGGGGTGTAAAAGGGTGCGTCTTGAACCTTCTGAAAAAATGGTGGTCCTAAACAAACCCTTCTTTATAATCTTGGAGAGCTAAGCAGCCAGTCACTGAAGATATGTCCACACAGCCAAATGAAGGTGGGGTTATGTCATAGCTAGGCAATGAGACGCTGGTTTTAATCTAGATTGCATCATAACTCCTGTTACCCCCATGTTATGGCATGGAGTCTGGCATAGGCTAGTAACCTAATTATGTATCTTGGGTCCTCAATGGGCTTCTTCTATTGATATCTATGAGGTTGAATCTTCTTCACCGCTATTGTTACCCATTCTAACTAAATTATAGCTAGTTTGGGCACACTACAATTATATTGTTACTGGCAATGTAGACTTGCCCTAAGATAAGAAGATGCTTGGCATGGTGTTATGAGGTTTCCAAATGGAGTAAAAAGCTAGAACTGCCCAACACCAGCTCAGCTCCTCTCTCCTTTCACCACCAGATCAGAGAGCAAAAAAGAATATATCTAGAGCTTTGGTGGATGTTTCTCACTATATTACAATTGTTTAAAAAAAGGCTCTGCCTCCTCACCTTCCACCTACAACTCCCACGATAATTTTAGTGCCTTTTTCTCGTTCCAGAGGACCCAGTCTGTACCATTGCCAAGTTCCATGAATGTTTGCCCAGTGCCCTGAAGACAGTTCTAGGGCTGTCTGAGGTACATTTTCTCTTCATGAAGAATCTCACTGTTTCTCTGCACATGCATGTTGGAGAATGTCACAAACTCACCTTCAAACTCCAAGCCTTCTCCTGAGCAGCGAACCTGTTAGTACAGCTGTCACAGACTAAATCCACTTTGTCTGGGGCTTCCTCCCATCTAAGAAATTTTTTTGGCTATATTTTCACTGGCTGATAAATGTATATAATGCCTTTTATCCTGAAGACTCACATAGCCCTATATTAACAATAGGACCTGCACCTAACACAGGAGGTATGCATTCCCACTAGCTGAAATGCCTTACTTGACTTGGGGTTGGCCACAGGGGAGGACTTGGTGGGGGATCTTCAGGTACAAGGTAACTTAGGAGATAGCGACTGCCTGTTGATAGGATTCACTATCCAGTGAAAGGTGGGAAAGATAACTAGTAGGGCAGAAGCGCTAGACTTCCGGAAGGCCAACTTCAATGAGCTCAAGAAATTAGTTAGAGTGGGACTGAGGGGTAATAACATCGGTGCGTTGGGAGTCCTGGAAGAGTGGGAGTTCCCCAAGGGACTGATCCTGCAGGCACAGAGGGATGCCATTCCAGTAAAGGGAGGCAAAAAAGCCAAGAAACCCTCTTGGCTGAGCAGAAAAATCCAGGAGAGCCTACAGGGGAAAAGAGAGGCTTACAGGCTGTGGAAGTAGAGGGCAGCCACCAAGGAAGAGTATACCTGCTTGGCTCATGCTTGCAGGGAAGCAGTGAGAAAGGCCAAAGCAGAAGCAGAATTCAGGCTGTCAACAAAGATTACGGGTAACAAAAAGTCCTGAAGTACATAGGGAGCAAGAAGAAGGTGCAGGGTAACATAGGGCTGCTACAGGATGGGCTAGGGCCACTCATAACAGATAGGATGGACAAAGCTGAGCTCTTAAATTATTTCTTTGCATCAGTGTTCCTGGACATGGATACAAACATACCTCCCAATGAGACTTTAGTCTGGTATGAGAGAGATACCAATCCACCAATGGTTAGTGCTGACCTAGTGAAGGGGCACTTGGAGGGGTTAGACATATTTAAGTCGTCAGGCCCTGATGATCTTCACCCCATGGTACTAAAGGAATTGGCCAATGTCATAGCAAAACCACTGGCACAACTGTTTGAGTGCTTGTGGCGCTCAGGACAGGTCCCAGAGGACTGGAAAAGGGCCAATGTGGTTCCTATTTTCAAGAAAGGGAGGAAGGAGGACCTGGGTAATTATAGGGCAGTTAGCCTCATCTCTATTCTTGGCAAGACCTTAGAAAAAAATCATAAAGGATCACATTTATGGGGGGCCAGCGGGTAATACAATGCTAAGGGGCAACCAGCATGGGTTTATACTAGGCAGATCCTGCCTGACTAACCTGGTCTCTTTTTATGACCAGGTTGCAAAGGGCTTAGATGCAGAAGTAGAGGTAGATGTTATTTACTTGGATTTTAAAAAGGCTTTTGACAGTGTTGCACCCAATTCTTACAAATAAACTATGTAGCTGTGACATGGATTTTGTCACAGTCAGGTGGGTGGGAACCTGGCTTATGGGACACCACAGTGGTGGCGGATGGGTTGATTTCTACCTGGAGAGATGTGGGCAGTGGTGTCCCCCAAGGCTCTATCCTTGGATCAATACTGTTCAATATCTTCATCAGTGATTTGGATGAGAGTGTAGAAAGTCCTCTGTCCAAATTGACAGATGACACCAAACTATGGGGTATAGTAAACACACTAGAGGGTAGGGAGCAAATTCAGGTGGATTTGGATGTATTGGGGAAGTGGGCGGATCAGAATAGGATGCAGTTTAACAAAGATAAGTGAAAAGTGCTGCATCTGGGGAGAGAGAATCACCAATGCACCTATAGACTGGGAAGTACCATTCTAAGTAGCACAGCAGGGGAAAAGGATCTTGGAGTCATAGTGGATGCAAAAATGAACATGAGTCGCCAATGTGACGAGGTAATAAGTAAGGCTAACAGCACTCTTTCTTGCATTAGTAGGTGTATCACAAGCAAGTCTAGGGAGGTTATACTTCCCCTCTATGTGGCATTGATGAGGCTGCAGCTGGAGTACTGCATCCAGTTTTGGACTGCACTTCAAGAGGGATATGGATAACCTGGAAAGGGTTCAGAGGAGGGCTACTCATGTAGTTGAAGACCTGCAGGTAAGATCCTATGAAGATAGACTGAGGGACCTGAACCTCTTCAGCCACTGCAAAATAAAGCTGAGAGGTGATATTGTGGTTGTCTACAAACTCATTGTGGGGGTCAGCAGTGAATAGAGGATACTCTGTTTACCAGGGTGCCCCTTGGGGTTACTAGAAACAACGGTCGTAAACTGAAGGAGAGTAGATTTAGATTGGACATCAGGATGAAATTCTTTATGGTGAGGGTTGCCAAAATATGGAATGGGCTTCCAAGGGAAGTGATGCTTTCCCCTACCTTAGAGGTACTGGAGATTAGACAAGCACCTGGCTGGGGTCACTTGACCCCAGCGCTCTTTCCTGCCCAGAGCAGGGGGTCAGACTTGGTGATCTAACAGGTTCCTTCCAACCCTAGAAATCTATTAAATGTATGAACAAGAAGTATTTCCTCCTCATGGAAACACAGCCACTTCTGGAATAAAGCATGATCTATAACACACATTTTTAATAAGGAAAAGGAACAATAACTTCCCTCAACTAAAACTGTTTAGAATTGTGGTAGATCAGCAGAATGTAATTTCTCACATAGTTTGACCAGAATACTGAGGTTTACACTGCTGCTCTTGCAGGTCAGTGCTATGGGATTTTTATCTACCAGGAATGGTCAGGACCTAGATATCACATCTCTCTGAAAGACAGGACCCCTGAAAACACAGTACCCCCCAGCATTGTAAGTAAGGTTGGCTCAGGACCAACTTGAAAAGGCTACTGAATCACTTCCTGTGCTCTCGAAAGACCCCCAACCAGGTATTGACCCAACCTATCTTATGAGATCTAACAGGATCTCACGCTAAGAGAGCTTTTATTCCATGCTCATCACCATGGTATCTGAAGACTAGCTCAGGGTGGTATGGTTGATGTGACAGGAAGGGATAGGGCCTAGCTTTGGGATAGAGGTTGAGCAGGGGGGAGAGAGACTGGGAGGTTAGGATTTTCTATTTGTCTGACACTCCAGCTCCCTGATTTAAGTTCTTTTACCCCCTCAGGCTCAGCTGTGACTCACTGCCGGTATTTGATCATATTTTCAGAGCAGGATTAATTACATTTTATTGCTTGTTCACATAACAAACTAGTATCATCTTCAAAGGGCCATTCTTGGGAGGAGGAGGAAGGAGACATGCCCCATAATTTAGTGACCATTGCTTCTAAATTAGAAGGTTAATAGCTTGACCACTTCACATTTTAACCCTCAAGCCTATCTCCCTCTAATTGTAAAGAATAACATTTTTATTTCAATCTAATAGCATGTCACTGTAGGGATTTGTCTGTACTTATAAATCAAAGCCTTTCTGCCTTTTGGGGATCATCTGGCTCTCACTTATATCGACTTAAAGTTGGGGTCACCCCAGTTGATGTCAATGGAGGCAGTTTGTTTTATGCAGCTGTAGCTGAGATCAAAATCTGCAGCCCATCTGCTGGACTGAAACAGTTAATAAAGGCACAGAAAGGACAAAGGAAAGATCCATGGGAATTGCTGGATGTTGAGCAGTATTGAAAATCTGACCTCTTACTTAGCTTCCAAAATATGGCCTTAGGAATCTAACTTATTTGCTTTTGAATATCTTGGCCTAATGGCCCGGACAGAAGAGTGCACCGTATATCAGGAACAGGGGTGCAAAGCATGAGTGAGAGACTGGTAGTAGAAAAAAAGACTTGCTGCAAGTCAGGCATGGGGGAAATTAGCAAAGCAGTATGTGGGAGCTCATGACTCAAAAGCAGAGAGATCGGACACAGAAGAAACATTACATCATCCACCACATCTCCCAGCAAATGTGGGGCTCTTCTCTATCACATATTTACTAATGTTTTGTCAAGTCTAATTTTATAATAATCCAAGCAACAGGGCTTCCACCACTTCCCTTGGGTGGCTATTTCACAGTCTAATGCATCTCACTGTCAGGATACTTTTCCTGCTTCTCAGTTGGAATTTCACACACGTGGCTGCAGATAAGGATCAAAATAGATAGAGACATCTGGGGGACCCACAACTAGAAATGCAGGAGATTCTGCAGGTCAGAATGGAAATGTGAAGTCAGACTTTATGTTGGACTTTCCCATCTCTCGGTAATGAGCATGGGCCTAGTGGGAGAGGATTTAGCTCCAGGACCTAACTAGAAGTGATCAGGGCCTTAACTGAGACATCTCAAAACAGAAAAAGGCCCTGACCCACAAAGGACTTTATAAACCAAAGCAGACAGCAACAAGCTATCTGGGTAACAGATCTCTGCCCCGCATCTGGCCCATGTGAAACCTCTTACTTACCTCCAACTTCAGCTCTACAGCCCTAATTTTGGCTCTAGACCTCAGCTCTGACTTTGGCTCTGCACTCCTGACTCTGGTTCTTGATTGCAGTTCTCTAATTTTGATACTGGCTTCTGGACCCCGCTTACACTGTACAGCTAACCTACCCTGGTGGCTGCCCATGTTCACAATGCCTTACACTCATGTCTTGCTATGATGGGTGCTAGTTGTCTCACTCATTTCTTTGGTTTTTGTGTTGCTGTCTGAATAGCATGGTAAGCAAAGGACTGAGCTTAAAGCTTCTGGCAAGATGGAAGTAAGCATCTAAAAAGCCAGAGGAATCGATAGCTCTTGGAGTTAATAATGGTGCACAGTCTTGTACCTATAGGCTACCAGTCTAACTCAGCTAGTGTTAAAAATTTGGCATCCCCTGTGACAATTTAATGGTCTGGGGCTGGTGGTCTGAATCCAGACACTGGTAAATAGAGGTTGCTCCTGAACAATGGTCACAGCAGACAACACAAGGATTACATTAGGCATATATACAGATGGAGATTGAACTGAAGAGGACGATGTAAAGTAAGCCTTCACTGCTATCATCCATGTTGTACCTGACTTGCAGATAGTGTCAGCTTTTAGGGCTATTGGATCCAGTACTATGAGCAAGCACTAAAAAATTATACATTTAAGCAGTGGCAAAAGTGTACACACAGTGAATATACTCATGGCTCCAAATCCTGCACTCAACAGTCAGACGTACCCTGGAGGTGGGACCAAGAGCCTGAGGGCTCAGACCATTTTGTTTTCATGGGCAGAATGCCTGATGTTTGCTTCAGGTGCCATAGAAAATAATCTTGTTGGTTGTCCTCATGCCTCTTTGCAGAGGGATGAAGCCTAGATAATTCTACTTCCAGGCGTAAGTCAGTGTGTGGAAGGAATGGCATTATGTCTTTCGGGTAACAATTGTCATCAGGCCCACTGTTCAGTCAGTCTAGCACTCAGGAAGCAGTGGGTCTATATTCCAGCAGCTTTAATCACAGATGTTTGAAATGCTGGAAAGAAACAGTGGGGAGAAGGCTTCCAGCATATAAGGTCTGCTCTAATGACCAGTGAAGCCTGTGGAAATGCCCCTCAATTTCAAGACTGTTCTCCTCCAGAGGTTTGAAGATTTTCTTAAACAGGTTGGCTGAGTGGGGCCTAGACATTCTGTAAGTCACTAGTTAAGAATAAGACTATTCTGGGAAGGGTCTAGAGATGACTGGATTAACCACCAGCCGCATCTCTTTGTCCTTGTACCAGTTAGAATCCCCTTGCTCCATGAATCAACCAACTGTAGCAGACATACAAGCTGCCCACAGTGGCCTGGAACTTCTGTCACATTTGTTATATACCCCACAACATCTTGAAATGACTTGAGTAGAACTAGTCTCACTTTAGAAATGCCTGTTAGTTGTGCCAGTGGAAGCTATTTAAATTTATTCCATTACACTGCTATCAAATGTTAATTCATATGCACATAAACTAATTTAAATTGTGTTTATGCTAATTTAGCTTCATTAAATGCATTGAATTAAGATAAGCCAGCATATACATTAGAGGTTGGAACCAGGAGCTGAATCAATGTTGTTATATATCTGGGCAAGTTTCCTTACTGTAGACCAGACCTTATGCCAAGGCCAAGAGAATCAGTCTCCCTATACTTGGAACTTATGAAGAAATCTCCTCTGTTGTGTTTAGTATAATGGGGTAGTTAAGTTTGACAGTGGAAGAGTTGCGATGAGAACTCAGGATTTCCAGCTGGATGCTCATTGCTCCACATTGTACTATTTAGTTTCCAGGCCATGTACCAATCTAATCCAGTATTCCAGTCAAATTATTATTCTGCAGGATTTAAAATACCTTCTATCTAAATTCTACTTAAACGGCCATGTAAGGAGAAGGACCTATGTTCCTTTGGTCAAATTCAGGAATAATAAACAGGGGTATGAGTGGGTTAGAAAAGGGATTCTGGTAAAGTAAAATTAACTTAAACCAACTTGACATTCAGGGGTTGTGCACGCCAAAAACATAGTGGAGCAGGAAAAGCAAGTAACAGGTGTGTGTTAAATGAAGTGTTGGCAAAGGACTGTTTTATCTTATACCTTCCTGGCAGTTACTTTTTGAGCCCTCAAGCTATACTGCTTTATTAATTAACCCAGTGTAACTCACTCCACCATTTACCTTAACACTGAATTTCGCCCAGAAGCTTATATGGAAGTTGCATTTCCTTACATCAGGTAAGAAGGCATCAAATTAAACCCTCTTGTCCTATGAAGAAAGTTACACTGCCAAACCTCCAATAGTAGCCTTTGTTAGATCCATGGTGTGAGATAAAACTTGCTTCCTCTTGCATTCTGTCTTGGAAGGCAGGGAGTGGAAGTTTTGTTAGCATCAAGGGAGTCTAAGGGGGTGTATACTCAGCTGGGAATTGAGGAATGCAGAACAGTTGTATGCAGCAGTATGTTATAACTGAGAACCAAATGGATTTCAGTTGTAATCAAAATGCTGTTTTAATTCCCCCAAAGCAAAGTACTTCACCTCCCCTGTAGCTATTTGATGGGGAATTTTTCTATGCGTGGAACACTGACATGCTGAGAAGCGTTCTCTTCACTTCATTCTGGGGCTAGTCTTATTGCTTCTGAATGCCTTGCTTCTGCAGCTCATTACACCTGGGCAGAACAGACCAAAGATTCAGTATTGAATCCCAATGAGTTTCTCCCTGGGTGTTCTGAGGTGGTCTATAAGAACCAGTACCAAAGTGAATGAGGCGCCCATTCCTCTCTGTCAGTACTAGCAGTGCCATTGCTAACTAGTGGACTGCAAACAATTAAATAATCTGTTTCTTTATGCTGAGCCAGTGTTGCCTTTTGAATAGCAGAAGACAGCTGAAGCAGAGACAACAGACCTGGAAAGACTTGAAAGCAGTAGGGTTTGCATGTTTCTCTGCTCTGCTTCCCATCTAGAGTTCCAAGTCAGATTGTTAGCTTCTGTCTTTCAGATTGCTGCTGTTCAGGCCAGTACATTTCTGACTTTTTTCTGTGCCAGATGTACATATTAGTGCTCAGCAGCCACCCTCTGCCTCAGCTGTATGCATGGCTGACCACAGAAGAACAGATGCACATTGGGCTCATTTCCGTTCTACTCTTTGATCTAGGAGGAGTCTGAAAGGTCCAGATTCCACTGCTAAAAATCCATTGCCACAGATTATTGTTAGCCTGTTGATTGCTCTCTAGGGGACAAAACATCAAGTTACAACCTGTGGTTTTCAACCCCAGTGGATTAGGAGCAGAAAATCTGTTGAGACCTCAGGCTTAGATCTCCTAGTTAAACATACAGCAGAAGAGCCAGAGTGGAAAACAGGCATTACCAAAGCTGTCGTAGCCAAATTTCCACTGGGTAGTTACTTTCTGGTTACCCAAAATATACATAAAGTTAAAATTTGCTGTGGTATTGCTAATTTTTTCTCTAAAACTGGAGTGTGCTATTAAACTAATGTTATATTTCACCTCAGAAGGGCTGCAATTCAATAGCAAGTAAATTTATTCCTCCACACTTTCCCATGTTTACCTCACAGAGTATCAGCAACACTTTCAGCTACAGTTAATTACTGGTGATGTTGCAAGAAGTGGAAAGGGCACTGATACATTTTTCAGAAGTAAGGTCAGGTTTACAAGAGCAAGTGCATTTATATTAATTTGTACACTGAACAAATTGGATATAAAAGTCCTGACAGCAGAATAAATATGAAACTTAACTTTTCTAACTCCACTCTAAAATATATAGCAAGTAAGATATGTCAACAGCTGATGTGCTGATGAATACGTACTAAATAATATTGCAAGTTCTTGTGCAGATGAGACACAAACATCTGTTGTTAGTCGCATTTAACCCTGGGCTGTAGGGCTCATGTATAATCCCTTGCAGCCTAGGGTTAAACACAGCTAGGAACAAATGTATCCAAGCTAGAATTTGTAGTCATGCATATGTTAAAGCACAGCTAAAGATTCAAGCATCATGCATCTGGTTTAAGCAGTAGATGCTGTGCATGTCTGACTCCACCATAGGCAGGACATAAAAGTGTTAGGGATGCCAGGCTTCTTTAATGCTATTGTGCTTCACACTCCTCATCATTCCCACTTTTTCAAGCAACAGCCAGCCAGGCCCTATTCTCTTTTCTGCCTCCACACAGCTGTCATCTGTGCCCACCCAACTCCTCCCCAACCACCCTTTTCTCTGATATAAACATCTGGCTCTCCCTTTCTTCATACTCCCCCACCCTTTTCCTTGATGACTTAAACTTCCACACTATTCTACTGTCCAAGCTTCTCATTTCACATCTTTCTGACCTCACCTTCTTGTTTGACCTAAGGCCTTGCATTAACTCTGCCACTCACCACAACAGCCACCTGCTTGACCTTGTCTTCATTAAACACTGCTCCATTTCTGAGTTCCCTTCCACCTTTCTCCTTCAATGTCTCCCCCCTCTCCTCCACAAAACCTTTCTCTTACCTCCAGTTTCACCCTACACTTGATTTCTGACACCTTCAGCTCCACCCCCTGCTCCCCCGTCCCAGAAGCAGGTGTTTGCACTGCTTCCTCATTGCTCCTCGAAGTTGGCTCATCCCTGCTTCCTCTCTTCTTATCCTGTGAAGAAGGCAGGAAAAAAACAAAAACTACAACAAACTTCCTTCATTGCATATTTGTTCTCTCCTCCGTTAGGGCTGCCATCTTCCTCCTCAAGCAGTGCTATTTCTCCACTCTTACTGGCTCTCATGCCAGCAATCCCTAACTCCTGTGTGCTTTTGGTTCCTTCCTAAAATCCTCCCTCACACTTAGAGTCACCTCCTTTGATACTGACAGCTTCTTCCAAATGGGAGATCCTCAAATTCTATCTGGGCTTTCTTCTTTCCACTTTTTACTACTTTTCTGTTACTGAAAGCAAATTTTATCTCCAGCTGTCTCTTCATTCCTGCATCTGCCTCACTGATCAAGCCATACTGTCCCCTGATCTTCTCAGTTTCCAGTCTCACCATATACTCTTCCCACCTCTTCACCTTTTTTCTTCTGGTTCCTTTCCTTCGCAGTACAACCATGCTCAGTTCTTTCACATTCCCCAAAACCCTGCCCTTGATGTCATCTTCCTCTCTGGCTGCCATCCCATCAACTCCTTTTTTCTCTTCACCTTCAAACTCACAGAGGACAAAGTCTATGAACATTGTCTTATGTTCCTCCCTTTTAACTCCATCCTCTCCAGTTGAGCTTCTGACCTCTTTCATTCCATTGCAACTTCCCCATGTCAACAGCCAAGCCATGGGGTCTCTGCCCTGAATTCTTACTTTTTTACTGCTTTTGACCCTGGCACCCTTTCTACCCCTCCATATCAGCTAATATCCCCATTTCCCTACCCAATTTACTCCTCTGCTTTCTGCTCCCAGTACTGGGATCCCTGCCTGAACTTCTGCTTTGCTTTTGGGCTTCCTTCCTTGTGCTCCTTGCCT
>NW_017729022.1:86158094-86163232 GCF_001723915.1 Gavialis gangeticus
TTTTACTGCTTTTGACCCTGGCACCCTTTCTACCCCTCCATATCAGCTAATATCATCATCACTACATTGCCAGTAGAAAAATTAAGGAAGCAATTTGCCCAAGGTCACTAAGAGAAACTGTAGCATACCCAGCAAATGGAACCTAGACCCCAGATACTAAGTCCTGCACTTCAGATACAATCTTTTTTTCCATGGAAAGTTCCTGAATTGTGTCATGTAAACTACCACATCTAGAACAAAAGGAACAGAAAACATAAGGGAAAAAAGGAATTGGAGACAAGGCTCTGGTGAACAAAATCAGCTTGGGATATAGGAAGGTGACTAGATTGTAATTCTTTTCTATTTTATACATCAGTGAATAAGATGAAGGAGTTTGGAGAAAAGACAATGAGATTTGCACGCAACAGACTATTGAGGGAAGTCAATACAAACAAGGGAGCAAAAAAATTCAGAACTACTGGAGTAGTGAGCTGATGCAATTCATGCAGAGAAATGTAGGGCAGTATTTCTGGTCTTTACAAGAAGACAGGTTATGGATGTTTTGAGGGAAGTTTGTTTTTTAATTTGTTTTAAAATATTGTTTTCCATGAATTTATGAAATACTGGAGTACTCTGAACCCCATGCTCCAGGGAACGAGGTCCTGCTGAGAACAGAGAACTTTAAGTTCAGCTGACCCCTCCGCAAACATTTCCCAGGACTCCAAAATGGCAGATTACAGGTATTTCTTTATATATCTTGTGAAAAGCTGTTCCGTATGTTTTAACCTGAAAACAGAAGCCCTAATTGTCAGGGGAAGGAAGCTATTGACAAAAAAGAAGAGAGGCCCTTATTGATTATAATGTAACAGTAGCTGCAGATGAACAGACCTATTCAGTCTCAGTCCATCCTCCTACAAGGGCAGGCTACAGTCCCCTGCCAGAAGATATATCCAGTATTAAACTGACACTATGTTTAATCTTTGTCAAAACAGGTCAAATATCTCAAGACTTTCCAGGGGAAGTAGAAAATATTTCTCCTTTCCCCTTGATGGGCTTACCTACACAGAAATTGGGACATTTATGATTTACTTGAGACCAGTCCCGAAGTCATCTGGAAACTTTTTCTTACCGGCACTTAGAATTTGGCAGATTTCCTGAGAAAACAGGACCTGCATACTGTGTTGATCCTAAGCAACAAAGATGTGGGGCTCTGTTTTGCTCTATCAAATCAGACTCATTTGCTCACTGCAGTTTTATACAGTACATTTTGTAGGCTCAGCTGGGGCCCTGGGCTACAAAACATAATTTTGCCAGTGGAATTAAAGTCTAATAGAGAAACTATGAATGTCTCTACACTTACCACTCCCCTGCAGTGGCAGAACTCTTTCTTTTGGCCAAGAGAGTTACATCACCTCTCTGACCAAAGGAAGGCTTCTGCCTGGTCTAAAAATTGGCAGAAGATGAGTGTAGATGTTCCTGTACATTGTGCCAGCTGTAGCAGTCCCCTCAGCAGCTGATGCTTTTCCAGGGTGCCCTTGGTGCCCTGCCTGTACAGCTACTGCAGTGGAGCTGTACAGAACCACCAGAAGAGCCTGAATGGGAATATGCCTTGACAGCAGTGGCAGTAACTTTCTGCTACCAGAGGATTCTGGTGCCAAGGTCAGTCAGCGTAGACAAGGCCTAGTGAAGGGTTTGCAGGGGGAAGAAATAAAAAAAAAAAAAACTAGTGGAAGGGACAGTGAGGTAGGTGAAGAAAGATGACAAAGGGGAGAAAATCAGTGAACAGGTGGAGCATTAATGGTGGCAAAGAAAAACAGTTAAAAAGGGAGTGATCAAATGGAAGTGAGCAAGAAACACCAGACATAATAGACTTTGATTATGGGAAGGAAATACTAAGTAGATGGAGGAGAATAAAAATGCAGTATGTGTGAACCAGGAAAAAGAAGAATAAACTTTAAAGTTTGTGTTGACCTGCTTTGAACAGCAAGGGAAGGTAAATCAAACCTACAAAATTAAAGGCACATCTGAAAAAAGCGATTTAAGAACTGTATGGGAGTCTGGCAGTATGAGGATATATATGATTGCTGAAGGCAGTTGCAAGCACCTACTCATAAAAAGGACATTATAGAAACGGAACGGGTACAGTAGAAATAAAAGGGACGATAGAGGGAGCCAAATTAATTTGAAAAATATAGCCAAAATTAGGATTGTGGCTCTTTGGAAAAAGAGAGATTAGAAGACTTCATTAAGATTCACAAAATTCTTAATGGGATAGAGAGCTGGGATGCTACAAAGCTGTTTGACCTGGTGTCAAGAACAAGGGGAGATGCGACAATAAGATAAGCCCTGGCCGGACACTGTAGGAATTCAGGGAGGAATGTCAGTAGAGAGAAACATACATACAAATAAACTATCCTACACAGCAATGGGGGGAAGTAAGAGACTTCTAAGAAAAAATTCCACAGAGTTTAGAAGGAAAATGGTATTGCAGAGTTTTGATAGCTGCCCAGAAGGCTTTGCTTGAGATTTGCCATTCTAAAATTGTATATGCAAAGTCGTTTATGTTTTACACTGATCTTGTGTCTTGTTAAAATGGTATCTGTTAGGCAGCGATCTCCTTCTCTGCACTTACTCTACCATAGCTGCAGCTGGTTTAATCCAGTGCAGCCAGATACAATACACAAGAGATCAGCAGCCTCCCCTGCTCAATACTGAGTCTTGAGTCGCTGCTTTTTTGAAATAGAGGCAGGATCATTTTAGTTTAACATATTGGTCTCATGTAAATCATAAATCGCCTGTCCAAGGCAAAACTTTTTTGGAAAGAAATGCAGGCTTAGTCCTGGAGAAAAGAGAGACAAAGATTGTATTTAGGAAAGGTAAATAATA
This sequence comes from Gavialis gangeticus, assembly GCF_001723915.1. Taxonomy (NCBI): domain Eukaryota; kingdom Metazoa; phylum Chordata; order Crocodylia; family Gavialidae; genus Gavialis; species Gavialis gangeticus. Next base: position 86,160,960 of record NW_017729022.1, read on the forward strand.
AATTGGCTAGACAGTGTATATTTAAGCAGGCATCTTGGAAGGTTGAGCACAAGAGAACTTGAGAAATTTTTGCCGTGGGTGCGCGCTTTATAACACAGGAGAAGAAGGTCTGTGTCTGAGGAACACTTGATTTTGCCTGTAGCACATATAACAGCATTTATCCATGTCACTCCTGCATTTCTATTTTGACATTCATATCCCCCATCCACATAAGAACATAGGAATTACCAGATCAGACCAGTGGGCCATTGTATCCAGTATCTCGCTGTTGCCAGTTGCCAGTACCTGATACTTCAAAGGAAGGTGTAAGAACACCCTTAGTGGACCATTATTGAATAGCCTGCCCATGAGGGAAATTTCTCACTAATCCCCCACCATCAGCTAGTGGTTATGTTATGTCTTGAAGCCTGAGGGTTTATACGCCTTCTCAAACGTATTTATATCCTGTCTGCTGTAACCATGAATGTTCTCAATATCCATATACACGTCTAATCCTTTATTGAGTCCTACTAATCTTTTGGCCTCAACGAAACCTTATGGTAACAATTGCCATATGTTAATTATGCACAGTGCAAAGTATTTCCTTTATCATTTTAAATTTGCTGCCTTTCATTTCCATTGGCTATCCCTTGATCTTGTCATATGAAAAGGGGTGCACAGGAACCCAGCATTTACCTCCCATCGGTCACTCATTATGTTATATAGCTGGCTGACCTCCTTTATGTCTTTCTTGTCTAACCAAAACAGCTTTACTTCCATGGTAGTGTAGTGTAGTGTCACATCTCTCAAGTTGCCTTCTTGTTCTCTCCAGTCTCTGCTTTCAGAACAAGAGCCCCTGAGAATGCAAAAAGCATGCAAACCAACATAGTGACATCTCAAGGCAATGCCTGAGACTGGAGGGAGCCTGAAATAGTAGCTGAGAGGTGTGAACTGTTCTATTTCAGCTGCCATTATCTCAAATGCCAGTGAAGCCGATCAGCGACATCACTGATCTCCTGCTCCCTTTCCTCCCAAATCAAGGAGCTAGCAGGACAGCTGAGTCTCACCAACAGAAACCAACCCTAAGGAATACGCAGGACATGGCAGACGTATGCAGGACCGGATGAGGAGCACAGCCATGTCTGTGGAACCTGGAGGGCATGGATGGTCGTATTTTTTATCTCTGAATGATCTCTTTGGGAACTAGTTGTGTGCCTGGAGGAGGTGAGCCTGAGCAAACACCTGGCTCTCATAGGATGCTTTTCACCCACCTGTAGGCCTGGGAGCACTTTAAGAACTAGGGGTGCTCCCTATTTTACAAGTTGGGGGGAAACGAAGTCTAAGAGCCCTGACATGACTTGTCCAGGCCCCTGGTGTGCTGCGAGGGGGATAGAAAGTTGTCAAAATACTGTCCTGGCCTGCCAGGGGCAGAACAGTGTTTTCCTCTCGCTACAGTCAGACGGGTGTCTCCTACACCCCTTGCAGGCCCAAGGGCAGCATCTCCACGTCAGCCAGGGGAGGGAGGGCAGGCTCAGGTGTGGGGGGAGCAGCTCTGCTGCAGTCCTGGGCGCAGGTTGGTGCTGGGGTTTGGGGGGGCACCTTCAACAGAGGAGGCCGTAGCTCTTATTGGGGGTGAGAAAAGCTCGAGCAAAACAGGGGAAGGAGGGGTGCAGTTTTATGGTATCAGTTGAATGAACAGGTCCCAATAGCTATCAGTTGAATGATTAAGTAAACAACTAGATGAGGCAGACAGGGTTCTTTGGGTGAGTCTGGTATCTTTTATTAGACCAACTTAAATAAAATAAAAGATATCCAATTAACCCAAAGAACCTTGCCTGCCTGTGCCCGTAGACCAGCACGGCTACAACCTACTCCCCTGTAACTTCATGATATATCTTTTATTGGACCTACTACAGTAGTGGGGAAAAATTGTCCTTTGCAAGCTTTCGGGCACAAACGCTCAATGCAAAAAACCACCAACCACCCCCCCTAACCGAATGGATGATTTAGATTAGACATGTATATAGATATTTGGATTTTTTGCACCGGAAGCACGTGGAGGTGGGGGGCCCTTGGCACCTCAGAGCTAGCAGCAGCCGGCGCTGGGAGGGCAGGGGCGAGCACCAGATCCCGTTGTTGTGATGGGAGGCGACCCCGCCCCCGCCGCGTGCGCTGGCCCACGCCAACGGCGGCCCCCTCCGCCCCACCCTTAGGCTCCGCCCACCCGCGCATCCCAAAACCCCCCCCCCCCCCTGTGGCCGGGGACCCTCCCCCCCCCCCCCCCCCCCCCCCCC
>NW_017729022.1:86163463-86166894 GCF_001723915.1 Gavialis gangeticus
AGTGCCGGCCATCGCGCACTTCTGCTCGCTCTTCCGCACCGCCTTCCGCCTGCCCGACTTCGAGATCGAGGTGAGTCCGGTCCCCGGCGGGTCGGGGCTGGGAGGGTGGGTGCGGGGCAGCCCGGCGCCGAAGGCGGCCAGGAGGGTGCTGGTCCCCCGCGGAGTGCAGCAGCTGGAGGGCGCTGCCAGCTCCCCGAGGCTCTTTTCCAAACTTCCCGGGGGGGGCGGGAGGCAGCAGGATGAATGGAGGTGGGGTGTGGGAGATGCTACTGGGTCAAAACAAGGGATCCGGGGGTGGGAGGAGGAAGGGGTAAGATGTGGAGGGGACACGTTGGGAGTTGATGGGAACTCCTTCACCACAGAAGAAATCAATCCAGTTTGAGGGGCGCTCCTGATCCCGGTGCGTGAGTCTGCCACCCACGCGGGCAGCAGGCAGCCCTGAGGTTTTCTTCCCCCTGCCACTAGGCAGCACATGTGATGCCTTATCTGGAAACTTGTGCATTCAAGAGCACGGACTGGTGTTGCCTTCCCCAAACACGACCCAAAATGGTGGCCGTGATAGGGAGGAGCTTGTCCTGCGGTGACCTGTGCTAGTGTCACCCTGGGCTGGAGACATGAAAGAAAGCAAACCTTGGGATGGGGCTGAGAGCGCCCTGTGCGGGTTTGATCAAGCCGGGCGGTCGGCATTGTTGAAACGGGACCGCACAAAGAAGGGAGTTGCATCGAGTGCTGTGAAGTTGTCCAGTCTCTTCAGCTCAACAAAAAAACCCAGCTTCTTTCCTCCATCAGGGGTTGGATGCTCCCTTCTGGAGTCGGGGACAGAGCGCATGTTTTCAGAACTGCCTGCTGAAGTGCTCCGAAAACTTCCTGTTGGGGCGATTGATGTATTAGAGGAACGTTTATTCATTGTGCAACTTCCAAAGAATTTCTATAGAGGGCAGAATGGAAATTTCAATGAAGTCATAAAAGCCACAGATGCTGCGTCTCCCTGCAAGAGATAGAAGGATCGTTATTTTCTAAGTTGGGACACGTTTTCAGATATCATGTGTGAGTATAGGTCTGACCATGAACATGTCGCGTTTGTAGTTAGGACGTAAATGTTCTGAACGGCGCAAGGAAGAAAAGCACCTTGTCTCTCTCCTCAGTGCTACTAAGGTGGCCAGCATTTGTAAGACTGTAATTGCCTAGTGAATGTGAATTCCAGAGATGCTTAAAGTGCAATAGGATGTGCAAATTTTTGGAGGGCAAAACTCTTGGAGCAGGATGTGAATTTCTGAAGACGGGGAATCCCATATGCAGTGTTAAATGTTGAAAGAGGAGAAGATCTCTCAGTGATGCAACTCCCTGCCAAAGGGAACTCCCTTCCCCCCTCCCAATTGATGGGAAAACATTAAAAGGGGAGATTCTCTGGCCCAGCAGTGCAAAGTCTTCCAAAGAAACTGTATTTAGAATGATAAAAAGCCCAATGCACTAGCCTTTCACCTTAGGAGGCAATTAGCATCTGGATTGCTTCACAAGTGAAGTGAAGTTGGTCTTTGCTTAGGATGGGAGAGTTAATATAATTTGGAACAAATTGACCCCTTTGGTGGGGGGGTGTGGGATAAGGGAAGAAAAGCCTAAGCTGGTACTGAGTATGTAGCAGGGTAGAACTGGGCTGTGAAAGTCCTACATCTGTACCGATGGACAGTGGGAAAAGGATTAAATTTAGCATGAGACACACTGTCGCAATCAGTAACATGGGGCCTGTCTGATAGAAGAGTAATATGGAAACTTGTTGAAGGACCACGATTAAAACTGATATGGTATAAGAGGAGAGAGATATTTGTGAGAACTTCCTGTTTTCCCTTACGCGCTGTGAATCACCTTCCGTCTCCCTGCCCAACACCCAGTCTAAAGCAGGCAGTTTGGATGCTTGATAGATTTTCTTATTGTCCTGTTCTCCCTCCATTAAACTAGTCATTCCAAAAACGTAGAGGGAAAGGCATTTTGCAGCATGCATGTGAACAACTCTTCATATTAGTTGTTAGTAAAATAGGTCTTATCTATTAAAAATTTCTTATTCGTTAAAGGTTACTTATAGACTTTTCATTTACATATTTTGTTTTACTTCATGAGTGTATGAAGGTGATACAAGGACTTTTTTCACTTGTTTCTGACTTTAAAATATTGCTCGTGTCTAGTCTGGCCTGCCTTGGCTTTCCTGGAAGACATTCTTGGCTTGTGCTAGTGCTAAATTAACAGCAAATCTCACCGAAGGATCATTGGGGTGGAGTCTTCAACAAAGATACCTTTTCGGCTAACTGTTGATTGAACGTTAGAGTTCAAACAGTTTTTATCAAAATAAACCCCAAAACAAACAAAAGTCCACCAACCAGCCAACAGAATTTAAAAGAGCTGGTGTATTACAATTTTATTGGCCTAGGCATTAAGGGATGGTTAAAAGTCCTAGGGCGGATACTGTTAGATGCTGTACTTTAAACAAGTATAACTTATTTTGATTTGTGAACAAGAATAAGCTATACTAATAATTGTGTTTATGCTGGCATAACTGCTTACACACAGGAGAGATGGGGTAGAGGTTGCCTCTTAATTAGGCCAACTAAATTAAATTGCTAAAATTTGTAAGAATAGGTCAGTCGTGGTTCTGTTTAAAAATATCTGCCCTTCTCAGTTGCTTATTTTTTAGTCTCCTTAATTCCTCTGATTTTCAGTCACCCTGAGGTTCTCCAGGTTAGATGGTGTCTAGATTTTGAGTGTGCCATCCCCTGCCCCATGTATCCTGCTAAAATGGCAAAAAGATACAACCTATGTTTCTTTCCTTGGTAGGTAACCTTTAGCTGGAATGCGCAGTGGTGATGAGGGACAAGGGGAAGGCAGCCTCACGTGCAGATTTGCTGGTGATGCTTGGAAAGTTCCCTTTGATTTTAAGTACAGTGGTACAGCTGAGCTCTTGTTTTTCCTATTAAATGCAAACCTTTTGCCTGTTCTTTTTGGACTGAAAAAGTGAAGCTTCCAGATGTGGGCTGCCATCAGCAGCTGTACATGTCAGAAACTTGGGAAGCAGATGTTTTGTTTTCTTTTTCCTGGACCATTGCGTAGTGAGAGCCTGGAGAAAGAGAGTGGGTTTACGAAGCTGGCTGGCTCAGATAAAGAAGTGCATCCATCAGGCCAGGCTCTGGGTATTGTTATGGGAAGGAGGGGTGTCGAACAGCAAGCCCCCATGCTGGCTTCAGCAGATGCAGTTGCCTGACAAGGCACAGGGCTCCTCTTTTCAAATCTACACAGCATCACGCAGCAGAGGACTCAGGAGGGGTTCAGCCACGACCAGGTCAAAAGTTCAGTGGGGCATGAATGAGTGCATATGTGTGCATTGGGACATGTTTGAGGTTCATGCGCAGTCTTACAAAGACTTTTTTTTTTTTTTAAAAACA
>NW_017729022.1:86171894-86201030 GCF_001723915.1 Gavialis gangeticus
TTCATGCGCAGTCTTACAAAGACTTTTTTTTTTTTTTAAAAACATATATATCTTCCTTGGTAGTTGGTTGTATAGTGAAATACTATGTATCATTGCTAAGGATCACTTTGAGGGCCAGCTGTTACATGCAAACTTCAAGTCTGCTTGAAAATAAATGTTCTTTTGTTTTGTGGTAGCTGCCACTATCTGCCACACTATCAGTGTCTGCCCTGATCCTCTCCAATGATAGTTCAAGGTGAGAAGGCCTGCCCACGCACCTTTAGTACAGAGATTATTCACCTTCTTGGTAAGCCTGTTTGTAGATGAAAAGAGTGCTTTCTTCAATCATATTAGTTCTTTTTACCTTCTAGATATGACCATGATCTGGACTGCATGTTGGTGTACGGCATCTCCCCCATGCGCACTCTTCCCATCTCTGATGGCATACAGAACTGTGATTATAGCAGCTTCAGTATTCTCAGCTGTGTTTTAATACAACTGAGAAACTGGAAATGAGCCAGAACCATGTGACCACCCAGCTTTTTAGGTTTCTTTAGCAAGTGCTCTGGGAACCATGGACTACTATTTAAGAACCTCTGCCTTGGTGGGTCAGAAAGAGGTGACTTTCAAGTATGTGCTTGAAAATAGTCAAGGCATTGCTGTTAACTTAGTTTATTTGCAAAAGGGGAAAGCCACCTTACATCGAGAAAATATAAATCTTTTCCTGTGGTTTTTAAGAGTGCCTTTGGGCAAATTGCCTCTGCTGTTAACTTCATTGTGGCTTTAAATGTCTCTCTCTCTCTCTCTCTCTCTCTCTCATATTGGTGTTCGCTTGCTGACTGTATCCCTACTACTTCTCTCCCTCCCAAAAGAATAACATTGGTCCTCTTATACACGTCTCATCTCTTGTAACTCAGCACCTGCTTGTTCAGCTTTCTTGTATGTTGTTTCTAGTTGTCTATTCGGCCCTAGCCTTCCATTCTTGTGCTTCTGTTGGTGTAAGCACTGAAACACTTTTTTCTGGAAAACGTACCAATGGTGGGAGGGAGCAAGGTATGATTTGTACTTTGTTGTGTCCTTCCCACTTCCACTGTGAAAGCTCTCTTGGGTTAAGTGCAACTTGAGAGAAAGTTGTGGGGTTTTAGCATGTATTAAGCTATTAGCGTAGACAAGCTTGTTCATACTAAACTGCAACTGTTTTAACAGATTTTTCTCCGCTAGAGATAAGGCCTCAACATCAGAGCAGTGTGTTTTGCAGAGCATCACTTCTGCATTTACTATTGTGGATGATATTTTCTCACCCCAGGATTTATCACCACTCTATCCAGCTTGTCCCTTCTGTACCTAGGTCCATCTGTAATCCATGATGCTGCAGCTAAAGAACTTTTTTCTGAGCTGTAACTGATTCACAGAAAGAGCGGCATCTATGATGCATTACAAAGTTATATTATTAAACCCACACCTCTACAACCGTTCTTTTGGTTCATCACCATCTCATGGTTGTTTGTACTGTGGTAGCACCTAGGGGACCTATTGAAGACTGAGGCCTCATTGTGCTTGACAATAGACAGAGGGGAAAATGGTCACTGCCTGGAAAAGCTTTTAGCTTAATTCTGACAAAAGCAACAACAAATAGGTGTAACAGATCAGTGGATAGAAGCAGGTATAACAGCATTAAAGTGCAGGTAGGTAGTCTGGCTATGGTAAAATGTTAACCTACTTAAACACATCTTTTAATTAAGACATAGATTAGAGTTTCCTACTAGCCTTTTGTCTGCTGTTGGTTGGCGTTTTCTTGCAGGTACTGCAGTAAAGGCAGATCTGGAAGTATTTAAAGATCATCTGTGAGCTATTCTGCAGTCTGTTTGGAAAGATTGTTCTGTGCATAGCTGGTATGGATGTTTACAAGAGAAGAAAACAAATTGTTCATGGAGGACTAGCATTGTGGGCAGAGTAGAGGAGGTGGTATTCAGTGAGCTGAGATGCAGATTGAGAACGTATTACAGAAAGGCCTTAACTAAAGGAGTAGAAAATGTGCATCAGCCTTATTGTGTGAAGAGCTCCGTGGAAGGGTGTGTAAATGCAGGACTATCCTACTGTTCCATAGCTGAACTCCCAGTGGTGGAATATGATATTTCAGTAGGCACTAAATATTGGTGGTTAATTATTTATTAAGTACTTTATTATCACAATGAGTACAACTCAGTGGGGGGAAGAGCTTTAGAATCAGTTGCAGGTTTTTTTTCCTTTTCTTAACCTTGTTTCTCTACCTCTTCTCTGTCAGTATCTTCTTCGCTCTGCCTAGCCTTTCAAGCCACAATTTCCACCTCCTTGAGCTTTGCTTTTGCCACCTTCTTTATATTATCTGCTGAAAATGAAATAATTAATGCCTCTTTACATACCAGCATTAGGCTTTGGAGTCAACAGGTCATTGAGATTAATAGGAATTGGTATTCCAAGTTGTCTGCAGACTGGAAAACACATGTTTACAGTTGGTTTACATTTTTATAACCATGATAATGTAGAAACCTATTTTTAATCGGTACTTAAAATTTGTCCTAATCTGAATATATCACATAGTCCAGACTGCTGAATACAGGTTTGTGGCTGTTTGACACCTCTGGACAAAACCTAGTATTTAAAAAAAGAGAACCAACAGATGAATACATAGAAAGGGGTATCATGGCCAGAACAGCAGGAAAGGAAGATTATTTCAGCACCAGCATTTTGAACGGACCTGAGATTGGAGTCATAGAGGTCAGGAAACAGTTACACTAATTGGAAGAGAAGGTGATGAGGGCCCCAAGAGTTCCACTCTGTGGACAGAAAAAAGGGAGGGAAGTCCTGAATCTCATGGGGGAGGGAAGGGAGATTATAATCTGACAGTTTGGGAGTATGGGTTGAGAGCGAGAAACGTTAGATGGCACCTCAGGAAAGCAATTGGTCTGTTCTGGTCATGTGACACTTGAACAAGAAGGTGAGACCTCCAAGGGGAGACATTGAGAGACAGATTTATATTTGTCAGGTTGGAGGGATACGGGTCAGGAAGGCTTGCAAGATGGTAGTTTAAATGTGTTCAGTGAAGAGAGCTACCGAGACCTTTGGTCCTAGGGAATCGCAGACTGTAGTGTAGACCACTACTGGTGGAAGCTCTGGCACAAACAGCACTTCTGGCATTTTTACTAGTATGCTTCTTGAGACCCATTAGGGCTTTCACAGGTATTCAGCGGTGGTGTAGTTGAGCTTGTGTTAGCTTCAGTAGGATTCTTTTTTTCTAAAATCCACAAGTCCATTTAGAGCCTGAGAGTGGGCAAGAAAGGAATTCTAGGACACCCCTGGAGATGGAGAGAGATGGGAGAAACAAAGGAGCACAATGTACTGAAAATCAAGAGTAGATGACATTTTTTGGGAGAAATCATTGGGGTGCAACCAAGAAGTGTCCAGGAGGATGAAGATTTGGCCTGTCGGATTTCCCTTCTCTTTCTGTCAGATGACCTTCTATTTATATTTACTTCTTTCTTCTGTACAGGGCACTTAAGAACTTCTCATGGCCCCCCTTAATTGGTAAATAAGGGTAACTGCTGGTCTGGGGACAAGAAAATAAGTGATTTTTAGAGAGTTGTCTTAATATATTAAGTTGTATCAGTTTAACCTGATTTGTTTTACAAGCAAGTTATGTTAAGTCAGTTCAAATCCTTGTGAAATTGGTTTTTATAACAGTTTAAACGCATCATTTTTGGTATAAAGTCTTGTCTAGCCACAGAATGTCAGCATCTCAGTTAAACTGATGCAGGCCTCTATACTGGGGCGGGCAATTATTTCAGGCGGAGGGCTGCTTACTGAGTTTTGGCAAGCCATCGAGGGCTGCATGACAGGCAGCCAGGGGCAGATGAATATTAATTTTCTAAATGTTTTAGGGGTCCTGCTGGCTGGATAGACTGGCCTGACAGGCGACCAGCAGGCCGCATTTTTGCCCACCCCTGCTCTATATGGTCTATGCTGATTTATAAACCAGGCATTGGGTGTGCTGGGTTTTTGGTTTGTTTTTGTTTTTAGGAGTTTTCACCTTTTAACTAAGCCAGTTTAAAATAACACCTTAGTTAAAGTGGTGCACCTTTCTGAGTAAACCTGCTTAACTGTGAGCTTTCTTTCCTCTCACACAGCACTGCATAGCTGTGCCATTCTGCCCCTGGCATCTGTTAAGTGTCTGCATGACGGGTGAAGAATTAACCTTTGTAATGCCTGTGGATGCTTTCATAGGCTTTTTCAAGGAAAACTTCCTCAAGAAAAGGGCTGAAAAAAAATGACGAAAGCCAAGGAGTTAAGAGTAACCAAATTCATAGTTTCTAGTTTGAAGCTAGTCCTAGATGTTTATGAACATGAATTTTTTTCTCTTGTCAGTAAAAGCAACAGCATCTGCTGTGATTGTGAGAACAATGCAGCCTAGTGATTCCTCCTTCCTTACAGTAGAGAATCCTGTTAAACACACAAGCTCTGTGCCTTAGAGTGTATCCTTTCAGCAGGCTTGTTCCTATTAATGGGTGCCCATTCCTGGGGTCTCCATTGTTTCAGCAACAATAGCACTAGGGGCAGCTGATTTGGTTGACAGAAAATGTGTTAATTTAACAGATCTGTTCCCTTCAGCAAGTCTCCTTCCTATTGTGTCCTTGTTCTCTTTTGGTTCCTTGGAAGGCCATGTTAGCAGATTCTGTTAGGTAGACTACTTCTGTAATTAGAAATGGTCTGGAGGCTTGTTTAAGGAAACAGCTGATAAGGAAAAAAGGATTTTAGTGTATTTTGTTTGTTGCCAGAACATTTTTCTTTTGTCTTCATGTTTTTTTTTTCCTTTGGTTGAATTAACTTCGCGAGAGACACAAACTACTGCTGCTTTGACTTTGTGAGTGTTGGTCCAAAAATGACCTACACGCCCTTAATGGTGGTTCCTCTTAAAGTTAGCTGAGTTGCTTTGTGACTCTCTTTTTTTGTTTTAAATACTTAGCTGAAATGTAGCTTTTTTAGCTGTGAAATACCAACAAGGGTAAAAATGCTGGAATCTGACTGCAGAGGTTAGTCTTGGTACATAATTTGGTAGGAGAGAACTGAAGTATGAGGGGAGTAGTAAGAGGTGTCACCGATATATTGGTCCCACATCAGATTGGCACTGATATAAGGAAAATTTACTGTATTGACAATCGGGGTTATTTTGGCTAATGTGGCCAATAAATGCTGCGTGCATCCACAGTGCAGCGCACAGGTGGCCAAGAGCACATCCCCACAGCGTGGACAGCGGCAACTAGTTGTGGGGGAATGGGTATGGGGAGGAAAGGGGTGTGGAGGGGCAGATCAAGGCCCCCACAGACAGGGAGGGAGTGGGGCCTAGGGCAGGGGCAGGCACTGCCCAGCCAGAGTGGGGCAAGGTGTGGGACATAGCCACGGCTCATCCAGGGGGGCACACAGGGGTGGCAGCTCCTGCCGCTGCATGCATCCCAGGGGGGCATGTGCCCCTGGACCTGTGCATGGGGCGGGGCAGGCTATTACTGGGGCTGGGGCTGTGCTGGGCTGTTCCTGGCAGGGGGCTGGGCCGGGGTTGAGCTTGGGGTGAGTGGTGGTGGCACTGGGAAGAGGGCTACGGGGTGGCAGGAGGCTACAGTGAATTTTGGGGTGGCTGCAACGCCCCCTGCCCGTGTCCCCCCACCATAGTCTCCTCAGCACTGCTGCCGCCTGCCCTGAGCACAGCCCAGCCTGGCCCAGCTCCCTGCCAGGAAGAGCTCCACGCCACCCTGGCCCCAGCCCACAGTGGCAGCTTGCCTTCACCCTACGCACAGAGGTACACGTTTCCCATGCTCTTTCAGGGTGTGTGCAGCAGCAGGAGCTGCTCCCCTTTCCCATACCTCTCAGATGAGCTGCAGCTCCATCCCGCACCCCGTCCTGCCCCAGCCCTGCTCCCTCCCTCACCACTGGGGCCTCGATTTGTCTCCCCCTCCCTCCACCCCTTCCCACACAGCAGACTTAACAGCTGATTACTGCTGTCCAAGCTGTGGGACTGCATATCAGCAATCCGGATCAGTATCAGCCAATATGGCTTCTTAAAAATCAGCCATCAGTATTGGCCTGGTGTCCTTTAAATCAGTTCAGCTGAATTTGATCATCTTTCTATCACAGACAAGGCCTCATAGTTCCCCACGCAGGGCATGTCAGCCATGTTCAGAGTGCTGGGATTCGTCATATGAAAGGAGACTTGAAGGGCCTTGTCCTTCCTTTGTTTCTTTGGTGGAACAGTGTTTTTCTATGGCTTCGCCCTTGGTTAAGGCTATGAGGAGACTAAGCTTCATAACACCAAAAGATGGGATGGAAGTGAAGAAGAGCTACTGCTTTCATTGCAAGTGGGGCGTGTTTGTCTTCAGGGGCCAGGATTCAAACTTTAGTGTTTGTCTTCAGGGGCCATGATTCAAACTATAGTGTTTGTCTTCAAAGGCGATGTGGGTAGAAGTTAAACTTAAAGGTGCAGACATGCATAATAATTGAACTGTTTCAAAGTGTCACTGGTTGGGAACCAGGCCACAGTTGTGTGAAGTGCTGTGGCTCTGACATCAGTGGATGGGAGTGAGCACCAAAGGCCAGTATGCCTTACAGTGGGATAGCGGGTGTATATGCTTGCACTTGTGCATTGGGAGTCCCAGCAGGTAGTTGAACTGTGGCAGGCCGGGGGTGGGGGGTTGTCATTTTCCTGCTTTTCCTTGTTTTCTGAACATGAGCTCAGTAAACTTGAGAAGCCTGCAGATGGCTGAAGTTTACAGTATGCTCGCCTGCCTTAGGGAAGCAGAGGAAGTACTTGGACCTGCACTTTTTGATTACAGAAGCTGTGGGGGCATGATGAGGTGCTGCAGTTGAGTAGGGAGTGAGGACACAGCTGGTTGTTAGAAAGCTTTTACTGAGCAAACAGTGCAAGGGAACTCATTGTTAAAAACAAGTTAAAAAAAAAAAAGAAAAAAAAGTATTAGCAAAAGGTGGGGGAGGCGGGAGCAGTAGAGTTCTGGCTACATATAGCGGCCAGTTGCAGCACCGTGTTGTGGGAGGCGAGGACAGTGCAGTGTGGGATGTCTATAGGACTGACCAGACTATCACAGAATGTTTGGTGTCTACCCATAACATTGAACCATTTCACAGTCAAGTGGTTTAAAATAGTATTTGATTTTCCAGGTACACTTCTGAACTGTTCTAGGCAGATTTAAACTGGTTTAACAGACTTGTACGTGTATCTTATTCATGTTTAAACTATGTTAAGTCTTATGTGAGTCCATGCCCTGAGACGGTGGTTCTCAACCTTTTTAGACTCAAGGGACCCCTCAGAAATGCCAGCTTTTAATTTTCAGGTTTTTTTTTGACTATGGAAAAATAATAGAGTAATTCTTCTGCAAAGAGCTTGGAAAGACCACAGCAGATCAGCATGTTTTTAATATATTGGATTCCTGTTTGAAATTTCTGTGAATTCTGTTTGCACACCTAACAGTGCTGACATTGCATAGCAAGGATCTCAAAGCATCCAAGGTGCCACAGCACCCTCTATGAGAATCACTGACCTAAGACTTTGAATACTAAATGCAACTGGTCATTGTTAGCAATGTAAACAAAATAATCTGTGTGTGGGAAAGGAGCTAGGAGGGGGCAAATTAATCCAATGTGGTCTTGTATGTAGTAAAAGCTCATACTATGTAAAAACTCCAGTTGAGGCTGTTTAAAGGGTATGTTGTCAACCAGTGTTAGGCCTGCAATGTAAATTCCTTGGTTATGCTACCTAAGTGGTGAGCAGGTAGTGTTGTAATAGAGATACACAATTATAAATTAAAAATTATATTTGGACTTAGTAATTTTAGTGGATACCCCTAACAGTACAATAGTGAAGGGTGCTTGCTCCTACCCTGGGGGTCTTCAAAAGGAGGCTAGATAATCATCTAGCCAGGGTCATTTGACCCCAGCACTCTTTCCTGCCCATGGCAGCTGACCCTACCTACTATGAAACTATGAAATTAGAGAAATTGATTTTGTGTGGTCTTAGATGGTTTATATACTTTAGTTGACAGTGCTTTGCACACAGCCAGTTTCACTGTTGTGTTAGGATGTGTCCTGCCTGATGGTGTTTATCAGAAAATAGCAGCAGAAGGAAAGCTGTAACTGGATTGGTAGCAAGAGGCATACTTGCAGGTAGTGAAAGACACCAGAAAGGTAATCCTGAACATGGTCTGTGGTGATATGCACAAGCCTCTTCCAAAAGAGCCTTCTGCACTGAAGGAGCGGCAAGGACTCATTAACACATTTTAATTAAAAAAAAAAAAAAGGGGGGGGGGGGTTTATAGAAAAGTAGAGCATGCTCTTTGTAAAGAACAATTATTTTTAAGTTGGCATATATAGAAGCTAATTTGAGTTGACAGTGTCCCTCTAAACATTCTCCTCCTAATGTTGTTTAAACCCAAGCATGTGATGAAACCGATTATTTTAATTTCATTAAGTTGGATGCGTTGCACAAAATAAACATCATAAATGGTGAGAAAATGTATGCATATTTTAATTGGGTTTTAGGAGTCTGTGCTAAACACTTTTAAAATAATTCCATGTGACTTCTGTCTCTCCTTGCAGGCTATGATCACACAGTGTGTTCAAGCACACAACTGTAAAGACTTATTGCTTAGGCTGAAAGTCTGAACTGTGTTGCCCTGTAGGACAGGGCAGCCATGTAGAAAATAAACATGGGAGAGCAGTCCTGGTTTCTTTTCTTTCAGCCCAATATGAAGTGTCGGGGCATAGGGGACCATTTTGCCTTTAAGATAATTGTGTGTTGGAGAGGATCAAAGGGCTTGAGGGGGTTTTTGGTTGAAAGGGGATTTTCTCCATGGACAGCTGTAATAGTGCATTAGTACTGCAATGGATTATCTTTCTATGATCTGTGAGATCCCAGCCAGCTATAGGAGGCCCTGCTGAAGGATGGTGTGTCTGTGCATGTGTTAGGAGGGGACGGGGGGACGACAAGCCAAAAGTCTTCTGTAATGGGGAGTCTCAGGCTATCTTTTTCTCCCTAAACAAAGCATTACTGGATGTTCTCAGACTCAAGATAATGTGGAACATGGAAATTGTCCACAGCTCTCTGTTAAGATTAACTCTAGCTAATTTCCACATTAATCCTGCTTTATGTTGGAACTGTTCATTAAGGAATGAGAGAAGGAAGCATATCCCAGCTAGGTGTGGGCGTCTGCATGGAGCAGTGCAATATTTTGATGAAAGTTAAAATTGTGGGTCTCCTTCTCAGGGTGAACAGGCCAGTGTTGGCTGGCCTTGGCAAATGCCCAGACTTAACAAAGGTGAGGAACTTCCTCTGCAGATGGCCATGATATGGGGAATGACTCCTTGAGACATGGATGAGATGTCAGTGCATTATTATTGTTTGCTTCTCAGTGGGGTATGGTTTTTTACTACTGTATCCTTGTCTGACCTTTTTTTTTTGTGGGGACTCCATCAGTTGTGGAGATCAGGTCAAGATCTGCTTCTTTAACTCAGTCTCACTGCTGAGAGTAGGAATGTACATTGTAGAACTTCTGAGGAATGCAGGTGTTTGCCATTGTTGTCTGGGCTTGAGCCTGGTTCATACTGCACCCTTACACAGGTTAATAAATGTTAAACCCAAGCTGTGTACTATTAAGAAGTTCAGTGATTCTCATCCAGGGCACTGGTGTACCTTGGGTTGCCCACAGGTCCTTTGAAAGGTGCAGGAAGATGTGGGGAGCTAACTAGGTGTGAGGAGATAAGCAGATAAGCCAGGCTGAGGCTTGTTCCTGCCTGTTCCCCACCCTTACTGCCCAGGC
Organism: Gavialis gangeticus; assembly: GCF_001723915.1. Classification (NCBI taxonomy): domain Eukaryota; kingdom Metazoa; phylum Chordata; order Crocodylia; family Gavialidae; genus Gavialis; species Gavialis gangeticus. The sequence continues at coordinate 86,181,728 of NW_017729022.1, forward strand.
CCTGTGTAAGAAGGCAAGAGCTGTAATATATAAATTCGTTTTTGAAATTGCATGCTACTCAATTCACAGAAGTTATGGAAGGGTGCTTCAAGCCCAGTGAAAGATGCCTCATCCGAAAAGGTTGGGAACCACAAGTTTAGATCTTCAGCAGTGTCTTGAGCCAGTAGGATGTCAGAATTCCCTTAGGCCTGGTCCACCCTATGTAGTTTTGATAGAGAAACTCGAATGGATGTATCCATTTTCACAGCTGTCTGTGGTAGCAGACTTCTTTTCTCTGCCAGTAGAACAACACAAGCTGTGAGCAACAGAAGGCTTCTGCTACGTCCCTGGAATGGATAGAAACTACCTGTAGACACTTGCAGCTTCTGCTAGCTGCTGTGGCCCTTTAACAGCTGGGGCACCCTAGGGTGCATGGCTCACCTTGCCAGCACAACTCATATAGTGGACCCCTGTAGTTTTGACAGGATCTGTCTGCATGGAGCTTTCGGAAGCTGTGAAGGTGTGTATGTTTGCTGGCAGCTTCCCAGTAGTGACTGCTGTCTACTGCCAAAACTTCTTGTGGCAGAAACAGAAGAGGCCTTAGTGTGGCCTCTTAAGCTCCTGAGTCAAATGAGAGATGGACCTACAGGTACTCCTCACTTAATGTCATCTTGGTTAACGTTGTTTCGTTATTATGTTGCTGATCTATTGGAGAACACACTCATTTAAAGTTGTGCAATGTTTGGCCACCACCTGCTAGTAGGTAATTACTGTGACGTAATTGGATTCGCTTAACATTGTTTCGCTTAAAGTCGCGTTTTTCAAGAACATAATTATGATGTTAAGGGAGGAGTAGCTGCAGGTTCCTACAGAGAGAGAACACTTCTGCTCACAAAAGTAACTTAATTTAAGCTGTAGATTTTTTTTTTTCTTTTACTACTGATATACAAGACAGAAAGAACCCTAGTCTGAATTTTCAGGACTGGTAGCTATGAAAACATCCTATTTGTAAACTGATGAAATTTAATCTGGAGTTTTAAATGCAAACCTTGGCTTGTGTACAAGATCTTGTGTAGTTTTTCTTCTGAAAAGAGTCCAAAATCTAATTATTCTGTAGCGGGGAATACTGTGGTCAGAAGCTTCATGGGTGCATGGTTTAATTCTAGTTGCTTCCTAAACACACATGGTGGCATGCATGGTTCATGAGATTGAGATTAGGTTCCAACTAGCCAATCAGCAGCAACACTGATATGAAGGGACAGATTTAATAGATACTTCACTTGACTGCCCAAGCTTGTAAATCTTAATCCAACTAATTTCCTTCCTCTGGAAAGGCTCTAGTCAGTGGAAAAGATTGGGAAGGGGGGTAGCGCATCTTCCCAAACAACATTTTTGTATCTTGTCAGTGAGATGTGCTCATGGAAGGGCAGAGGAAAAAGTACCAATACTGAGTGTTGATGTAAGTGGGCTATAGAGCCATCTGTTCCTGGTTGCTTGTAGTTAGTATCTCTCTTCCTTGCTCCCTCTACTCAGGAACCTCTCCGTACGTTTATTTATTTTTATGTGGTCACTTAACAAAACAGCATATTGAACTGTTTGTTCTAGAAATCCAAGTGGTTTATTTTTTTGAACACCCGTCTCCAGAATGGAAGCATGTCTGGGGAGTGACTTGACTGCAGATGGACACATCTGCATTGCTTTGCCAAGATGTGAACATAGCCTGTGTAGATGGGGACAAGATGGATTTCAGTTAGCTGCCTTTGGGTACTGTTAGCTGGACAGCCAAAAGGTTCACCAGGCCCGCTGTAGACACTCAGGTGGCTAAGCTGGCACTGAAAGCCATGTTGCCGCAACTGTGCTGCTATCAATCCTGCAGGCAGCTAGTTTAAAACCAGCTGGCATGTCTAGACAAGATGCATTTACACCCTTGGTAGACATACCCGTGGTATTATCCTGGTAGTTGGAATTCTTAACTGGTTCTAAGCTCAAGAATTGTGGTGCTATCGGAGGGCAGTCCAGAAAAAATGTGGGTCATCACTTGCTTTGGATCACAGAGAGGTATTTAAATGGGTTGGATGACTTGGTGTCTGAAGTAGGTGTAAAGGAGGATGCTGGATAGTAGCAGTTAAGCTGGAGGAAAACAGCTGAGTTAATAATGCTCAGGAAGTGGAGGGTTGGGAGACTCCATGCCAGGTCTTGGAACTATGATCCTAACCCTGCTCTTTTCTCCTTTCTCCCCACCCCCAAACCCTCTGTCATGCTGTGTGGAAGTGTCCCAGTTCTTGCAGCTGTGTTAATTGTAATGGGTCATTTAGTTCTGAAATCCCTGTTTAAAAGAGGCGAGTCCTTGCCTCGGTGTGACAGCTGCCGCCTTGTACTTTCCCTCGGGCTGGAAATAACTGCATATGACATAGGAGCAGAGAGTGGGGAGGGGGAAGGGAGGATGTTTTCTGGCTTTCTTTTAGAGTTATAACAGCTTTGCTGTGTGACACTGCTATGGTCCACATGGGAAAAGAGTCATGCCCCACATACTTAGCAGATCTCTCCATTGGCAGTGCTTAGGTGGTATACTGCCTTACACAGTCGGGGATCTGCTTCAGGACTAAATATTGGCTTCAGACTGGCTTGAGTGTTGCTGGAGTGATGGGCAGAGGAGAAATAAGCTTTCTGGTGATGGTACTGAGTTCTTCCTTCTAAGGGGGCCAGTCTGGAATGAATATTTGTCTTTGTGGAAAAGGAAGATGCACCCTTCTGTACAAAGGCAGAGACCTGGAAAGGGTGAGGCAGTGGATTCTTTCCCCTACTCCCATTCCTTCTCCAAAATCCAAAGCATGCGTCCGTGGAAACCCTGCCAGCTTTTCCTTCTAGCTGAAGGGCTGTCTCTTGATTGGAATGACAGCTTTGAACTGGAAGACATTATTTCATTAGCTTGCTAATCAGATACAGAGATTACCTGATTGGCTACTTAATAATTAAATGAAGTTGCTTGTAATTCTCTGAGCACACACAGAACTAATTAAATTAACCCTTCACTGCCCTGCGTGCCTGGGGTGCTCTTGTGTGAAATGGAGAGGGCTGGAGGCAGAGCTTTAGAATTTGGGGGCTGTGAGCAGAAAAGGTTATTGTGATGTGGATAATGCTAGAGACCTTCCTTAAGGTGATGCATCTGTTTATGAAGGGCATGGCAAGTAATCAGACCTATGTGTACATTCAGGAGCTCTCTTGGGCAATGGTGAACACCAACACATTCAGTCAGTATTTGATATTTTAACTTGCCTTGCCACTGTGATTGCCATGCTTTGGGATGCTGTATAGAAAATCATGGTTGGAAGGGGGAGCCTTGGAAAGCCCACTGAGTTCATGGAAGTTAAAGCTTGTATATAATAACTGGTGAATAAGCTGGTGGCTTCATATCCACTGACAGATGTTGGTAGGAGGGAAGAGATACTGAAGTGGACCTTCTGTGACGTGCTGCCAAGTAGGGTCTTTCCCTGTAGATCTGTAAGTACTCTTCTTCCACACCAAGATAAACCCAAGAAACCAGAGCCTTTTTTAATGGGGAACTTGATCACATTACTTGGTGGAATTCTGTCCTTCTAGAATCTTGCTACGCCAGTCCTCCTGGTGGCCCCAGCTATTTTAGGAATGAATGCAGGGGAATGAATGTGTTCCATAAAGCAAGGTGGGGACTCTGCTTAAGGAGTCAAACCATCCCATACCATTTTCACATGGTGCTATAAATACATGGAATAGATGTGAGACAGGTGTTAGAGAGAAATGGGTTGAAACTAGATTCCCAGATCTTGCTGTACTGAGCTGTTTCTTTCTGGGGTGGTGGGGGCAGGGAGGGCTATTTTAATCTAAAACAGATTTGCTTCGTAACTCAGAATGACCAGTACCCCTTCCACGATCACTGATCAGCAGTGTGTAGTATCAAAGTGCTGGTGCCTAGACAACAGTGCTGTTTTTGCTTATCTTTTACTGGCACTTTGCTAGAGCAGGTTTCCTCCTGGATATAAAGTGTCACTGTTAAGGGCCCACCAGTCCTCTCTCTTGCTTTCAGCCTCCAGAATGCCAAGTATTTCACACACAATTTGAAAAGTGTATCAGAGTGATAAAATGAATCGCTCTTGCCATAATCACTCTTCACCATATGAACATGTAGTTGCACTATTGAAATAGTATATATCTTATTATTTGATTGTTACAGTGAATGTGCAGTACCTGTAATTCTTGCTTGCTTTGTTTCTATGCTGAGCAGTAAGGTGAAGCAACAGAGAAGCAATCAAGAGGTTCACCAGCTCTCATCCCTTGCTTCTGCTATTTCCTGGTCTTGGCCCATCTATATTTAAGAAGTAACAGGTTTCACTGTTACCTAAGACTAACTGTGGTAGAAAAGATCCCTTGGCTCCCTCTGGCTGAAGTTAGTCAGAGTTGCCTTCAGTTTTCTCACAGTTCTGTTGCCACTGCTCCTTTCTTGCCATGTAGAGCAGCTTTCCCCCTTCACCCACAGTGCTGGACACAGGCATGGGCATATACATAGGTCTGATTACTCGCCATGCCCTTCATAAACAGGGTGATCGCATGTGGCCCAGACAGAAGGAGGGCCCAAAAATGGTGATGATAATTATCATTATCTCTGGCAAAGTGGAGCCCAATACTAAAGGTTTCCCTGGGGCCTCTAGGAGTCTAGGTACAGCGCCGAATACCTAGTTTCCAAATGTGTCCTTGCACTGAACGATTGGTGGCAATTGCAGGCAGTCTTTGGGCCACTTTCTTTAAATTATGACTGGGGTGTGTTAGGGAGCCAGAAATGCCCATGAAAATAGGCAGGAGGCTTGTTGTCAGATTTCAGGAGAGCTGTAGAGATTTACTGCCCACTGTGGAGCTTTTGTGGGAAATGATAACCTCTCACTTCCCCCCTCCCCACTATTTAAAGTTTCTGTGGAGTTGTGATGGGAGTGGGTGTGTTGTTAGGCTTTTTTTAAGGAGGTAAAAATAAAGGAGGGGCATTGAGGACACCACATGTTGTCTCTATTGATGCTTGGTGTGGTAGTCACTGTCAGTATCTTCATCCACAGGGAAAACTATAGACTTACCTGTTGCTTTCCCAGTGTTAACTCCTTGCTTCACATTCCTCAAGTTTCTCTTTTTTCCCTTCTTTTCTAAGTCTTCCAGCAACCCAGAAGCAAGACTTCTATTCTGTAGAATATTTCCCTATCTCCCTATCTTTAGTGTAGTGCAAGACCACGGCACTGAGCACTGTCTGTACTAAAGCCAAATGGCTTCTTTCAAGAGCTCCAGCCACATTTGGTATAACTCCAAAAGCTCCATTTCAATCTACCCTAACCCTCTTGCCTAGATAGATAGATATGAGTATACCACACACTCACACACTCTTAGTTAGTCTATAAGGTGCACATCTACCCTGCCTTTTGCTTTGAACTTGAGCCAGCTTGGTTGCCAATGCATATAGGCTAAAACTTAGTGTTGTAGGGACTTGAGTTATTAATGTAATGGGAACAGTTACTTTGCTAATCTAAGCACAAAGGCAGTGGATGAGTTATTTTGTAGAAGTCTCATGAGGGTTAGGTTAACTCAAAGATTAAGTGAACTCAAATAGAGAGTCAAATCCTATATCTCAGTTGTTACAAGGTCATGCCTTGTCCCACCCTGATTAGCAGATCTGCATTAGCGAGAAAGGTTTATAAATGAAGTACATCTCCTTTGCTGCTGTCTTTTCTCTAATACGTCTAGAGCTGCACTTATTTATATTTACTGTATATTTGCATTAAGTCCAATAGCTTCAGGTGGATTTGCACCAATATTATGTTGTGGTAATTGCAAATAGAAGTTCATCTCCAGGACCCCACCGCCTCATTTACAATATAGCTCTATGTTACTGTACATAATTCAGTTTGCACAGTGAATAAGGATGAAATGTTGCTGAAACAGCATACAAACATGTACCATAATTTAAGGATCACACATTAGGAGAATCAGCTTTAAGCTTATTTTAAGAAAGTTAAAAAGAATAAATTATTAAAGCAAATAAATAGGTTTGTGCTCTTTTAACTTCACAGGCATAAAGAAGGCTAGAAAGTGTTTTTTAAAATATCAGATAAAGTTACACTGTTTCATTTTTACCCAAGATATAGCAGGAGTGATGAAACTGGACTTCCCAGATAATACTAGGAGAAGTCTGCATGTTTTTTACCTTAATCAAGAGGTCAGCAGTATCAAACCTGAAAAAGAAAAACACCAATTCTGTCAAGTATTTTTCAGTCCATAGGTTTTAACAAAAGACACATTAAATCATATGAGTAACAAGTATTGCTGCTTCATGTTTTTCTTTCTCAATGTTTTTGAGAATCAACTCTTGTCAGTTCTTTAATTACAGTTCAGTCTTTTAGGTTAGACATGCTGAATAGCTAAACTAAAAAAAGAGGAAATTATTTTGTTTCATGAACCCTGGCTTAAAACAGGTGGCAAAAAATTCTTTCGGGTTACTTGCATGCACTGTACAGAAGCAAAAAAGGAAAACCCATTTTCTTTTCATGTGCATCTCTCCACAACTTTGGCACTTTGACTTAAGTGATTTAACTAACACCCTTTAATATTACTTTCACAGAAAGGGCCTGTATTTCCTATTTTTTTAAAGGATGTGTACAGCATCCCTTAGTATGTTAAAGATGCGAGTGCTGGACCAGGATCTCTTGCAGCAAGAACTCATTAGGCCGAAATGAGAAATGGTAAGATGGAATACTGAAGAGCTGCCTATGCCTTGGCCCACACCAAAGAGGAGAGGAGGAAATTCCCCTACCTTTTTAATGTCTGGGTCTGTAAAACAGGGGTTCACATAATTGGCTTATTTTACCTTTATTTTTCCTGCGCATATAAGGGTTTGTGTGGTTTCCATTCTTCTCTTGCCTGGGCTTTCCCCAATTTCTTCAGCACTTATTATTTGTCTTTTGTCCATCTGAGAGATAAGTCATGCAGAATAACAAGAGTTAAACTGTTGGGTGAATGGAAAGAGATGGGATGAAGCATATTATTATTCTGTAAGGCATTAACTAGTACTGTTAACCAGTTCGATTTATAGACAGTGCCATAGCCCTTATATAGCCATAACTTCAAGCACCTCTGCAGGTCCTGTTCTTCCTTTCAGTTTTCTTATGTTTTCCCCAAATCAATGCAGTCCTGCCCACTGGTACTTCAAACTAGGTCCTGTAAATTTTGGAACCAAGGGGATGTGATGTTCAAAATTATGTTATGTTCAAAATTGTATGTTGGACCTTAGAAGCATGGCCAACTAGCACTGGTATGGAGAAGTTGTAGTTTGTCTTGCTACCTAATATGTGGAACCTGGAGAATAGGAAAGCAGGAGAACTTAAAGAAAGGATAGTAGTGGAGATCAAAATCCAGAAGGCATTATTTAAATTGTGAGGTGAATATCGTAATTGGAAACTTAAGGAACTGGTATAATGGGGGCTGGTAAAGAACACCTGAGAATTAAATTGTCTACAAATCACCTTTAAAAAAATCACTTGCCTTTTATGGAAACTCTTGACATGCCACAGTTTCAGCCAGGGCACTGAAATTTGGTCTGGCGGTAATTGTGGGGCCAGATAAGTGCCTTCGTGAAAATCAATTGAGATTTGGTTATGTAATGAGAATCACCAGTTAATCTGTTTCACAGAGACTAGCTTGTCTGTGTCAGCACACCAAAATCCCTTAATCGTTTCATTTCCATTGCAAGTACAGTGAGGTCTCATTTCAGCAGTTGATGCCAGGTGCACATGCACATGCCTGCAGAGTGTGGTTAAGGCCCAGACAACATGGCAGCTGCTGCCCCAGAACCACTGCCTCGCCGAGAGCTCTGCAGACTAATCTAGACTAGCTGCAGTCTCACTTGACTGACAACAGGGAGACTGAGTTCTAGAATCACTTCCTTTACTAACAGGTCTTAATGCCGCCCTCTTCACAACCTTTATTACTGAGCAAAGTCTCACAGGTTAAACACAGGTAAAACTGGAGATAGCCACAATTCTTAACCATTTAACCTGTGCTGTCTCCCCAAAAGAATCTGCTGAATGCTTGTCCTTTTCCAGTCTGTAAAATGCAGCTCTTCTGTTTCCATTTAAGTGTGTGTATCCTTCTCTAGTAGTAGGTGCTCCACAGAGAACAGTTGTCTCCTACTCCTAGCTATCATAGTTCATACTAAGTAGTAGGAGTGTCATTGAGGTTTAAGTTTCAAATACTTGCTATGGGATGGTCGAGAGAGGGATTATTATACGCTTAAAATATATAACCAATGATTTCAAATTCTGTTGCTTATTAGGAAATACTAGGTTTACATTTGTCTGTGTAACCTTACTTCTGTTGCCTTGTGCATACATATTGTGACAGTTTTTAATTACATGATCACATGCTCCTTTTTGCACAGAACTGCCTCCATTCAGTGCACAGGACAGATGGTGCTCGGAGTGAATCGGGGTTATGCAGTGAATGACGCTGTTGTCTGTGGGATTTTTGCTTCATTTGCTGGAGAAGTTGGAAGGTGTGTGAGGAATAGGAAAGGGGGCAGTAGGGGAGGCGAGCTTAAGTCAGGTGAATTGCTGCTACCCAGGACAATGCAGAATCTGCTTTTGCAACAAAACTGACTTTTGATAAAATGCTAAGCAAGTCGCTTCAACCTTGAGTTTCACAAGTGCTGTTAACTCTGTGTGTGTGTGTGAACACAGTGGTTCTCAGTCTTTTTAAATTCAAGCACCTCTTGGGGAAAAATGGTCTTAATTTACACTTGTTTTTTGATTATGGAAGAATAATAGAACAATTCCTCTGTTGCAGAGAACTTGGAAAGACTGCACCAGGTCAAAATATTTTTAACACTGTGCATTCTCGTTTGAAGTCTCTGGGTTTGCGCACCTAATGGCACTAACATTGTGTGGCACCCTATACGGCACTCTTGAAAGTTATCTCAAGGCACCATGGTTGAGAATCACTGACTTACAGCCTACGTCTCAGAAGTGCTGAGCATTCACAGCTGAAACTGAAGTCAGTTTGAGCAGAAGATAAATATCTAGTGCTTAGAAATAGTAGTCTGGAGGTTTAACTGCAGCTTTGAGACCTATTGCTGCCACTGATTCTCACTGCCTTGGGAAAGTCATTTTGGCTTTCTCAGTTTCCTCATCTGGGCACCATGGTTTGTTGGTTTAAGTCTATATAGTGTTTTGGACAAATACATTGATGAATAGCTAGAAAAATGCCAAGCACTTTGAAATACCCGATATTTCAAGGTTGTATGCAACCACCATGGCACCTAAAATCAGTTGAGATTTTTGCAAATGTTGGCCTTCATTTCCCTCGCTTCCCTATCTGTAAAATGAGAATAATAATTTATTTCAATGTGTTGTTGAAAAGATAATTTATGTTTGAGCCAATACTACAATGCCACGTACCACAAAAGGGTATGTGGCTGTTAGTAATTCCACTTTCAGTGTCAAGTTTTAGATGGTATGCAGCAAATGAGAGATGGGGATACACAAAGAATGCTGAGGATAAAAATAAAAATCAAACAGCTGCCTTACTTCCTAACCACTGTCCACCCCACTGAATGAGAGGCTAAAGAAAAATGTGACTGTGCAATTAGACTCTCATGTGTGTTCGCAAAGGGGTGGAGTTTAGTTTATGCACACAATCTGAAATTTGACATTTTCTTTGTCAAGTGCTTGACTTTGCACTGTAAATTAAAAAAAAAACCTTTAAAAATTGATGTAATAGTCTATATTGAGAGTCAGAAGGAAGAAATGGTTTATAGGTACTATGTTAAGTCAAAAGTACATGTGTAGCGGTGTTTCAGTGAGATATTGTTTCATTACCTAAAGGAGATTTCCATAAGGAATGGAAATAAGGAAATACAGTAGTTTAAAGAAAAAACTATTGTATTGATGAGAGTAAGAACCATAGAAAATTCCCAGATCAACTTTAATTTGCAGAATATTAAATTTGTGGTTGTCCTTAACTGCCTAGATACCTAATGCATGTTTGATTATATTTTAGTCAACCAAAAGTTCACGACCAAAATATTTTCTGATTTAGAGGACACTGATTTCTCCTGAGAAGTAATCTTGGATCTAGGATTCTTACTGATTGCAAATATGAAAATATTGTGTAAACTAGGAGTAGGTTATATCAGCTACAGAGCGCACAGTTTTCACTGGGTAGAGTATATGCAATGGATAGTCTCAACACAGCTTCTACTGCTCAAACTCCTTGGGATAGTAGGAGGCAATTTACTTGACTCTTGAGGGTAGCAGCGCATCTTTGTGCTCTTCAGCATTTCTGTGGCTGATTGTAATTCACTTGGGAAGCAAATCAGTTTAACTCTCCTCTACAAAGAAGTCATGGAGATGGGTTAAAGAGAAAGATGACTGATATTTTATGGGGAAGTTCCTGTTCAGCTGCAGCCAATCTCCGTCCTATAGGTAGGGGTCTACCTAAATCCCAGGGGGCCATACCAATTTTCATGTGTTGCTTGAAGTGTAAAGCTCTAATTCCGTGGTTGTTTTGTGGCGGCCCCGCCCCTCAGCACTGATTGGTGGAGAGGCCCGTGGGTGGGGGAGAGGTGCCCGGGGACAGCTTCCATCTTCATTGCTGACTGCCTTTTGTGCAGCTCCGTCCCTTAGTGCTGATTGGTGAAGAGGCCTTGATGGGGTGGGGCGGAGGAAGGACAAGGAAACAGCTGCCATCTTGTCTGCTGTCTTTCATGCCTCCCCATCAGCTGGAACCTACCCCTCCTGGCAGCTAAGACCACTGGCTTCCACTGGAAAGCCAGCATTTTGCAGGTTTTTGTTGATTTCTTTGCATGTTTTTGTGGACAACCCCAGATTTTGCAGTTTCCATGGAATCTGCAAAATAATGAATTAAGTAGGTTTCTACCTATAGGACAAACAATCTACAGCAGCTATTTAAGTCATTCCTAATAATGTAATAATTTATTATCCGAATTTCATAGTCAGTATTCAGTTTAAATTGGATGCCCAAACTCGTGTAAATATCAGCAACTCAGTAGAAACCTGAAAGCCATAATTTATTTGCACAGAGTCATTTATCCCAAAATCAATATAGGCAGTGTTATATTTTATTATTGCTATAATTATATCAATCTTGATAAGTGGAGAAGCTGCTTGTTTGGATGCAAAAGCAGTCAATCTTCCTTGTTTTTCAGTTGTTACTAGCGGGAGGGCAGTGAGTAGGGTCTACATTTTAGGCTTCTGCGAGGTGTTTATGGCTGCCTCTGATTTTAGCACATTTTGTATTTCGGCAGTGCCTTCCATTCAGGAATCTGAGCCTTACAAACAGTGATGAATATAGGCATATGGTATGGGGTAGGTTGGTAGTATTTATTCTACGGATGGGGAACTGAGATAGAGAGAAGTTAAGTGACCTGCCGTGGGCTTCCTTTGTGACCTAGGGCAATACACAGCCCTTCTTACTCACTGTTCCGTGTGTGTGAAGCCTGTGATCGTTTAAACTTTCAAAACAGAAATCCTTTCCTCTGCAGCACTGTTGCTTAGTTCCTCTGACAAGAATCTTTTATGCTAGAGGACTACATATATATTTTACAGTTACACATTCATGCTTCTGCTCCTTCGTGACTAAAACACCTTTGTATCTGCATACACTCAAGTGTGCATAAGGAAAGATGAGTTGTATGAGCAGGACCTCCCATTAACCAAACCTGGTTTATGATAATTTGACACTTGGGGTGGGGAAATCAGCCAGTAGTAAATCTGCTTCCAAAGCCTGAATGGGTCAGTGACAGGAGAAGCTGCTGGTGGAAAAATAAACCTCTCCTACTTCAAAAACGCACATGCAGAATGATGGTGGTGGGTGTGTTTTTTAACTTCCCAGAAGCTGGAGAATAAAATAAAAAGGCAGCAGGATCAGCAAGTAGATGAAAGGCAGCCCCTTTAACATTTGCTCCTGGAGTCCGGCAACTCTCAGCAGTTGGCTGGAGACTAAGCTGGACGATCCTGTGGCGCTCCAACAAAGGGACGAAACAAACTCCCATCCCCCGGGGCCCCCCTCCCCGACAACGCGTGAAACAACTTGATAAATGATTGCTCTGTCAAGGGAGGAGGAGATGGAGACGTCTGGGAGCACAGGGGGAATGTATCTAATTTAGGAGCTCAGGGAGTTGGGGGTAAGGGAAGAGGGGAGGTGTGATTGGAAGGTGGTCTGCTGCTCTCCTGTAACACAGGAACATGTGAAAACCCCTCCCTCCTTCTGCCCTGCAAAATAAAGGAGGGGTGGGGGGTGGGCAGCTGTTGGATAGCAAACAAAATGGCAAGGGGAAGAGAGAGCTTATTAAGAAGGATTTTTCCAAACCAAGTCTCTCTCGGGAACAGCTCCCTGGTGCACGCAAGGGCTTCAGGAAAATTCCTGCCACACCAGGCTGCTCTCTCCCCTCCAGTCCAAGCTTTGGAGCCCAGCAGTCTCACATTACCTCATTTAATCGGGATGGCAGGAAATACCCCCCGCCCCCCTTAGTCCAGTCCAATAAGGCTGCCAAGTGAATTGAAAGCTACAGAAACAGGAGCCCGTAGCCTGGCTGTATTCAACGGAACATTAATTACCCTAAAACAAAAACAAGAGGAGTTCACAGCTGGGGCCCAACACTTCAAATTCCCCTCCCTCCCTCCCCCGCTGCTGCTGTAGAGTGTGCGTGCCAGCTATTTATACAGTCTCTCCTCGCCAAGGAGTGATATTGGGCCCAGAGGACCCTTGTTTTCCCCCCCACTCCTGTCCCTCCCCTGTTGGGGTTTGTAAGGACAGCACTGCTGACTCAAACCCAGCCAGCATTGTACAGGCATTTCAGAAAGCAGGCATGCAAAGCTTCCAAAGGCGTGGTCTGTATGGCAAAACAACAGTTTGATTTACCGTGTAAGTAGTCATGGAAAACATAACAGTGAACATACAAACAAATCATTCTGAAGCGGGCTACCAGTAGGGATGTGTGGTAGTCTGCCTATCCGAAAGATCAGGGTTGTCATCAGAGGTCGGCAAAGAGGAACTTCAGGGTGTGCTAGTGGAAGCCATAGCTGTTCTGTTGTGTTTGCTTTCATATTTTACTACTAATAATAATTATTATTGTTGTTATTATTAAGTGGGGAAGTGGTGTGCGGAACTTGATTTGGCACTTGGAGGTTACTGTTTTACAGAAAGCTGTTGTTACCACTTCTGTAGGTCACTTTCTTTGCAGCTTTCTGGGGTAGTGTGATGCCTCTACATTTGGCCAGGGGCGTTCTGTCATGAGCACTGTTAGGACAGGAGCACATACATATGCCTTGAGGATGTTGCATGGAGGGTTATATTGACAGTTTGAGAATTCAAAGGCTGCATCTAACTTGTATCTAAATTTACTTGATTGCAAATTGAATTTGAGAATTACTTAGGAACATGGGACTGGAAGGGGCCACCTGGGCCACTGAATTCAATCCCTTGCATTCACAGACAACTATTTACACAGGGATTTCTCAATATCGGCACTGCAAACCCTTACATGCAACTACAGGGTATAAAGTGCCAAGAATATCTTACAACCTGCCATAGGTAAAAGCATGGACAATAAGGACCATTGCTATGTTACTGCCATGACAGCTGTCTGTACTTCAGTAGCAAAATAAATTAAATTTCATGAGCAAATAACTGTTCTTGTCACTGATTTAGATACATATCTTGCCTCATCCAAAAGGCTCAGTCTTAATTAACAGAAGAGAAGTTGACTTAACCATTCTTTGGGACACTGAACAGATTTGGCCTCACTTTCAGCACAAGTAAAATACAAACGTAAGAATTGCCATTTACTGGGTCAGACCATAGGTCTGTCTTGACCAGTATCCTGTGTCACTGTGGCAAGAAATGGATGCTGAAAGGGAGAATGAACTGGGTATGACCAGGTTTTTCCCCCACTGTTCCTCTCTCACTTGTAGCCTCTAGCATTTGAGGTTTAGGACGTTCTAATTCAGAAGCTGTATCCCTAACTCCCATGCTCATTCGCTACTGATGCTCCTTTTCTCCAAGAATTTGTCCAGTCCCTTTTGGAATCTGGCTAAACTGTCAGCTTCCACAACATCTGGTGCCAGTGAGTTCCATACTTTAATTACGTGGTGTGTGTGTGAAAAAGAACTTCCTTTCATTGGTTTTAAACTTACTACATCTTGGTTTAATTTTGTGACCCATAGTTCTTGTATTGAGACAATAAATAAATCCCTACTTAGGTTGTCTTTGCCATTTAGTATTTTGGAAACCCTTATCTGGTGCATCTTTCTCCCCAAACATCTGTTTTCTAAACTGAATAGGTCTAGCCTCTTCAGTCTCTCCTCATATGAAAACCCCACAATAATTGTTTTTTGCCTTGTTAGTGTGAAACCTGCCTTCAGTGAGGTGGAGTAAAGCCCCAAATTGGTCTAGGATTTATTTAAGCTTCACTTGGCTATAAATTGCCTCAAGTGTTCTGATATTTTTGGAATGTAGTAGTTGTCAGCAGTTGACTAGGGATGCATCTTCACTACAGAATTAACCTGAGCTCACTTGGATGTTGCCTCAGTCCCCACTTCCACCCACATGTGCACATGTAGATGCACACCTTTAGTGGTTACTTTCAACCCAGTTTAGCTGGTTCCCCCAAGCCTGTAAGATAAAGCAAGGCTGCTGCTTTTACTGGAGCTGGTAATACACCAATTCAGTGGTTCCCAAACTCTGACAGATTACCCACCACCATTAAAATGATACAACCTTAAGTACCAGCTGCAAATTTTACAGTTCAACCTTAAGTACCTCCAACACATTTTTGTCATATAAAGTAATTAACACATACCACTGACAGGTTGTCTGCATATGCTGGTGGTACCCATGCCACAGATTGGGAATCTCTGCACTAACTGAAGATGCAGGTTAAACCAGTTTAGCGTTGATCATCTGGTGTCTTCCTACAGTTTATCCCCTGTGACATGAAGGATAAGCAAATTCTGCCACAATTTGCTCTGAAAGGATTGCAGAGCACAGCCCAGATGACTGTACAGTGCCCCCACGTTTTCTGTGCAGGCAGCACAGTAAGGCATTTAGTAACTTGAGAGTTTCTTTGCATTGTAGCTTCTCAGACCTGGGTTAGGATGTTGATCAACTAAGGGTGTAAACAGATGCCACCTTTGTGCCTCCATAAAAATTTCTGACACTCCAGTGTGGTCCCAGGACTGCACTAAAGCTGGCTTTCCCCACTTTATAGAGAGACCCTTTGGAAATTCCCCAGTGTGCATCTCTGGAAGCAAGGAACCCCAGCTTTCCCCACTTAGATATGCCCTGAAGCAGTGGTTTTCAATCTTTCTTTCATTTGTGGACCCCTAAACATTTTTGAATGTAGGTGTGGACCCCTTCAAATTGTAAATGTGGTTATTCACATACTTTTGATCATAGTCATCTTTCACAGACCCCTTAGACATAGTCTACAGGCCCCCAGGAGTTTGTGGACCACAGGTTGAAAACCACTGCCTTAGAGATTCCCAGGGGTGCATCTCTGCAAGCAGGGAAACCAGTCACCCAGTGTCCTGCAGGATCAACCAGGGTGATGTGTTGCACCCAGTGAAATGAATCAGTTGTGTTGGCACACATCCGGGCCCAGTTGATCCACTTCATTTGGCAACATCTGTTTATGCCGTGAGTTAACTCTAGGGAAGACATCCACAGTAGTGAATGGGCTAGTTCGATCAGCTGGACAGAGGAGGGGGAAGGATGGAATTGTTGCTGCTAGCCCATTCCAAGAGATGATGAGGAACCACAGATGACTGTTGATGTTGCAGCTGCTGCTACTGGGACTATAATTTTGGGCAACTGGAGGAATCTCCAGTGGCTTCCAGGTCTCTTTACCCTATATTTGGAAGGAGGGGGTGATCCAGTTGTTACTACTAAGGTGAAAGAAGTTGGGGAGGTGCATCATTTGCTAGCTAGGCTATATAATAAAAGAACCCCACTTGTCTTCAAGTGTTCTGTTGTTTTGGAGTGGGTGAGGGTATGGATGCTTTTTGTAATGCTGCATCCACACTGCATTTCTCCATTATTTGTCTGTAGTTTTAGCATCAGTGGGACTACGACAGTGGTAATGAAATGATGGTAAATAAGAAGAATGCTAGGGGAGTGACAGTCAAGCAGCCCAATACCTTTTGTCCATGATCATAGGTGCTGTATTGAACAGCTCTCTTGCAACTGGATAACGCTCATAATTTTTATAACAGGAGGGACCAAATGTTGTTTCAGTAGCATTCTGGATTTGTTCCCCCCAGGGTTGCAATATTCAGGGCTATAGAAAAAGTAAGGTCCACAGTTATAGCTTATTTAATTCTCCTCACTGTGGCACAATTCAACAAAGCCCTAACCATGTAGGATCCCATTACGTGGTAAAAAGTCCTCTAGAATGATAGGCTATTGTAGCCTAGACAACACTTAAAGTGAACCATTTTTAGAGGAAATAACTAGGCATACAGAGGTTAAATTGCTTCCAACAAGTAAGAAGCAGTGTCAGGAAGCCTTGTCTCCTGTTTCTATCCCTAGACTATATATTCAAAATAAAACAAGGTCATACTTTTCACAGTTTGCACCTAAAACTAAAAACAAATGATAGAAACTTAGGCTGCTCGCAGATGTTTAAAAAAAAAAAGTGGTGCTTTACTTTAAACTTGGCACACCCCTGTGCTGACCTCAGTGCATGCCTAGAACAGGCAGTGCGTTAGTTGGACCTGGCTTGCCTGACTCTGTATAGATTGGGCACTTTAGTGGGGCTTTTTGGAACTTTTATCTAATAGCTGATTTGAATTGGCTTTAGCCAAGATAGCCAAAAAGCCCTGCAGAAACTCATGATCTGTACAGATGCTGTGGAGCTGGGTTGAAGTAACCTGTTGCTTCTTCTGGTAAAGCACTCTTCTCCCAGTTTTGCGGGGGGTGTTCTTTTTTTGTTTTGTTTTTGTTTTGTTTTGTTGTTTTAATGTCTGCAAGCAGCCTTAATGTTGACTAATAGTTTAGTCAACGTTAAGCCTTAATGTTGACTAATTGTTTAGGTACAATGGATGTCAAAGTATCCCTTTAGTGAGCAGGTTAATTTGATTTTTCTTTTAGCTATGTATTTTTTGGAAAAGCAAGTGAAGCATCCTTGATCCTATGTTTTATGAAAAACTTGATAATTCTAATTAAATGAAATGCTTGATTATTGTAATGGAGTTTTAGTAAAGCATTTGATAGGTCTCATGAGTGTGACTGAATTCAGATTAAAGCTGGCCTGAAAATCTTGTATGTGTTTTACTGGGGAGAGAGCGGGGGGTGTCTAACAGGGTCCCACAGGGATCTGAGTTAGGGTCTGTCTAAACTTCATAATGATCTGGAAGAGGAAATAAACAACTTTGTTAATGAATTTCTTGGGTAATATTAAATTCAGAGGGGTGGCAGATAAAACCAGTGGCAAGCAAGTAACACAGAACCTAGAGCTGTGGTCCCTTAGACTTCACTGGCCTATGGACAACAATACTAAGCAAGTAATCTGCTGTGAGCAACATCATATTCAGTTCTCTTAGTGATGCTCCTTCCTAACTCTTCAGCTTTCTTTGGCTGTGAACAATATCAGAGTTTCACAAGCAACAAATCTTTTGGTGGTTGGGGGCCACTGACCTAGAGAGACTGGAAATGTAACTTATAAATAAATTCAGCATGGAAAATATATAGTAGCACATTGAGACTAGATGATCCAAAACACAGGTACTCAGTAAGATAGAGCAGTCCAGAATCACTGTTGCCAAATCTAGCGACATAGTGCATAATATTGTACTTAAGTCCAAGTTCACAGACAATTTAAAAATTACCTTTAAGTACACCATATGAAACTGGAAGGCAAATAAAAAGGGCCCAGCATTAGTTGTTTGAAATAAATAAATAAATAAATAAAGTTGTAGACAATTCTTGTTTGTTTTGAGCCCAGCTCATGGTTTCTTTAGGGCTTTGGTTTGGTAATATTGAGTAATGCTGAAAAAGGCCTGTAAGTGAGAGGGGACAGCAGGTTATCCATGATTTTTCAACAGACACAAAAGTGTCAGTCTGTCCCCTTCATCCCCATCTTCTCCCTCTCCTTCCCCGCTCCCCCCCCCCATAAATAAATAAAAAAAAAAAGGGTAATGAGGGTTTTGGATTGTATATGCAGCCACGTTACTACACTGAGAACAGCAGGGCAGGTAATACTCCTGTCTTCTGTGACAGGAGTATTATCTTGTGTAAAAGATCACAAAAAGCTGATTCACCTCTGAATCAGTTAGCTCTATCCATGCTGGTAGTAGTAGTATGCTAGTTTTTGAATGCCTCAATACCAAAAACTTTTGGCAAATTAATGACAGTTCACAACATAAAAATATTTTGGAAAGCCATTTCACTTTTGAGGGAGACATTGAAAGACCTAATTCTATATAGGTTAGCCTGTGTGGACTGTAGCATGGGGAGTAAATCTAAAAGTGTTTGAGGAGTGCAAACACCAGGGGATGCAGAGAAATTGATTAATACAAGTAAGGGGATGAAATGAAGAGAAAGCAAATTGATCTTAAATATCAGGATGGGCTTCCGGACAAGGTGGACGGAAGAGATGTAGAAAGCCCCACTTTGGTAATTTTGGTTTAGATATGCAGAATGGTAGGGACACTCCTGGAATGGCTGGGGATAGAAATGGGATCTTACCTGCACTGTTGGGAAATGTGATCTAACATGTACTGTTGAAATCTAACTTATGATTTATACAGTCTACTCCAGAAAGTAAGGAACGCCCTGTGACGTGAATTGGTAATATATCCATTGCAAAAGCCAGTTGCAGGTTTGTTTGATAAAGGTTTTATAACGGAGAGGAATCCCCACTCTTCAGATACTCCTTCTCTTGGCAGAAATGAATTAAATAGTGAATAGGTGATTCAGAATTTACTGGGAAGGGAGAAAGAATTAGATAACAAATACACTGTAGTCCTCTAGAGCAGTGGTCTCCAAACTTTTTTGATCGCGCACCCCTATCAGTAAAAAAATTTTTGAGCACGCACCCCCAATATATGTATATTTATATAAATAGAAGTTCTAATATTTTCTTCCCGCACCCCAGTGGATTGTCTTGCGCACCCCACTTCAGAGACCACTGCTCTAGACGCATGTGAGACAGAGCTCTGGCTTTTTGTGAAGGGGAGCGGCCAGCTGGCTGTGTTCCATTGTGAATTTTTTGATGGAGCGGCTTTTCATCAACAAGGAGAAA
>NW_017729022.1:86206030-86208571 GCF_001723915.1 Gavialis gangeticus
CACTTCAGAGACCACTGCTCTAGACGCATGTGAGACAGAGCTCTGGCTTTTTGTGAAGGGGAGCGGCCAGCTGGCTGTGTTCCATTGTGAATTTTTTGATGGAGCGGCTTTTCATCAACAAGGAGAAAAGGTTGATGGTCTTCCTTTAAGTAAAGCCTTGTCTATACCTGGGATCCTTGAGGAATAGTTTTTCTGGAAAAGCTGCTTGTGAAGAACCCCATTTCTGGATAAGGCTTTTTCTACATATACACAATTTTGCTGGCAGAGCTTGGGTTCTGCCAGCAAAACATTGAGCATGTCCACACACGTCGCTCCCCTGTGGCAGCAGAACCATTTCATTCTGCCTGCAGAACACCACCTGCTCTGTGGCTAACAGAAGGCATGTGCAGAGACCACCCCCACCTTCTGGCTGCTGCAGCCCCTGTCCCTCCACAGGGTGCACTTCTGGCAGAAGCAGCAGCTTCTTGTAGACAAGGCCATAGAATGACCATGCATGATGTTTATTCAGAAATGGGTATTGCACTTTAACTCCAAACACGCACATAATTCACACTCTGCCTTAATATTCAGGGGTCCTAGTTTTCCACATGGAAAACAGCAAAAAATCTGTTTAAAAACCACAAAAAAATCTACATTTTTCTGCAGCCTACTGAAAGTGTGGCAGCATCCTGCAGTGAGTGGCACCATTTCTGCTCTCTTATTTTTGTTATGGTTTTTCCATCTCAGCCAGTCAGCAGTGTGCCTTCCACTCCCCCAGCTGCAGATTGTCTAAGAGGCCAAAACCATGGCAAAAACAGAGAGTGGAAATGGTGCTGCTTACCATGGGATGCCACTGTTCTTTCAGTAGTTTGTGGAAAAACATCGATTCCACATTTTTGTGATATTTTCTTTTTCATCATGGGAAACTGGGATCCCTGCTCATAATATTTTTAAAATGAAGATGAATCCTCAACAAAGAGGTTCATTTGATTTGGTGGCAGCAGGTGTTACCAACCTTTCAGCTCTTCAAACGATGTTGAAAAGGTGAGTTCTTTTAAACCTGTAAGCTTTTTAACTTTAGTGTCTCTTCAGAGGTGCATGCATCTCTCTGGCCCTTGTCACTACCTGTATGTAAGGGTAGTGAGAAGAGCCAGATGGGCTTAACATGGGTGGGTCTTGGGTATTGAAAAGTAGGGTACAGACATCATGGTGCATCATAACATATAACACAATATATGTTTTTCTCCCATTAAAAAGAAACAAGAAATATTACTAATATGCTAGGGGCCTAGGACTATATTATTCAGTGTAAGAATGAAGTAAAAACAAATATAACTTTATTGGAATGTGCATTAATTTGCTATATCATATACTGTGTATTAAAAAACAATGCAGCCAACTAGGCAAAAATAATCAAACAATTCTGTTTCATTAACCCTGTAGTCATTAGAATTAAATGTATACTTTTTTCCAGATCATAAAACAAAACTAGCACGCTTGAACATCTTGACATTGCTTCACTGAAAGTTATTTCCATACCTGAATTAATGTTCACCTGAGTTAACGTTTCCATACCCGAGTTAACCTTTTTAGCTAAAATCAAAAAAAAATCTGTAGGACTATGAAATGGGAGTGTTATACATTACCAGGAAGCACTGATAAACAGCAAAATTTGCAGAAGAAAGGATAGCCTGATGAGTGGATCAAGAAAAAAAAAAAAGATTGTGGACCAGGAGTCAGAGGGGGTGCAACTGTACCACTTTACCCCCCTGCATCCATTCCTGGCTATAACTCTCTTTATACTGGCTGAAGAGCTGGATATCAAATGTAATCCATGCCATAATGATGTTCTCTTTATCATTTTTCCTTAAAAAAGCTTCATGCCCTGGGTTCATATCAACCTTTTCATGCTAAACCAGTGGTGTTTGACCTGCAGGCACCGCAGGCTGGACGAATGGCATGTAGCCAGATCCCATGTGGGGTTTGATCCAACTTGCTATCCTGGCCTGGAATGACCCTGCATGCCGGATCTGGCTGTGGAGTGCCCTTGTGTACCAACCCAACCAAGGTGAGGTCACTGTCCTATCCAGTTTCCTTTTTGAAACTGGGGCTAATATTATATGCTTCAAAAGAAAGTGTAGAGCCCTGTACTGGACAATTCTGTAATTAGAAATATTAATTAAAATACATTAATAATACACTTGTGGAAGAAACTTCTCTTTCTAACCCCAAGCTGTGAGTGCTCGTTATCCTCGTTATTGATACTGCAAATACTATATAGCTTTTAATCCTGTTAAGCTTATTATCTCAATAGTACCTTGCAGAAAGAGTGCCACCAGTTAATAATGCGTTATGTGTAAAAGCAATTCTTTTCATCACTTTTACATCTATTGTCCTTTATTTAATTGGGTAATTCCTTGTTCTTGCACCCAGCTGGGTTTCTCTTTGCCGTACCTATATTATGAAAGGAGATGAGGGGTGACGTGTGTTATATAGTTCTGCAAGTAATTGGATTTCTGATTTTTGAGACCTTTCTGGATTCTGGGCAATCCTAATTCTAGG
>NW_017729022.1:86208621-86212972 GCF_001723915.1 Gavialis gangeticus
CTGGTGGAGGGGGGGGGAGGGAGAAAGAAGGACACCTTAATGAAGTCTTTAGATCTACAATTATTTTCTCTTTTCTAGACTCTTTTTTTGTTTCTGTTCTTTCCTTTGTTTTCTAAGCAGTGGCTGGGATTAAGTACAGTGTTTGTAAGCAGTGCACGCAGTACAAAAGGTGAATTTGTAAATTGAAATAGTCTCCTCAATATTATTTTCTATGCTTATATTAAAGAGGCATACATCTTGTTTACTTTTTTGACCACTGATACACACTGAGCATATATTTTCCCTAAACTGTCCACAAGGGTTTTGATTAATATAAGCCCATTACTGTGTACAAATATTTTAAACTGTTCCTGTCAGTGTGCTTTACTTTTCACTTAATTTTAAATAAACTTCAAGATATACTATTTTGCTCAACTGCTCGGCTTTGGTAGATGCTTCATAATCTCATTTACTTTAGAATTCTTCACTAGAGTGGTCTAGGCTAGCCTATCCTTTTATCGGGATGCTTTGTCAGATCACTTTATATAGCCAATATCCAAACCATGGAGTGTATTAATTGCTGATCCTACTATCCAGCCTTGGTGCCTGTCCACTAATCCCAGTAAAGCTTGGCCATTTATCCCTGCCCTATTTATTGTTTTATTTTGTTAGTTTTGCTCCATTGGCAGATGTTTACCTTTTGTCCCATGTGACTAGTTTCCCTAATAGCCTGTGATGACAGATTTTTACTGAAGTTGGGGAGGCTGTTGTTTGGGGGGTTTTTTGTTTTTGTTTTTTTTAATTTGAATAATCATATCCATTAGTTGGGGGGAGGGGGCTGGCTTTTTTTAATCCACTGTCTTGGTCTCCCCTCAGAGAAGTCTAATAGGAGGAACACATTTTTGCTCTATAGAAGTCATATTAATGGATCCTACCTTGTGCTGGATCTGGGCTGTGGCCTGGAGGTTGAGCACCCTGAAATGAACAGAAAAAAGCTGAAATGAAGATTATTCTCTTAGCATCTGTAGGGGGCACTACAGGTGTCAGAACTAGGTGTTTTATCTGGCACTTAAGTAAGGCTCACTAATATGTAACATCATCATTGCAATATCTTTTTTTTTTTAAGCTACAGCATTACTTGCAGCTCTGTTTAGTATCTAATTTTAGTGATAGAGCTGCCAACAAAATATGTAACCTGCCATTTGCTCTTAAATTCATTTGGAGCCTAGACAAATGCTATCTAAGCCAATCTGTTTGCAATTTAAATTAGTTTCTATGCTACTTAGACAACATAGTCTGACAGGGCTTCATTGTTCTGGCACCTACTCCAAGACTGCTCTTTACAGGATCTCTCCTATATTCTCTGCATTGAAAACACGCAGGGGATTTGGTTAGGTTCTGTGCCTTTACTTTTATCTTCTACAGCTAGTCTTTTTTACTTGCCAATAATTTAGATAATACATTTTCTTTGGGGGGGTCTTATTTTTGATACTTTTAAGGAATAGGCTGTTAATAGATCTGTAGTCTTTTTCTTCAATTTTTTTAGCACTCTTAATTGCGGTGGATTAATTGTAAATCACAATTAAAATCAGTGGGCATGAGCCTTAATTTAAATAATCACATTTAATATTGTTTGGCATTTGCATGTTTTAGATATTTTTCTAAAGAAAGACTGATTCTAATTGGGTGGTAATCATTAAGGCATGTTTAATTTGCACCTAAATGTAGCCTTTACATTACATATTATACTTACTTTTGCCAACCTAGAAAATATACATTTCAGCAATTATATAGGTTAGCATAGATTTACTCAGATTTTAATGTTTATGTTTTATGTTAGAAGATGGAGAGTGACACATTTCATTTACCAGGTGACTTATTTACTTGTGATTTG
This sequence comes from Gavialis gangeticus, assembly GCF_001723915.1. NCBI lineage: Eukaryota > Metazoa > Chordata > Crocodylia > Gavialidae > Gavialis > Gavialis gangeticus. Next base: position 86,210,495 of record NW_017729022.1, read on the forward strand.
TGTCAAGATACTTCTGGATGGAAACCGCATTAAAATGTGGAAAAATAGCATTTAAAAACTGTTTGCATTACGTAAAACTGTTAAAAGTATGGGATACAAAAAAGCCTATAAAAAGTTTGAAATTGTAAACTGAATTGATTAGTCAAGAAAGTATTATCTGTAGTTAGTAAATTTAATTTTTCTTTCCACTTGAATTGTGTCCTTTAAGGCTTTAGCACTAGGTGCCTCTTGCACCTAGTTTTTATTCATACATAAGATAGATTTATAGAGGAAAATAAGGTTCAGTTCCAACTCCAAATGGTTTTTGCAGCTTTGGATGTTCTAGTTCAGTGATGCCCAACTTTTTGCCCCATTGACCGGATGTCTGGTGTGGGGGTGGCTTGCGGGTCAGATCAAATCCATGTGGCTGGTCCAGCATGGGACTCCAGCCCTGTGCATTAGGTCAGGCCTCTGACCTCAAGTGCCAGATTGTGACTCCAGCCCTTCACACTGGATCAAGCCCTGCTCCAGATCATGTCCATTGTCCTATCCATGTGTGCAATATAATTTGGTCCACAGGGCTTGGAAGTTCGGCAGAAGTGGAGCTGTGCCAGTCTTAATTGCCACTGCTCCCTGGCTGCCTAACTTCCAGACCTATAGGAAGCCCTGCAGGCTGGATGATGTACTTCTGTAGGCTGGATCTGGCCTGTGACCTGGAAATTGAGCACTGCTGTTCTACTGAAATAAATAGAAAAAGCTGAAATAAAGAAAATTATTCTCTTAGCATCTGTAGGGGGCACTGCAGGTGTCAAAAGCTGGCTAATTGCTGCAGGAAATTGATTCCAAATATTAGTCCATAACCTCCACCATATTTGACAGTAGTGTGACTTTTTTTTTTTAAACTTGGGCAGCAGACAGATTGTTTGAATATCATTATTGGCTTTAATATAGGTTTGCATGACTTTAAAATTAATTATAAATGTGTTTCATGTTGCATTTTACCAGTACCATTATATTCTTTTTATTGGCTTTATTTGGACAGGATTTTCACTTTCTGATCCTCAAGGTTATTTGTTTTTGTTTTGTTTTGTTTTTAATTTGCACCGTTTTTCACACCACTTTCTTGCATTGTTACTTCCATTTTGTCTACATAAACAAGCTTTCTGCAATTCCAGTATGGCATGCTTAAGTATTCTCCTTTCTAAATTTAAGGATATTAACTTTTAAGAATGTTTGTTTGTTTTTTCTTTTTGATTTGGGGAAAAAGAACAATTTTGGGGGATATCAACATTTTTTGTAACCTGGAAGTTCTTGAATTTTGATCAGTTCTGAGATTAGCCTTTTGTAAAAGCAGTTATTTAGATTGTTGAAGTTTTCTTTATCCCAGTGGCAACCTGAACAGTTTATATAATGTAATATTTAACACGTCTATCTAATCTATATTAAAAAATAGCATGTAATTGTGGTGCCTTTGGCAAAGACTGGTAATACAACCTTCATTGCTGTGTTTGTATTCCTTTGACTTGAGATTTGCATGCCGGTTCTGTTGATACTAATCTTCCATTTCAATTAACTTTCTGTAGAAATCTGAAAACTTTGGGTGTAGCGTTAGCCATACAGTCCTCAATGCCTCATTTGCCTTTCCTGTATATTACAACATGTTGTATTTTACTCTTGTTTCCTCAGGGCCTTTCAGTTCTTCTGATAAACAAGAATGTAAGTTAGTCAGCACCTTAAATAAGACTTCTATTTTGATGGATTTCCACGTAACTTCCCGTTGTACCTTATCAGATTTTCAGTTCCTAAAATCCTTTTCCTGAAACTGGATACCTTTGTACTGCTGTGTTCTGTGGCTCCATTCTTCATTAGGTTGAATTCCAACAACTTGTGGTTGTTACATGAAGTTCAAGTACTTGGTATCAGTATTTTAAATGTATATATTTTTGATACCATTGTGACAGACATTCCCCTTTTATATCTGAGAACCTTATAAGGATTTCAATAATAAAAATTGAAATCCTTGCTGAATTAGCAAAATATGGTGGTGTTTTTACTTGGGGGAGAAGTTAGGTGTGCACAGAGAAACTAAGTGACTTGCACAAGGTCATGAAGGAAGTTTGTGACAACTGACAAATGAACTGTGATCTCCCTGAATCTGTCCAGTATCTTAAATAACATACTTTTTCCTCTTCAGATAATCATCTTCACTGTCCACTTTGTTCCCCTCTGTCCACCCACCTTCATAGCTTTGTATATCTCATGTAATCTATAGATGTTAGACTGTTTTTCAGATTGAACAACCCTGATTTTTTTGTTTAAATCAGTGGTTCCCAATCTGTGGTATGGGTACCACCAATGGTATGCAGACACTGTGTCAGTGGTACACATTAAGAGATTTATTATAATTACTTTATATGACAAAAATTTGCTGGTGGTACTTAAGGTTGAACTGAAAAGTTTTGCTGCTGGTACTTAAGGCTGTATCATTTTAAATTGGTG